>NC_041223.1:10540408-10575671 GCF_002837175.3 Physeter macrocephalus | reverse complement strand
TTATTGAAGAGGCTGTCTTTTCTCCACTGTATATTCTTGCCTCCTTTATCAAAGATAAGGTGTCCATAAGTGTGTGGGTTTATCTCTGGGCTTTCTATCCTGTTCCATTGATCTGTATTTCTGTTTTTGTGCCAGTACCATACTGTCTTGATGACTGTAGCTTTGTAGTATAGTCTCAAGTCGGGGAGCCTGATTCCTCCAGCTTTGTTTTTCTTTCTCAAGATTGCTTTGGCTATTCGGGGTCTTTTGTGTTTCCATACAAATTGTGCAATTTTTTGTTCTAGTTCTCTGAAAAAGTGTATTAATTTAAAAAATTAATAAGTGCTGGAGCTAGAATTTGATCTCAAGTAAATTTAACTGTAAAAGCTTTGCTTAATTTGGCAATGTAACAGGTCTCTAAGATTAAAGTAGCAGTTCCCAAGCAGCTGAATTGGGCCCTGTAACACTCTGTATTTCTTTGGCCCTTTCTTCTTAAGTTTTCCCAGTTTTAACTTTAAACAGCCATGGGAATTTTACTGTCACCCAAGACACACAGTGAGGAGTATACTACTGCTACAAGGAAAAGTCTTTAAGGAAATCCTTTAGTCACACCAATCAGTACTAAATTCTAATTTATCAGTTATATACTGCTATCCAACAAACCAACCCAAAGCCTAGTGGTTCAAAACAACAATTTATTATTCTGCATGATTCTGTGGGTTGGCCAGGCAGATCTTCTCCTGCTCTCCTTTATGCCAGCTCATACAACCATATTAGTTGATGGACCAGCTGTGCTCAGCCAAGATGGCTGAGATAGCTGAGCCTCTCTCATAGTCATTTATGCTGGGCTTATTCATAGCATGGTAGTCTCAGGATTACAAGAGAGCAAAAGTGGAGGCTACAAAGCCTCTAGAAGCCTAGGCTCAGAAGGCACTCAGTGTAAATTCTGCCTTATTCTATTGGTCAAATCAAGTCATAAGGCAAGCCCATAGTCGAAGGATGGAGAAATGTACCCCACGTCTTGATTGAAGGAGTAGCAAAAGGACACAAATACAGGGAAGTGTAGTTCAGTAGGGGCTATTATTATAACAGTCTACTACATAATATATATTTTTATATATGGAAATATGTGAATATATGCACAAAATGATTTTTTTACATCTGAATTTGAAATCATGATATCTGCTTTACTAGTTTATGTGTATAAATGTAGTTGAGTCATAATACTTTATGATAGTCAGCTAGTGAATGGCCTGTAGTATATTTGGCAAAAGTAATGAATTCTTAGTGATTTGAGATTTGCCTTGAGCTCCTGGCTATAAAATGTTTCCTATGAAGTAAAATGATATTGCTGAGGAATTTTTGTGGAAATTATAGGGTTTATGGATTAGCAAAGTGAGAATTAATGAGGTTCCTCTGTCTTTACTGCAGCTTCAGAACTGGAATTCCTATAAAGAAATTAGTTCTAAGAGTGAAGGCCTTTTTTAAATCATCCTGGCCAAGATTACATCATATTGAAAGCAAAAAGCTGTAAACGCTTAAATTTTGCTATTATAGAGATTATTTTTATTGCAATGTATAATTTTTATCAATTAAATTTTCACATGGATAACTTGGCAATAAAATTATTTCTAATCTAAGAGTATGTCTCTAATCTTACTGTGTAATAGTTTTTTACAAAGGATTGAGTTGATGTAAGCTATAGTTTCCTATCTTTATTTCTGAGAGTCAGTTTTACTATTTAAATTGACATTTTTATACATTAGAATATAAAGTGTTATTTCTTAGATATTTGTGAATGAAATAAAATGTTATTTTTACTCTATTCAGAAATGTGTAAAATAAGTGATTATAAAAATATATCGTACTATCAGTCATCTTCTTTCATATATTAAGGGAGTTAATAACAAAGTTGTTCTGAGGAATAGTGAATAAGATTGTTTTAGCTGGAGGACACTTAATTTTACATACAGAAGCAAGATCCAATCAAATTAGATGAGATACAATCTCATGACTTAATTTATAGTACTATCCTAATTGTTCAATAGCCTTTATCAGGCTAAAAGATTCGACCCCATGGATGATGACTTGAGACACAATGATATAGTCAGTTTCAGAATAAATTACACATACAAGGAAAATTAAAAATCCGTGTGCAAAAAAAAATCCGTGTGCAGAACACTTAAATGTATTAAAAATTTCAGTAATTCATCTTGTAAAATCTTTCTCCATCATTATTTCAAGTCTGACAGCCATTCTGCCAAAAAGTTTAAAATGTAAAATGATTATATGGGGTACCTAGAGTAGTCAGATTCACAGAGACGAAATAATTT
The DNA here is from genome assembly GCF_002837175.3 of Physeter macrocephalus. NCBI lineage: Eukaryota > Metazoa > Chordata > Mammalia > Artiodactyla > Physeteridae > Physeter > Physeter macrocephalus. Next base: position 10,573,359 of record NC_041223.1, on the reverse strand, counting down.
CCAGAGGAGGGAGGAAGGGGAGAAAAGGGAGTTACTGGAGATGGGTGGTGTGATCATTGCCCAGCCATGTGAATGTACTTAATGCCACTGAACTGTACACTTAAAAATGGTTAAAATGGTAAATTTTATGTTATATAGATATTTCACCATAATAAAAAAATGTAAAATGAAGTTAAAATACTATAACTACAAAATAAGTACAAACACCTCAGAATATCTGTAGGTACAAAAGTAAGCAACTAGAATTACAGAATATAATCAACATCAACAAGATATTAAGGTAAAATAATCATAAAAGTAAAAGAAAACATCACTTTTCAAAAACGGCAGCTACTACCACTATTTCAGATGAAACTCTTTAAAAGGGTCAGTCACATTCAAGGAAGTCTTTGCTGAAAGATGTAAGGAAAAGTGAGTTCACTTCGTCTGAAAAACAGCTCTCGTAGCTTGAAAGGTGAATACGTGATAACGTTTTACATTTATCACTATTTAAATTTTTTTTAATGTCAGGACTAGCTTAAACATTTCTGTGTCTAGGTGTCTTTACAGAGCTCAGCACAAAATTAGTAACCTCCACCCAACATTTCAAAGACTTACAATTCCAATATCCCTTTTTTAAAATTCATTTTATTGAAGTATAGTTGATTTACAATGTTATGTTCATTTCTGCTGTACAGCAAAGTGTCCAATCTCCCTTCTTACTACATTTTCACATGCCCTGGCCTTCACCTGGCTGATCCCCAGACATTTTTCTAGGTCAGGCTCTCTGAGGCTTCCCCCTTCCTTCTCCATTCCCTGACTACTGTCCTTGGAGTTTTCATAATCGCTCCAGTCTCCCCATCAACATTTATCTGATTACCTGCAGGTCTTTCCAACATTACCTGCAGGTCTTTCCAGCAAACCTGGAAGCTGTTGGAAGGCTCATCTCTGTATCCCCAGGCCCTAAACAGTGTATGGCCCACAGTAGACAGATAATACTTGTTTATTGAATGAATAAATGAGGAAGGAAGAATTGAAGAAGAAAGGAAGGATTGAAGGAAGAATTAAATGGATGGTACACCCTTTTCAAGCTTATGAAAAAGGCCCCATTTCAAGAACCGGCCTCAACCCTGAGAACACTGATCTTGGGACCCAACCATCTGATGAGAATGAAGCATGAAAAGCTACTATGGAGATGATACAAACCAAGCCAGAGATAGCAGCGAGCGATGGGATGCAACTTTGGCCAACACCTTATGAGATGATATTACACTTTCCAATTTTGCATTTCAGAAAGCAGCTTCCATTCCAGCAGGTTGTTGTTAACTCTTGCATTCAGAATAAAACATCTGAAGGAACTGTGAAGAGCTGTGAAGAGTAGTGGCTAACCTGTTTGCTCCTGAAAAATGTTTTTCACCAGACTCATTATGTGTATGTATACATACGTATATCAACCAGATCAAAAAATTTTTTTTAAATTTTTAATCTCTTTAAACATTTTATAGTAAGTTAAAAAACACAGAAACATTATAAGTACAAATGAAGTTGTACTTTACTGATTTGTGAGCCTGAATTGACTTCCTGCCCACACCTCTCCTTCCCTCATACCCTTCTTGGGTGGAATTAACCGCGATGGAAGAGAAGCATCTGGTGACCACTGCAGCCCTGGGAAATGAAGCCCATGGTAGGTGCGGCAAGTTTCAGAGAAAAGGGGGTCATGCCCAAGCTCTATTCCTTCCACACGAAAGCCATTGCTTACTCAACCAACAGCCAAGGGCACTGACTATATCAAACATGGGAGGGTGTATATTCCCAAGTGAACATTCAGTATTATAAATACTAAAATAAAATAAGACCCCAGATCTGCTCATTTTGGTGCCTCTAAATTGGAAAATATTTGTCCTCTTGAACTCTTAACATTTTGAAAATCCCAGGAAAGGTAGAACTGCACCAGAAAGAAGCTGAAGGAAAATTTTTAAAAATCCCTACAAGCAGAGGCCAGCTCAGCTCAAACCCTAGATAGCTTCCCCCCTCCTAAGTGCATGTTATAGAAAATAAACAATATTTTCATTTAACAACAGATGGTTCAACACTCATTGCTATGCCAGGACCTAGCACTGCATAAGTGGCTTCTCCTTCTTGGAAACAGCATCTTCTCTTCCCAGTTGGACTCTAAGTCCCCAGAGGAAAGGGCTTACAAAAGTCTGTGTCTTTTATGTTGCCAGTACCCAGCTTAATAGCCTTCAGGAATAAGGGCTAACATGATATTGTGGGTGGTGAAAAATAACCCAGGGACAGAAGGAAGGGGGCAAGGAAGAGACTGTCAAGCTGCTAGCTTCTTTCATGTATGTTTATTATAACAACAGGCAGATTTAGTACCTACTATAAAATTAAGATATTAATAAAAGCTATCATTTGCTCATTTTATACACTTATTTATTATTTATTATCTCATGGTTCTGTGGGTTGACTGGGCTCAGCTGGATACTCTTTGCTTCAGGTCTTTCATGCAATTACAGTGAGAAAGCAGCTGGGGCTGAAGTCGTCAGAAGGTTCAACAGGACTGGACTTACAAGATGGCTAATTCACTTGGCGGGCAGTTGATGTTATCTGTTGTCTGGGAACTCATTGCTGGCAGCAATTCCGTGTTATCAAGCTGAGCACTACAGGTGACCTGGCCTCCACATGCTTCTTGAAGAATACAGCTGGGTTCTGAGAGAGAGTGTCCCAGGAAGGAGCATTCCAAGAGACCAAGGTATAGAAGCAGCAAGATTCTTATGATCTAGCCTTGGAAGTCATAGAGTGTCACTTCAGCTCAGAGACTACACAAGAGTGTGAATAAAGGCGGCATGGCTCCTGGGTGAGGGCATCTTTGGAGAAGGAAAACGTTTATATAAATATGTATATAAATATCTCACAGCGTGCTTTACATGTATTATTTCATTCACAAAAGCCCTGATGGGTAGATACAAGCATCCCTCATCTTACAGATGAGGAACTGGAAGCTCAGAGAAGCTAAGTGACTTGTCTGGACTTAACCCAGCAATAATCTTCCTTTTTGAATGGATTTCAGAGCGTGATGAGTGTGTGTTCTGCAACTATTAAGTCTCACTCAGCCCTCTCTACTGGTTCCTAGGTGCGAGGTTTTGTTCTCAGGAACACTGTTGGGAATATGAATGAGAAAGGAGATAAACCCTCTTCCTCCGAGGATTTTATAATCTAGTGGAACTAGAAATCATTGAGGTAAGAGGAGCTGTTGCTGAACAAAGAAATCTCAATTTTGACAGATCCTGCTCTATCCAAACTACTGCAATTAAATATTGGGAATACCCGAGGGAAATTGCGCTGAAAACCCTCCTTGCTCCTTTTTATGTTCTTTAGAGAGACTAAAAGAAAAGGTGAGAACAAGGAAGACAGGGGAAAGGGGCAAAGACTGGAATGCCCAGCCGGTTGAGGAGCCTCTAAGAGACCATGGAAAGGAAGGGTCCACCACCCTTGTCAGCTAAATTCCCTCACAGTAATGAAGGAACTTTGCTTGTTAAATGTGTCAGCATTTAAACGCTATTGATTCCTCTCCAAGACGCCATGCAGACAGGGTGTATACTTGTGTTTTTTGTGTTAAAGAGTGGGTTTAAAAGGCCTTTCTCCCTTTCCCACTGTAGTAGGTAAATAGCCATATAACCCTCAACCGTTTTTATCACATTGTTGATCACTTTCTCTACCTACAGGGCAATAATTTTCCACCGCAACCCAATCAATATGCTATCTACCACTGTTCACTCCCCACTCTACCCTTCTCTTCACATTCACAGATATCAGATATTTTTTATATTACAACTTTTTTTTAAGTTTCAGACAATTTAAGTCTGTGGTAACTTCCAAAGCTATTTAGTTTCAGCTGAAGAAAGAAAAAAAAAAAAAAAAAAAGCAAGTGTATATGCTCTAGCTCTCAACTGTTAAAAGCCCAAGAGTTTAGTTTTAAGAACTTGAGTCACAGCACACCTTATTTGTCCCCTTGTGTCTCGCTACTGCAGCCGTAGGTGTTTTGTATAATGCATGAGTGAACCCCGCTTAGAAATAGAAATGCATTTTCAGTAAGCATTTATTATGTTGTTCTGCGCATACAGCTTTAAATTTGCCTGCTGCAGCTTGAAGCATTACACAAACTGTTGGTCCACTGACTGCCTCTCTGGCAGCAGCACACACAGAAAATAGATTGCTAAGGGTTTTTCCCCTCCTCCCCCTCTCCTCTCTCTTCCTCTCTCTGTCTTTTTTTAAACCAGTCGTGAACATTTTTTAATCTTGTGGCATTTTTAATCAACACGTATTTCCTTCCAGGACCTATGATCCTCTATTGATTCCCATTAAAATGCTTTTCTTTTCTGTGCCCCCTCTGCTGATCGAATTTCAGATCAGCCACAGGATATGCAACTAACCTTCCGGCACTACTGAACCCAACCGAGCGAGGGTGATCAAAAGGCTTGATGCATTCATTAAACATTCCCTTCGCCCGGGCTAGATCTCTAATGGAAGCTATCTCTTTGCCTTGCAATTTTTTCCCCTTTTTGTCTCTCCCCCCACCTCCAAAAAATGTTTTTTGCCTTTGATCGCAGGGGAGGGGGGGAGAACATGAGAACAAAAGAGACCTATCTTTTTCCCCGGGGCTGACGTCAGTTCGATTTTACTGACAACTATTCGAGCGTGTGTAGCAGTTGGAAGCGGCCCCTTGCCCGCCCCCACCCCCCACACTTTCCACTTTGGGGAGAAAACAAGACTTTCAGCGGCTCCGGAGACGCGCCCTGAAAATGGCCCGCTCGGGCCCAGCGCTCGATGCCCTCCCGCCCGCTCGGCAAAGGGCATTCGAGGCTTATTTGTGTGGCACGATCTTTACTGGGGCGGAAAACACGCGGCGGGGGAGGAGCGGGAACGGGCGCAGGCCGGGTGGGGAGAGCAGGAATGTTCCCTCCCGGCCGCGGGAGGAGGACTCGTGCGGGGAACTGCGTCCCCGCCGGCGCGGCCACGCGGGCTCCGATTATCGGGCGGCTCCCGGCGGCGGCGGGTGGGGCGGCGGCCCGAGGGCCCCCGGCATGCGGAGCCAGGGCGCAGGGACCCGCCACCCCCGCGGGCGCGCGTGCGCGGCGCTGCCCCCACGCCCGGACCGCCGCGGCCTCGGCGGCGCCAGCTCCCCGCTCGGCTAGCGCGGCGGCGGCGGCGGCGGGCGGCCGGCAAGACCCGGGCCGGAGCCGGCGCGGACGGGATCGGGCGGCGCGGCCGCCGCTGAGGTGGGGCCGGCGCGGGCCGTCAGGAAGAGCCGGAGAAGAGACGCCGGCTCCCAGGCGCGCGGCGAGAGGAGGCTCTTCTCCGGGATCGCGCACGTGGCCTGCGGGGCGAGCGGGGTCCCGGAGAAATTCCCCGTCGGGTCTCGGAGCAAACACACGTAGCGAAGGCGCAGCCCGTCCTACATTTGCCAGGAGCCGAAGATCTATAACCGACCCAAACCATTTCTGGAAAAATCATATTTTCCAGGCTTTCGTGGAAGAGTCATTACCTCTATTCTAAATCCGGAGGAGAATGTGCGTCCATTTCAGGAAGAAAGAAAGATGTGAAAAGTACACTGATTCCGGGGAGTATGGGTAATGGGCTTGGACCTGCGCCCGGTGACCACCTACACTGGTCCCTTCGCCTGAGCACACCTGTGACACTGGTTCATTAAGGTCATGCACCTCAGGCTCTTACTATCAACAAATTTGGCAGGACCAAAGGCGAATTTGAAAATGGGTCCCTTACCTCAGGATCTTGACTTTTATTAAGGCAGAACATGCAGCAAATAAAAGTCCACCAGTGCCGGCCGGGCCCTGTTATTCCCGTGGCGCCTCGCACCTACCCCCACTTTTGCATTCACCGCAAGGGGCTGAGACGATGTGTTTACCCATCCACCTCCCCAGGGACGGAAGACTCCTAAAGTGGATGCCAAGGCTAGTTCTGTGTATCTGCCGCAGCACTCCAGAGCATACCACCGGCGCTGAGTAAATGTTTTCCTGAATAAGTGCATAGTGGAGGTCACAGTAAAGCGCTGCGAAGCACAGAGGAAAGAACAACTAATTTTGACTAAGGACAGGGGCCAGGGAAGGCTTCCTGAAAGAGAGGCGTTTGAGCTTGACTCTGAAGACCAGCCACAGATGACAGTAGAGACCATTCCAGGACGAGAGAGCTCCACCAGCACAGGAGGGAAGTGCAGTGGGTGGGGATGTGGTGGATCTGAACGGGGAACTTGGAGGCATAGAAAGGGGAGCACCACGGCTAGAGCTGGAAAGCGCAGAATGCCTCACTGTAGAGGGAACAGCGGGCACAGACATTTTATTTAAGGGATCTAGCCTAGGGACATGCAAATGTAAAATAAAATAAGGAGTATGGATATACAGGAAGGAGGGAGGGAGGGAGAGAGGGAGGAAAAGAAAGAGAAGGAAGGAAGGAAGGAAGGAAGGAAGGGGGAGGGAGGGAGGAACATAAGGAAAGCAGTTTATGTGGGCATTTCAGAAAAATTATATAAAAACAAAAAGAAATGCCAAGGAAAACCCCTGGCTTGAGACTCTAGGGAGTCACAATTTTTTAAAAAATAGCATTTGTGGGGAGTCCCTATGGAAGAGGAAGAGAAAGGGTTTCCTGAATGATCTTTGACCGTTACAGAGTTTCTCATCGGTGAAGGCATGAATTGGTTAAGAAAAAAAATAAAAGCTATTAGACATCACTATTCAGAAACAAACGGAACTCAAAACGAGATCAGTGATACACTGAAAACAAGATAAATGTTTATCATTTGTATTGTAAATCATTAGGGAATTCTAACTAAATTGTGGCACAGTCAATAGAATATTACACAGCCATTAAAAATGAAGTATATTTATTGGAAAGATGTTCACAATACATTGTTATGTGAAGAAGCAAATTATAAGTCAGCACCTCTGGAAGGGCATATCTAACATGTTAGCAGGGTTCCCTCTAGATGTTTGATTATTAGTCATTTTTCACTTTCTTCGAAACTGTAAGCATTGTCTGAATCTTAACAATGAGCAGTTATTACCTTTTTAATTAGAAAATAAACACATGATTAACTAAAGTTGTAATCTTTTAAAAATGTATATGGCTTTTTTCTTGTGAAACTAAAGTGACATCCATGGCACTGGGACTCCAAATGGATGTCTTTGGAGTCAGGCTGACCTGAACGCTGCACAAGGCACCTTTTTTTTTCTCTGTACCATCTGACTCAAGCTATTTCAAGACTTTTTTGGGCCTTGGACTATGAAGTGAAGATAATATCTCCCTCATAGTGTTGTGGTGAGGACTGAAAGTAATATCTGTAAAGCCTGGTCCCCAGAAGGTGCTCAGTGAGTGGAAGCGTTCGTGAAAGGGGAAAGGGCACAGGCTTAAGAAAACAGTTTTCTTCTCAGATGCTCCCTCTGTCCACAAGTATCCCTCCTTTCCCTCCCAGGTGGTGAGACTGTACTTCCTCGTCTGTTTGCAGTTAGCAGTGGCCATGTGACAGACTCTGGCCAACAAAGTGAACAGAAGGAACATGTGTCACCAGTGAGCACTTTGCCATGTTCTCTTCTTCCATCTGCCGTGATAAGCAGCAACTCCCAAGGAGGAGCTTCTCTGTCTGCCCCGATTCCAGAGTGAGGAGAAGCAGAGCCTCCCGCCCCTCCATAGTCATGGAGCGTGAGTGAGGATAAACCTCCGTTGTTGTCAGCCACTAAGATTTGGGGGCTGTTTGTCACAAAGCCTAGTTTAACTCATGCTGACTGACACAGCCACTGACTTGTTTTGTGACCTTGGGAAAGTTAGTTAACCTCTCTAGGTTTCCATTTCTTCCTCTGTAAAATGTGGATGTTAATGTTCCCACTCCATAGGTTGATAGAGAGAAGGAGTTAATGTGTAAAGCACTTGGCCCCTGTACCTGGCACCTGGGAAGTACACATGAAATGACAGGGACTATTGTAATCTCACCAGGAGGGTTTATCATCCCCATCTGTGAAATGGGAGCAGGCGTCTATGCTGAGGGGATCAGTTGACGCTTGCACGTTGTCTTTCTACCATTGGATATGCTCTTACTGAAGCCACTCAAATAAAGATACGCATAAATAAGAGATAGAGCCGACGTAGGTAAGAAAACTCACTCAAATAGTATTGATAATCTCCTTTCCATCCTTGGAAGAAATGCCAAATGGTAAGTCCTAGTAGAGTCGGCAGCCACATGGCCACTAAGTCATGTCTTTCCCATGATAGCCAAGAGAGTCCTCTGGGGGTTAAGAACATCGAAAGTTTCCAATGACTCTGGGTCATAGATAGAGTCACTCATGTGAATGTGATTTAGAGAAATGACTATAAAGATAGTGACGACCCCCCGACCCCCACCCCCCCAGTTTCTTATCCTCTCAGAGTCTTAAAAACACAATGGTCTCTAATGCAAGAGAGAAAAAAAGAAAGTTGTGTGTCTGGATTCTTCTGATGCCCTGCATGCTTCCCGGCTTAGACCGGGGAGTGAGGGGAGCATGTGGCCGTAAAAAATACTTGCTTTTCAGAGCATAGAAAAGCTTTGTTTCCATTGCTGCACAATCAGGAAGCCTCACGATTCTGACAGAAAATGAACAGTCCTCTGAGGGTTTTTGGGCACGAGGCCAGGCACCTCAGAGGATCCAGAAGGAATGTGAAGAGTGGCTCTTCTCCCTGGGGGAGCTCAGCAGGGGGTCTTCTAGCACCTTGCCAGTTTGGAAAGGGATGTAAGCCCAGTGAAATTCTCAGGCAACATACAATGGAGCTTTTATTACCTGGATTTCAGTTACTCAAGGCTAATGTTGAATGAGGCACTCAGAAAACCTCTTCACTTGCTCTAAGAAAGAGTAGTGTGCCACAGTAATGAGTAATGAAGAGTCCTGTCTTTCCGTTTGCAGGGTGCTTTATATTAAACCAAGTGGTTCCCCATACATTTACTCATTCCATCCTTACAATGAAAGGATCAGCCAAACAATAGGGAAATGTTGCCCCTATTGTACCTCTACTTGACCAACTTGAAAAGCACGGTGTCTTTCTGGACTTTAAGTATTCCACCAACATAGAAGGCGTGGCAGAAGTGGAGCCAAGGCAGGGAGTTGGTTTTGGGACTGGGCGGCCTACCTGAAAAGATATGGAGCAGCTGGCACAAGGTTTAACTATAATACAGGCCTGTGATTTCTGTGTCCATCACAACCAGCAAACAGCCGCCTCTCCATTTCCAAAGCCGTTACACTGATCCACTCATTATTGACCACACCCTTGGATTGCTTCCTGCCTCCTAGTTCTGCAAACATCCTCCCATCCTCCGTTTTGACGCCCAACTAATCTTCCTAAGCATCACTTTCATCATGTCACTCGCTCACGCAAAAGTCTCCAGTGCCTGAGTACAAGCTCCTAGACCCATAAGTGCAGGTCCTCTGTAGGCCCGCCCTGCTGAGTCGTTAGTTTAGTCAGAAGTCCATTCCCAAGTTGCTTCCACTCTGGCTAGTATGCCCTTGCTTCTCCTTGCCACAAATCAAAATCCTGCACACAAGGCCAGCAGATGTCATAACCTCCATGAAAATGTCATCAGCACCTCCGGCTGACAAAAGTTTTTCCACATCCCTGAATTTCAGTAAGTTTTCTACAGTTCAGCACAGTCATCTTCAAAGTAGGTACACTTACTCCTCTGGGGCTGAGTAAGGCTTTCCAAAGGAGCATGCGGACAAGAATATTTTGAAGGAAAGCAACATACAGATCTTGAATTCAGTATCCGCTCTTTATTAAATATCCCCGCGCCGCTTTTGCAATGGCCCTCCCCTCACTTTACAAAAGAAAGGTGCCCCTCTCACTCTTCCCAATCTTTCTAGGGTTCATTGCTCTGGAGTTTAACACAGCCCACCCCCCACCCCAGCACCAAATAAAGGAAAAAATGAAAATGTTGGTGTTAGTGTAAGTGTAGGGGAGGTGAATGGCTCTAGGAACTGTGTACCAGTTTGTTAGCATTGCTGTAACAAACTACCACAAACCGGTGGCATGAACCACAGGAATGTATTGCCTCGCAGTTCTGGACACTAGAAGTCCAAAATCTAGGTGTGGGCAGGGTTCCTTCCTTCTGAGGGCTGTGAGGGAAGGTTCTGTTCCAGGTCTCTCTACTTGGCTGGTGGATGGCCGGCTTCTCCCAGTGTCTTCACATCCTCCTCCTTCTGTGAGTGTCTGTCTCTGTGTCCAAATTTCCCCTTTTTATAAGGACACCAGTCATAGTGGATTAGGGTCCACTCTGATGACCTCTTCTTAACCAATTATATCTGCAACAACATTTCCAAACATGATCACATTTGGAGGTACCAGTGGTTAGGATTTCATATGAACTTTGGTGGGTACACAACTCGACCCATAAGAGACTGGATAACAAATCCCTTGCAAGTCAGTCAGTTTTGCTTTCAAAACTGAGGGAAAAAATAGGGAAGTTGTCAGGTCATTAGAACTATCATTTGATAATGGATTACCATGTGATTTGGGGCAAATAAGTCAGGAGTTTCAAAAATTGAAGGACATTTTTATAACAAAACTCCATTCCCATCCCTTTATTTTTAGGAACAAGGATTCTTCATCGCTAAACACTTTGTTCTTCTAACAATAAGTAAAATTTATCCATACTACATATAATGTTTGTAAAAAGGACAGCATCACCTATCTTATTAAGAAGTGTAAACTTCCAGTAAAACCTTACTTTTCATGTTAGCATTTATCAGAATGTTCTATTCATTTAGGTTGTTTTGATCTATTTTGTAATACTAATAATTGTAATGATAACTCAATCCAGAAATCACTTAGACCCTATGGTTACAGGAATTTTAAAGTGCATAAATTTTAACTTTTATACAAATGTTTGATAGATAAAAGTATGATAGGATACTCAGTAAAAGATGTTCAATCATAAACATATTACATTAGCATAAAATTTTGAAGGGGAAGTAGAATGGAAATAAAATTTCAAACATAGAAGGCATGGCAGAAGTGGAGGCAAGGCAGGGAATTATATTTAATTTTTGCTTTTGCTAAAGATGAGCTTATTTGTGTATTTCTTAAATGGATGATGGTAGGTAACAAACTATTACAGGATTTAGATTCCATTTGGATACATTTAAAACAATGATGTAACCATTTTATTCTAAAATGTCAATATTTATGATATGCTACAAATTATATTCTTTGCACCTGTTTAAATTTATGATAAAATTATAAAGATCAATTTTTAAATGTGTAAAGAAGAGCATAGTTTTCTAAACTATTTTAGGGTCCTTGAGCAAAACCTTTAAAAATTAACTCTTATACAGTGCCAAATTTTGTATCATTCTTTAGGTGTCTTAGGGGATATTCAGAATGTGGTCTGCTGTAGCTCACTGTTAATCCAGGGCAATTAACTGAGTTTGGGCCTTAACCTAGTGTTGCCACCATTTCCACCCACAGATGGAATGGTGGAATTGGATGCATGCTGGCAATCTTGGATTCCTTTCTGAGAGACAGCATGAGGGCATGAAAAGTGCATGGTCTTCATCCACAATGAGATACCACTTTACACCCATTAGGATGGCTATTATCAGAGAGAAAGAAAGAAAGAGAGGGAGGGAGAGAGGAAAAGGAAAGGGAAAGAAAGGAAAGAAAAAAACGAAAGGAAAATGTTGACGAGGATGTGGGGAAATTAGAAGTCTTGTGCAGTGCTGTTGGGAGTGTAAAATGGTGCAATCGCTGTGGAAAACAGAATGGCAATTCCTCAGAAAATTAAAAATAAGACTACCCTATGATCTAGCAATTCCACCTCTGGGCATATACCCAAAAGAATTGAAAGCAGGGATTCAAACAGATATTTGTATACCTGTGTTCCTAGCATTCTTCACAATAGCCAGGAAGTGAAAGCAACACATATGCCTATCAACAGAAGAATGGATAGACAAAATGTAGATACATACAAAGGAGTGTTTTCAGACTGAAAGAAAAATAAGGAAATTCTGACACATTCCAACATGGATGAACTTTGAAGTCATTACGCTATGTAAAATAAGCCAGTCACAAAATGACAAATATTGTGTGATTCCACTTATATGAAGTACTTAGAATAGTCAAATTCACAGAGACAGAAAGTAGGAGGATGGTTTCCAGGGGCTGGAGAGAGAGAAAAATGGGGAGTAATTGTTTAATATTAGTGTTTTTATAGTATGTTATTTAATGGGTACAGAGGTTCAGTTTTGCAAGATGGAAAGAGTTCTAGAGATGGATGGTGGTGATGGTTATATAATATTAATGTACTTAATGCCACTGAACTGTACACTTAAAAATGGCTAAAATGGTCTTCCCTGGTGGCGCAGTGGTTGCGCGTCCGCCTGCCGATGCAGGGGAACCGGGTTCGCGCCCCGGTCTGGGAGGATCCCACATGCCGCGGAGCGGCTGGCCCCGTGAGCCATGGCCGCTGAGCCTGCGCGTCCGGAGCCTGTGCTCCGCGACGGGAGAGGCCACAACAGAGGGAGGCCCGCATACCACAAAAAAAAAAAAAAAAAAAAAAAAAAGGCTAAAATGATCAGTTTTATGTCATGTATATTTTACCACATTTTTTAAAAGTACGTTCTTTGGACTCAGAGTACGCTAAGTTCAAATCCAACATCTTCTAGGTGTGTGACCTTGAACAAGTTTCTTAAACTCCCTGAGTCTCAGAAAGGATATAAAAATGCCTAAGTTGGAGGATTGTTATGAGAATTAAAGCATAAACGGATTTGTAGTGACCCTGAGGTGTGCCACCGAGATCCCCTCTTCAGGACTGAGGTGTCATTGCCCCAGATGCTGGGGTGGTGAGTGCTGTGGCCTACAGATGCAAACCTCTTCAAGCATCACCCCCAAAGGGAGCTGCCTCACCCAAAGTTAGTAACCCTTCTCGGGAGACAGCAACTGATGCCTGCTTACAAGGTCTAGCCCTTCACCTCAGTCCGGCAACACTCTGAAGGGTCATCCTGCTTCCAGCAGGATCCAGTAAGGTTTCTGCTGAGTGAACACACGTTCTGCCTCTACCCAGTCCTGCTTCTCTCACCTTCTTACAGTCGTGGGACAGTAAGTCTCCTGCCTGCAGAGCTCCGTCTCAGAGTCTGTTTCCAGGTAGCACTCCTCTGCCCAAAATTTCCGGAGAGCTTCCTGTGTCCTCAGAATGAAAGCTGAAATGCGTATTATTTGCCTGTCCTGCTGCTTCTCCCTCAGCCCGTCACAGCCACACTGGGCCTCGAGTATACAAGCCACACTCATCTCTCCCAGGCGCCTGTACCCTCGCTGTTCTCTCTGCCTGGGACACCTGTCCTCCCTGCTGGCATAGCTCATTCCGCCCCTCCAGGTGATATCTTCAGAGAGGCCTGCCCTGCAATATCCCCTGCATACACCCAAATCCCTCTCTATCCCTTTACCCTGCTTTGCTGTTCTTCATAGCATTTACCATAATGTGAAATGATATTATATACTCACTTGCTTATAAGCACGAGAATGTACGTTCCCCAAAGGCAGGGCCCTCCTCCTCCTTCAGGCCTGAGGTGTTCCCAGCAACCAGAATGCCTGGCACATAACAGGCACTTTGTGGAAAGCATTCATGGATTACAGATACTGTACACTGAACATATCACTCAGGGCATAGCGCAAGTCAGGGGCTCAACAGATGATGCCTATTATTTTATTATATTTCTTGTCTGTCCAACTCAGACAGTGAATGTCAGATAGGGTCCTTCTTTTGTACACCTTTTAATAGTGCTAGGCACAAAATCACTCAATAAATAAATTCTTTTTAACTGGACTTGACTTGTTCTAAAGCCAGTAGTGAGGGGGAACTGAGATTATTTTTGTCCAGGCTGGCTGGCTGGCTCTACTTCATTTGAATGGCCAAGATTCTAGCACATCATGTCGGGTCTTTATTAAAATTAATTATAATCAGACTCCATCCAACGCTTCCAAGGGAGAGAAGAAAGCAGCTTCCCACAGAAGTCGTCCTGGCCTCTCGGAGGCAGAGGGTTATCATGAGGCCCTATGTGACATCTCTTCACGCTAATCACCAAATGTCGTAAATATCCGATAATCTTCTAAAAACTACAAAAAAAGGAGATAATAGATACGATCTCTGCCCCCAAATCACTTAAAATCTAAGCTTGTCAGAGCAGGAGAGGCCCTGTTATTTTTCCCCTGTTCCCTATCCAGTCTCAGCAATGTCCTCTCGCCCCTGCACTCCGCTCACCTCAAGGTCTGACAGGAACGTACTGCCTGGCTTTCCTACCTGTTTGACATCCCATGTTCTTGGCCGCATAATGAGAGTGCATTTTATGGATTATATGGCACACAGTGTCTCCTGCTTTGCCATATTCAGGGAGCAGCAAATACATATGTACAGTTTAAGTGCCCTGTTTCCTTACTCTACAGTTACCATATATCTCTGTACAGTGAAACCAGCCTTCAGAATGCTGTGTAGAAGGTGGTGAAAATTCTTGGCTCTTCTCCTTTTTGCAGATGCAAAAAAATCTAAGAAAGGGAAGCCATTCCTCACCACCAGGAGTGCATGTAAAGGAGGGCTGCCTGCCAGGCACGATATTCGGGAAATTCAATTCATTTTGTAATTTAATCCCCAGCGCAACACTCCAAGGTAGGTGGTGTTATCCTCCATTTACAGATGAAGAAAGAGGTTAGAGAGATTAAGTAATGTATATTAGGTCACCCAGATGTTAAGTAATAAACCAGGATTTGAACTAAGCTTTCTCTGATTCCAAAGTCTCTTCTAAGACTGTGCTATACCGCCGTGCACCCTTGGGCTGTTTACTTACTTCTTTGGGCCCAAGCTTGGTTATCCTCCTTAATAGCTCCCACTCTACCCTGGATACTATTTTTAAAAAACTATAAAAAGTTGCCCAACCGAATTAAAAATATTACAAAGCTACAACAGTTATAAAGTTAAAACAGAATAGTAAGCAGAGAAACAGTAGAGTTCAGAAATAAACTTAGGTATATGATAAAGGGAACATTTCAAATCATTTCAAATGGAAGAAAAATGGATTATTCTACAAATGGTATTGGGAAACCTGGTTAGCAAAACAATTAGTAGGTGCCCAGTAAGTGACTGTAATTTGCACATTGTGCAATTATGATATAACATGTTGTCCAGCTCCTGCATGACTGCTGAGACAAGAGATTCGGGATAACTTTTTGAGTTCTGGACTTTTTAAGTCTCTGGTCTATACAGTACTCTGATCTTCTTAATCCCTCACACAATCTCCCACGATACTTTCAATTTACAGAGTGTTTTCACTACCCTATTAGCGCAGGGCAGGTGCTATTATTCCCACTTTCTATATAAAGGCACTGAGGCTCGGAGAGGTTAAGTTCACAGCTGGCATGGCATGTGAAACTTAAACACCCGCTTACTGATTCTTTGTGTTACTGTCTTACTGTCAGACTCAATACACAGGCTCTCCATCACATTCACACCCACACAATTTAAACAATGAAAAACAATGTCACTACATTAACACAATAACTATGTTAATTTCTCTGGATTCCTGATCAGTCTTTGTCCATAATACACATATTTAACATAAGTGCAATCATAGTTTAGTTACAAGTTAGTGGCACATTTTTCCACTTCACATTGTATTCTAATTCGCCAGTACTGTTCACAGTTTTGCAGCAAATGACTGATGTACATCTTGACCGTCTCTTACACGCTCCTCTTCTTTAAACCCATCTGTGTAAATCTCCATTTCTTTTTTTTAATTTATTTATTTTTGGCTTCGTTGGGTCTTTGTTGCTGCGCGAGAGCTTTCTCTAGTTGTAGTGAGCAGGGGCTACTCTTCGTTGAGGTGCGCAGGCTTCTCATTGCTGTGGCTTCTCTTGTTGCGGAGCACGGGCTCTAGGCGCGCGGGCTTCAGTTGTTGTGGCTCACGGGCTCTAGAGCGCAGGCTCAGTAGTTGCGGCGCACGGGCTTAGGTGCTCCGCCGGGTGTGGGATCTTCCCG
This sequence comes from Physeter macrocephalus, assembly GCF_002837175.3. Lineage (NCBI taxonomy): Eukaryota > Metazoa > Chordata > Mammalia > Artiodactyla > Physeteridae > Physeter > Physeter macrocephalus. Next base: position 10,557,323 of record NC_041223.1, on the reverse strand, counting down.
GACCAGGGCTGGAATCTGTATCCCCTGCATTGGCAGGCGGATTCTTAACCACTGCACCACCAGGGAAGCCCTAAATCTCCATTTCTAATCCAGTTGCTCTTAAATGAATTTCTTTCACAGGAGTGAACGCATGCAGTTGTGTTCCTCAAACAGGCAGCCATTTATCTCCCTTCCCTCAAGGAGAAGTCCTGTGTCTTTTCCCAGTCCATGGGTAACTCTACATGTACAGTGTGTTTGGTTTCCTCTGCTTTCAGAGTTTCTCTCCAAGAACTCTTCTTCTGAAGATTCTTGCCTGGGTGTAAGCAGCGGAAGGGGGCATCAGTTGCCTTCTCGGAGTTGATGACCATTGCATTCCTGTTAAGGATTCCCTCCCCACTCCTTTTTTAACCTGTGGCTTCCCAATTTAGCTTCCTCAGGACAGTCATCACTAAAACCATGATTCACCCCCATGGTTTCCTCCCTGGCCAGGGAGAAATTTCAAACTGAACATTTTCATCACCGTTATGTATACAGTATGATTCATGGAGAACAGACTCTGCTTAGAGAATTAAATAAGTCATTGTTTTCAATCATCCACGGTGGTTGTTTAAAGAGAGACACATCTCCCATACTTACTGTTCTATTCTCCCCATTTCAGGAGATGAAAATGACCTCATGGAAACACACCCTGACCTGACTGGTCTCTGTTTAAAAACAAGTATATAAAGAGAGACAGAGAAAAAAAAAATACATTTTTTGGTCAGTGCCTGTCCTAAATATTCCATAAGGTCAAGTTCAGTCTACTTAAAATAAGGAGTTATGAGGTCTTAACAAGGCACTACTCAAATAGGCTGTCAACAAACACCTATGGAATGTCTGTGCATGAGTCTGTTGGATCTCAGAAGGACATACACAGTCTCTGCCCTCAAGAGGTTGAGTCTCTACACCCAATTGTCTGGCAGACACACACACTGACAAAATCTGCCAAAAGAGGGTGATAATAAGAGGGTTGTAATATTTTTGATAATAAGAGGGTTGTAATATTTCTGCAAAAGGTTGATTTAGATCAGGGTTATAACTATGAAGGGCTTTTACTTAATTAAAATGGAGATTATTAAGCTACAAAATAATAACAATAATAATAACTGGGAAAGATACTATTATGATTTGGTTTTGCTTTCAGACAGCTAATTGCAAAATATTTGTGCAAGAGGAAGAGTAAGATTTTTTTTCTTTTTTCCCTAAGAACGTATGCTATCTATCAACAAAGGCAACTATTTTCTTTTTCACCATTAAGGAGCCTTTCCTGGGGAAAGAAGCTCTAATTCCATTCTGGGAGCAAAGAAAGAAAATTTATGATTTAGTACATCCCAGATTGATTGTAACTTTTCGTGACTCAGCAAAGATGGGTTAGGAATGTCCAAACATATTTGAATGTTATGCCTTTGTGAGGCAAGGGCATTACCAGTAGTTGAAAGTTATGGTAGCTGTGATTCAACAGGGGAACGGCAACCTCTATCTGAGAAAAATATAGTACTGTAGTAACAAGCCAAATTGCTGGCATTGTCAGTAGCTGTGATTTCACTTTATTGATTGTCTCCTGTGAAACATGAGGCTCTTTATTTGAATCATTTGTATAGGTGTCATATCAAGTTAATTGCAAAGCAATTGGATTTAATAATAATATAACTGTGTATCCATGTCCGTTGATTTCCTAGAATCGTGAGATGTGAATTGCACTTGACTGTGAGGTCGTGCGATCCCATGCGATGGGATGAGCCAGTCCCAGGATGATCATGTAAATTTAAGCTGCCCAGAGTGAGCTTTAACTTATATGCCAGTTTGGATTGTTACTGAAGTATTTTATAGGTCTGGAACATGATTGGTTATAAATTGGATGCCCTTGAATTGTTTTAAAAAGCATAGCTTTATGTTGCGTTAACAGCATGACGTTAAGATTGGTACCAATGTAAATACAGAGGATGAAGGCTTTCTGTTGGCCACGCTTTCTTGCAAATTTTCACAGTTGCTTAACTTATTTCACTCTTAGTTGGGCTGCTTTGTCTTTGTTAGTCCATTGAGTAAGGAATGTAAGGTGGTTCTCAACGTGGACAGAAGTTCCCTGAAAAGCAAGGACACATACCAGATAAATATATCAATGACCAAGTTCATCATTCCATAACAGCTAAAGAAACAACATCATTATATATTTGCATAACTTATATTTATGTTTAAAATTCGTGGATATTTTCCACTTTTTCAGTCAAAGGACATTCGTTTCCAGGAGGGTTGAAACAGGGGAAAACACAAGTTTTGTGGGAAAATATCACATCCATATGGTGAAGAAAAACTAAAGAAAACATTCAAGACAAATCTAAGCAGGAAAATTTAAGAGGGCTCAGAGATAGAAGGAAAAGGAGGAGGAGAAGGAAGAGGAGAATGAGGAAAGGCAGAGTTATAAAACAAGAAGATGGAGTAGCACAGTAAATACGGGCTGACACAAGAACAGCACTCAGTAAAGGTTTTTGAATTAGTGACTCGTTTAACCAAACTTTTAAAAAGTTGTGAAGAAAGTAATGAATCAAAATATATTGCCTAGATTGCTGTCTTTGATGAATCTACGAAGGAGCAACAGACATTTTTGTTTAGGCCAAACGTTGCTACGTGAATTTATACTAAAATATTGTCTTCACCAGTTATATTTACATCATCTATCATTTTAACTAGCACAATTGCCATAACATTGTCTCCATATCATGTGGCTTCACAGTCATTTTGGAGAGATCACTGGGAGAATCACTGTCTTCTACAATTCATCCAAACCCAGAATGTAAAATCATTCCCCTAAACCTAAATGCTTCTCATTTCCCTTCTGCTTTAGTTAAGCTGACTTTCTCACCAACTTAAAGACAATTTTTTTGGGGGGGGGTGGGTGGGTACCAAATCCAAAATAAAACTAAATACACTTAATAAGCATATTTATCTAGTAAGATATAAGCTATGTTTATTAGTGCCCCACAGATTGATCTTTCTATGAGCACAAACCCTACAAGGTGGTTTTTAACCATTTTTCAGAAACATGTTTGAATGTGTTAATGGCTGAGATGCAGGCCCTGTCTAAACGCTAATGAATTATGTGACCATGTGTTCAGAGCTGCTCTGGCCCACAGTCGACAGCTGAGTCAACTGAAAGGAACAGCAGTGACAGGAGACAAGAAAAGAAGCTACTTTTATCTTTTACAGATCTTTATTTGGTATGAATATAGTGATAATATTGCAGACTTAGGAGGACTACAGGAACCTAGACAATTTTAAAGGGAGGTGTAAGTGAGATTACACACACTATCAAGAAGAAAACTTCATATTTATGAATAAAGTTAAGTGCATAGTGTTTTCTAGTGTAATGAGGATAACAGGAATCAGTATCCTTCTGTTATGCCTACAGTTCCATCTCTTTGGCCTTGTGATTTCACCATGTAGTCGCCAGACACTGGATTTTCTTAATTAAAGTGAGACTTCTGTTAAGTGAAAACAGTAAAATGAAGAGATTCAAGTAAGAATCAACAAAAGAAAAATGACACTAAAACAATGAACCTTGCCTTACTATTCATATTTTTATGTAGCTCCTCATAAACACTCCTATTGTATGAAAAGTACAGCAATTTTCAACTATTAGGATGAATTTTGGACCCAAGACCGAAGAAAAGTTAAAAACAATAAAATGTTCTTCTCATTCTAAGGAGATGCTTCCTCTGAATGGATTCATGTTTTTATATTTCATGTATTTCATAGGCACCTCTCTCTTTGTTCATAAACATTTTATTCATAGCCTGGAAAGACAAAAAACAAAGAGCAACAACAACAACAAAACCTTGACAATCCAATTTGCTTTTAGTTCTACCTACTCTGAGTCCCACCCTCCATTTTTCTACCTTATTTCTAGTGCTTTGTCATTATAATAGTGAAGGAAAACGAAAAGCCTACAGTGTTTGAGCAAAACCTCACCAAACTGCTTTGCCCTCCAAAACCTGTGTCTTGTGCCCCAGGGGCAGACACCAGCTGGAAAATGGGACTGGGGAGGTGGAGCCGGGGAGGGCAAAACGTGACCTGGCAGCACACTGCTGGGAAGTGGTGCTCAGGGTCTCTCTTAAGCTAGAGTTTCTATCTTTTAAAAGATTTGAAATTTTTATACTGTCACAGAACAAATAAAACCATGACTACTGTTTCACAATCTATGCAGCCAATTGCACGTACTGATTGCATGTTTCTTGTTCTATCACATTTCCAACAGTTGCAAATGTTTCTTCCCCTGGGACTGTCAGGATGTCATATTGGTTTACTAGGGGGGTGGGGAGTAGGGGAGGACCTTAGAGCATGGAGAGATAGCTGTCGATTGGATGATGGAAGGTGACACGTACTTGCTGTTCCACCCACCCCCATTCCGTGCTCTGATCAGGCACTGATTCACTTGACTCATCACTCAGGCATCCCCTATTTCATTTCCATGCACTTGTTCATGCCCACACTGACCGTATTTCAAACCCCAAAGTGAGGCACCAGCTCTAGCAATTATGACCATACTTGCAGGACCATGGTCAGGTTTGAAATAAAAACTGTCTTAGAAGATCTAGACCATGAGATGGTCATATCCACTGCATTTCTTCCAGTTCATCCATCTATAAAAATCTACCCCATTTATTAGGGACTCATTTAAGTGCTCCTCATTCAAAAAAACTTGCTTTTTAACTATTCTAATGTAATATGACTCCTTCTGAATTAATAGTTTGTAAAATGTTGCCTTATATTTATTACAATGGTGATTTACATCTATAGAATATATTATAACATTATAACCTCATCCATACTTTTTTAAAACATGTAACATAAGCCATGCGTCTGCTATTCTGATAAAAATGTAAAAGAGGGGAGTTTTTTTTTAAAGTATGCTACATGTGGGCTTCCCTGGTGGCACAGTGGTTAAGAATCCACCTGCCAACGCAGGGGACACGGGCTCAAGCCCTGGTCCGGGAAGATCTCACATGCCACAGAGCAACTAAGCCCATGCATCACAACTGCTGAGCCTGCGCTCTAGAGCCTGCAAGCCACAACTACTGAAGACCATGTACCTAGAGCCCGTGCTCCGCAGCAAGAGAAGCCACCACAGTGAGAAGCCCGCACACTGCAAGGAAGAGTAGCCCCTGCTCGCCGCAACTAGAGAAAACCCGTGCGCAACAACGAAGACCCAACGCAGCCAAAAATAAATAAATAATTTTTAAAAAGAAATAAAGTATGCTACATGTATGTTATATATATAATATCATTAGAAAAGGCAATTAACACATAGCTTTCGTGTTATGTATAATGTTAGCCATTTTTTAAGCACTATTCAAGCATGGCATGCTATATAGTGTTGGAATTTTTAGTTTTCTAAGGCTGTTTCTGTTTATAAACTACTTTGCCTACTCCCTTGGCCCTCCAAAAGAGACACATTTGTAATCAATTTATTTAAGCAATTATAGATGAAGGCATAGATTGGGGAGGACCTACCTAAAGATCCTCTGTGACAAGTCTTAGAAATCTCAAACCAACATAGGAACATTAGTACTGCACCTATTGTCTGTGCCACTCTAGAGGCATAGTTATATTACCTTATAGTTGATGCCTTGTATTTTATTTTCTTGCCTCCTTGTTTACTAACTTTATGTTTTCTAATAGAACTGCAACTTTGGAGTTTGGGGATCAAATATCTGCCTCTCTTCCATTACCGCTGCTATCTAGATTGTCTATTGACATTTTCTACACCTGGTCATCTGGTCTTTACTTGAACGAATACAATGAACATACCATTTCTAATACTGATACTCACTTTATCAGGAAGGTTATTCTTACAGTGAACTGAAATCTGATTCGTTGCCTCTCACTTCCTTTTTTATTGAAGTATAGTTGATTTACAATGTTGTGCTAGTTTCAGATGTACAGCAAAGTGATTCAGAGTCTTTTCCATTATAAGTTATTATAAAATATTGACTGTAGTTCCCTATGCTATATAGTGGGTCCTTGCTGTTTATCTGTTTTATATATAGTAGTGTGTATATGTTAATCCCAAACTCCTAATTTATCTCTCCCCCAAACCTGCCCCACTATCCCCTTTGGTAACCATAAGTTTGTTTTCTATGTCTGTGACTCTATATCTGTTTTGTAAATGTGTCTCAATACTTGAGAGAAAACATCACGAAGTTTAGAACATGCTGAATCTGAAGCGCCTTTGAGACAGCCAAAGGATATTGAGTGGGCAGTTGGCTATAGGTCTGGGACCCAAAGGCAAGGTCAGGTTAGAGAGAGAAATTTAGGAATCACTGGTATATAGATGGTAACCATGGATAGCAGTGAGTTTGCTAGGTAGAGAGTAAATAGTAAAAACCGTAAGAGCAAGAGAGCAAAAGAGAAAAAGATTTTAGGACTAAATGTTGAGAAGCTCCAAAACTTAACATCTGGTGACAAACTTACGCTTATTAAGAAGGATTAACTAGAGAGGAGGGAAGAGAATCAGGAGGATATGGTGCCTCAGAAGCCAAAAGGAAAGAGTGTTTTTCAAAAAGGAGGGAGTGATTCAGTGTCAAGGCAGCTCAGAACTCAAGAAAGATGAGACCAAGAAATCTCCACTGGGTTGAGCAGCATGAAGGTCACCAGGGGCCTTTGCCACAGCCAGTTGTTACCAAAATGGTGAGGTGCCACACAGTGTCCCTGCTGGCTGTCGCACAAGGACATGAGTGAGGCCAGCATCCCTACAGGAGGGTCAATCTCTATGTATCAGTCCTGCTGACAGGGTCTCACGAACATTCACTAACACACTCCCTGTGCTACCCAGTAGTGTGTCCTGTCCCCTTTCTCCACCCTCTGCAGAGGTTAAGAAAAAAAGTATAGCTCCAAACCATGATAAAACCATTATTTAACATCATTTTGTGGGTATTTTGGAAAACAGGATTAACTACACATGCCATGATATTCAGTTACAAAATTAAACATACTCTTAAAAAGTTTATTCACATTAATTTAATGTAATTAAAAGAAAATACCAAAACCCACATGCAGTGTTAAAACAAAAAACTTCTGCAGGGCTTCCCTGGTGGCGCAGTGGTTGAGAATCCGCCTGCCGATGCAGGGGACATGGGTTCGTGCCCCGGTCCGGGAAGATCCCACATGCCGCGGAGCGGCTGGGCCCGTGAGCCATGGCGGCTGAGCCTGCGCGTCCGGAGCCTGCGCTCCGCAACGGGAGAGGCCACAACAGTGAGAGGCCCGCGTACCACAAAAAAAAAAAAAAAAAAAAAAAAAAAAAAAAAAAAAACTTCTGCTGATTAAAAAATACATATGTTCTTTTGAATTAGAGTAGTTTTTCTTTTTTGGCAGGGGGAGGGTGTAGGAGGTGGGGATAAAGAAAGAATCCTCCCTTATTTTCTTTTTTTAAATTTATTTAAATTTATTTTTTATTGAAGTATAGTTAATTTACAATGTTGTGTTAGTTTCAGGTATGCAGCAAAGCGATTCAGTTATACATATATATCTATTCTTTGTCAGATTCTTTTCCATTATAGGTTATTACAAGGTATTACATACAGTTCCCTATGCTAATCAGTAGGACCTTGTTGATTATCTATTTTATATATATATAGTAGTGTGTATCTGTTAATCCCAAACTCCTAATTTATCCTTCCCCCCAACCCTCTTCCCCTTTGGTAACCATTTCTTATTTTTCTTAATTTCTGGTCCAGATTGCTCCTACAAATATTGTGACTACATACTTCTAGCTTATTCATTTATAAAATAATCTTATTTTTTTTGTCTTTTGAACTGTCCCTCAGGCCCGGCCTTTTCTTTTCTCACCCATCTCTGCCACTTCTTGCTTCTGTCTTTGCCCACCCCACCCCCAATTCATTTTGCATAAGTGCCTACCTGCCAGAATCCTATTCTTAAAAGCCCATTTTAATCATTTCTCTGCCATCAGAGAAATGTAAAGTCTCTGAAACTTTACTTCATGTGAAATGTAAAGTTCTCCACTTAGAACACAATCTGTCCTCATCTGACTACCCCCCACCCCAGGTATAACTTCTGCTCCGCTACGGCTCATCAGAACCAGGGCTCACACCCCTTTTGCCTTTTTCTCTGTACTTTGGGACCGACCTTCCCTTTGGCTGAAATGCCCTCTGCTAGTCCCTTCACATAACCAGATCTGACCCATCTTTCGAGGCCCTGTAGGAAAAATCTGCACGTAGAAATTGCTTACCTTCTACAAGAAATTTGCTAGTAAAAAAATGAATTTTATGGAGATTTTACTATGCTCTTTACATGAATTATGTCATGGAATACTCAGAATAGCCCCTTGAGATAGACAACATTTTGCATATGATGAAAGTAGGGATTAAGTTCATCCGTGGAAAAGCACTTAGCACAGTGTCTTCCCATGATAAGGATTCGGTAAATGCTGACTGTCATTATGCATACTAGAGAGATTTAGTAATTCTTCCAGGTCACACAGCAGTAAGTGAAAGAGCTAGAACTCAAACTCTGGCTTCGCAGCCCACTCTTACTTTGACAAGAGCAGCAATACTCTGCACTGCTGCGACCTTGCCAACCTTCTTCAACTGTTACAGTCAACAGTGATTTCTGCTGCCTGAATTCCCTAGCAGTTGGAGTATCTGTACTAGGCTGGTTTGCACTTGACGGCTATCTTACTTGGACTTTTACTTTTTCTTCAGTATATGTCTTATCTCAAGACATAAAGATGTGTCTTATGTTTACTAGAGTAAAGACTAGTGGTGTGCAGACAAATGTCTACCAATCAGCTCTCAAGGAGGGGAAGGGGCTGATTCATACTATTTGCTGATTTCAGTGGTATAAATACTGCTACAGTGGTCAACTTAAAGATGCCAAAGTGAAGTTAACCAATTCATAAAATTCTTGAAAGTTTAACAAACAATTGACTCCTGCAAATTGGTGAAAGCTGGCTACAGCATACCACTGGTACTAAGGATTAGATATTGTACTGTATTCTCTTGTTTTGCTTAGTGCCAGGCTTGGTGCTGAGCAAATAGGATGCATGACCACATATTTGGAGCTTCTGGTTCAAGGCTGCAAATTGCATATAAACATTTACTCGGCCCACTTCCCAAAATCCCATTGAAATGATGATACACAAAAACTAATACTTCCATAATAGTGCTTAAACAAGAAAAGGTGCCAATAGTCAATTAGAAAATTTGACAAATTTATGAAAGACAAGAAAGCAGATGGATTCCTATTGATGGATAAGCCAAAGGAAACCACAAATTGAAACCAGCACCAGTGTGACTGCTTTGGAGATTGGAACCATTCTTCCCAGGAGGACTCTAAGCTCAGCAGTTATGGATAGCTTAAGTAGACAGTGGAGCAAATAATCAGGGCAATTCATTTAAAGGCTAAGGAATACCTGAGTCAGTCTGCCCACTGCCTCTTGTACATATTGTGAGCATTGTGTCCCCAGCTACAGGTCTCAGAATTGCTTTTAAAACCAAGTACAATGTTTCTCTGGGAAGGACCCCCCCCTCCCCCCGCCACTCCACAATGTGGATATTTGAGGCTGAAGAAATAAGAGCAGAGCCTCGGAGATCTCTGACCTTCAAAAAGACTCAGAGGTAAAAACTGGGTATAATAAATAAAAATGTGTTTTAATGGCCAAGCTGTAGAGGAAGGGGAAGGAAATCTCCGAGTGGCACAAATGAAGAGAAACATCAAAGGCAAGGCGTTAAGTACAAGCTGTGCGGCCCACCTCCCTTGCAGCTGGGGGTGACCATGTGATACAGATCCAGTCAACAAGACGTAAGCAGAAGTGGGCTAGGGATTTCAGGGAAAGTTTGGTTTTCCTGATCTGGGAACCATTCCTTCCTCCTTGTTGCTTTCTTCTCCCTTTTCCTACCTGAACTGTGGCCGTGAGGCCAGGAGTGGAATAGCCAGCTTGCCACCGTAAAACAAGCCGAAGGATAAAAGCTACTCTTTAAGGATGGAGGGGCAGGAAGATACAAGGAGCTTGAGGAAAAGGACATGGATGACAGGTATTGCTTCCCTGCTCTATTTCCAACCTTCTTATTATGTTAGAAAAATAAAACCCTTCCGAGTTAGGCCACTATAGTAAAGTTTGGTTGCATCCCTATATGGTGTCTTGTATGTCTGGGATCTTGGATGGGAGAAAAACACCTTTGAGAAATGGAAACTCCAGTCCTGAGCTATGTGTGTGCATGGGAGCTGAATTTATACTACTTGCTTGACTCAGGAATCCCAAGTTGAGAAATTAAATTTAAAAATCAAACCAGGACATCTGAAACCTCTAGAGCCCTAGCAGTAAAAACGTACATTCACTCCATGGGAACACTTTCACATCTCCTGGGAAGGAAAAAAAAGTTAAAGATAAGTTCATAGTCAAAAATTACAAGGTCTATGAAAGAATAAACTACCATGGGTGAGTCAACAAATATAGCAAAGGGAAGAATCAGCATTCAGAGAACTGCATCTAAAAGAACACTCTGAAAGAGACTCTGAAATGCCTACAACATGACCAAAGATGTAAACAAAGGCACAGGAACCATAATGAGAAAAAGAAGACAACATGAAAACAGAATAAACAACTCTGAAAAAGAACCAAATTGAGTCTCTATAAATGAAAAACATAGTCACTAAAATTAAAAACTCAATGAAAAGGGTAATGAATAGTTGAGACAAAAATGAAGAAGGAATCCATATACCAGAAGATAGATTTGAGGAAATTTCTCAGAATGTGGGACAAAAAAACTATGAAATTGTGGCTAAGAGCCATGAAAAATAGATCGAGAAGTTTCAGTATATATCAAGTAGACATTCCAGACAGAACAAAGAATAGAGAAAGGGGGGAAGAGATAATATTTAAGAAAATAACACCTGAGAATTTTCTAGAAATAAACTAAAACATAAATGAGTCTTCAGATTTCAGAAGCATGCAAACATCCCAGCAGTATAATTTTTAAAATTCACAATTTGATATACAATACTATGGTGAAACTTCAGAATGTCAATGAGAAAAATCTTAAAGGCAACCAAAGCAGATATCCTAAAATCAAAAAGCAAAAAAAAGTCCAATTAGACCATCATCAAAGTTGTCATCAGTCATCATAGATGTCTATGGGAAATAAATGGCATCTTTATGCTGCTAAGAGAAATAATCCTCATCCTAGAATTCTATACCCAGCTAAATTTTTATTTCAGACTGAGAGTGAAACACATTTCAAACCAACAAATATTGGGAGTTTACCACTCAATGACTCTTCCTAAAAGATCTACTATGGGGTTTACTTCAGTAAGATAAACAGCTGAATCCAGAAGGAAGAAGTGGAGAGCAAAACATAAGGATGAATAAAGAATTTGGTAAACACATTGTCAAAAATAAGTACTGATTTACTGTAAATAATAAAACCGAGGGCTAATGTGAGAGGACTTTAAAAATAAGGTAATACTAAGATACCAGTCAACAATTACACAAGACATTGTAAAGGAAGATCTGAGTTAAATGGTCATAAAGGCCTGTATGCATTTGAAGAAGAACAGACATATTGATTAACTTTACATTCGGTTAAGAATTTCTAAGAATAAACAGTAAAGAAATAGACATACAACTTTTAAACCAAAGAGGACAAAGAAGGAAATTATAAGAAAAAGAGAACTTGAGATATTGACAATCCAATAAAAGGCAAGAAATGAAGGGGATGGGGAAAAAAACAGAAATACAAAATCTAAATGAATTCTAAATAGAAAATCTAAAAACAATGCTGAGTGATACATACATTATATGAATATAAATGTATATTTTAAAACATGAATCAATATAAAATATTGCTAATGAACAGATACATGAAGAAAAAATATAAAAACAAGGCTAGGAAAGACAGTCACCAATTTCAGAATAGTGGCTACCTTTGGAGGGGAAGGGAGGAAACTGGGACTGAAAACGGGTACAAAGGCTTAAATGTATGTTCACATTTTTTTCCCTATACTGTAAAGGAAGGAGGGAGGGAGGGAGGGGGGAGGAAAAATGATGAGCCATTCAATCAAAGGGTAATTCTACACAAATAGGCAACACATGAAAACTGACCCCTTAACAAATTAAAAAGTAGAGAGAACAGATATAGCGTGAATAAATAGGAAATAAAACCTATGGAGGTTGATTTGATAACAGCTTGTCTTCGGTTACTGGTATTGGCATTAGTGTTCTATCTGCAGAGGTTTCTGGGAGAGAAAATGAATTTAATTTGCAAAAGAAAACATTGATATTAGAGTGAAGGAAGGATTATGTGACTCTAAGACTGTTTCAACCTTTAATAGATGTTACTATATCCATTTTAGAAGAGTCTTGTTTCCTTAAAATATTTACAAGTAAGAATGATTTGAATTATAAAAATCTCTTTCTGAAGGCAAAATGGTACACTAGATCACTGTTCTCCAATGTGTTGGTAGGCAAACATCTGGGTAAAAGAACTGCAAATGGTAAAAGCCCTCCTTGGGATGCTTCCAATTCATAAAGTCTCAAACTAAGGAAGTTCCTGCACCCACTGCTCTTTGCCACAATTCTGAAGAGGAGAAGAAGAGAGGGACAGGGAAAGGGAAGGGGAAGGGGAGGAGGAGGTGGGGAGATCAGAGGTAAAACTGCATAAACGACTCACCTACTTTTACCTACTTGTTCCCTGTTTCTCACTCAGGCAATGGGTTGTATGCAAAGAGAACTGAAATAAACTCCGAATGTGATCACTTTCTACATTTCCTCTTCCCACAATTTTCCAGACAGCTGGCCTCCCTTACCTCAGCCAGAGTGGAGAGAAAGTGGGGTCTAATTACATCTCTTCCAATTCAAGCTGGCCATGGGGACAGTATCAGTGGGAACATTTGTTCATGGGTTTTATTGTTAAGTTTATGGCAGCTAAAAATATAGGCCCTACCCTTTTGTCTTTTCTCACAGTGATGGCAAAGAGTTTCACCCAGACACCAAGACCACAAGACATGACATCCTGGGTCAGTCCTGCAGACCCTTCACTGCTTCTTGGAGGGTCCCATGAATACTTTGAGGACTACCAGGTGATATAATCTCTGCCACCCCAGCCAGAAAGATGACTCTGAAATGTCATTTCCCCAACAATTCTCTTTTTTTCATTGAGGTATAATTTATATATTAAGAAATACACATATTTTAAATTAATTCTATTAACTTTGATAAAATTATGCTCCCATCGCAATCAAGGTACAGCATAAAATCACTTCTAAAGGAAAATTATTTTCTGGATGAAGTCAATAGCAATGAAACACAATAGCTTCTATTTCCAAATCTTACATTTGCAATTTTAGAAATAGTACCCAAGACTTGAAGATAATGAGATACAGTGTAGTAAATAGTACATTTTACCCCATCTATAAGAATAGTTCAAGTTCCGTAGTCATTTAGATAAGAAACAGAAAATGCTATAAATCACTGTAAAGTGATTTGTACCTTAAAATACAAATCTTAACATTCGTATGCTGAAAAATGATTAATCATACTTTATATTCTTTTCATGTTTTCTTATACTGCCACATGAATAAGCTGATATACCTTATCTTATTTCCTATCTGGAACAATCTGGATTAACAGTCTAGGCTGAATTCCATGCTAGAAACGGGGATACAGAGCTACAAATGGTTCTCTTTAAGTCAAAGGAAAATAAGAACAAGTACAGGAACACCTTACTCTGGAGTTTCTTTATTTGGGTTTAAACCTCTCTTCACAGGCTTTTTTCAAGTCTTTGAAGCATTATTAAATGATCCTACTATTGATTTTCCGTGCCTCAGTCCTGGTGAAAATGGAGTGACTTGGACCACTAATGACTGAAGTCCACTCATCATCTGAAGGACAATCACAAAGGCTGGAGCTCATTCCTACAAGCATCCTCATAACTTAGATTTCAACGCCTGGAAATAGGACAGGTGGGAAATAGGACACAGAATTCAACTCATCTCCCTTACTTAAATATAGCACTGCTGCTATTTCTGTTACTTATCTTGGGAAATTTTATAAGTATTGGTATATTTTGCTATTCAGCATGAAGCTGTATTCCTCATTTCTACCTTTGAAATCCAAATTTCCAAGTAATCACTTTTAGGAAAGCATTCCTCTATTTCCAGCTTCATTCTCCATGGGCCGTTTATTTGTGATCCCGAGCCACTGAGTAACTTGAAGTTACAGTAAGAATTTGTGATGCCAGTTTCCATCGTAAAGAGAAAAGCTTTTCAGACAAACAAAGCAATTTTTTTTAAATGGGTAAAAGAAATGAACAGGCATTTCACATAGGAGAGGGGAAAACGAATGATCTCATAAGTTCAGCCTCATAAATAATCAGGAAAATGCAAATTTAAACCACAGTGAGACACCATTTCAACACCCCTTCAGATCAGCAAAAATCTGTAGTCTGACAATACCAAGTATTGATGAGAATGTAAAACTACAGAAACTCTCGTACAAATTGGTGAGCCTAAGCACATTATATTTATATTATGTGGATGTTATGTGACTTTATGTCATGTGACTGTATGTTAGGTGATATTAAATTACTGTTAGTTTTCTTAGGTATGGTAATTCTGAAGTATTTGGGAGTGAAATGTCAAGATGTCTACAACTATAAAATGGTTCAGCATAAAGGATGAGCAGAGAGAAAGCAAGTATGATCAAATGTCTTTTTAAAAGTAGGGGGCAGACTCTGGGGACAGAGTCCATAAGTCTGAATTGTGGCTTGGCCACTTATTTATTGTAGTCTGGGTAATTAATCTCTCTCTACCTCTGCTTAATTATCTGTGAAATGGGAGTAATTGTGGTATATATTCAATAGAGATGTTATGAGCATTAAATGAGGTAATTCATGTAAAGTACTTACAGCAGTCGCTGCTTTGTCATAAGCCTTCAATAAATGTTATTACCTCTGTTGGCTCCATTTTGTAGTTGATGTTAAGTTGAGACTCAGAAAGGTGATATAACTTGTTCAGTCACATAACTGGCTATTGGTGGTTGGAGCTAAAAGAGCTGGAGCTGTCAGGAAGCTCTCCTACTAGTAAACGGCAACACACACAGAGCAGCCCTGTTTACAAGAGCAAAAATTTGAGACA
Source organism: Physeter macrocephalus (assembly GCF_002837175.3). NCBI lineage: Eukaryota > Metazoa > Chordata > Mammalia > Artiodactyla > Physeteridae > Physeter > Physeter macrocephalus. Next base: position 10,542,161 of record NC_041223.1, on the reverse strand, counting down.
ACCCAAGTGCCCATCTACTGTAGAATGGATTGCTAAATTGTGATACATTTCCCTGCTAGAACCCTATACAGCCAGGGAAAGGAATAAGACAAATTAACATGAAGAGTATCAAAAAATTGAAATAAGTTAAAAGCTTTTATTTTATCCTTAAAGATTTTAGCTGCTCCAGCAACAAAGGGACTGATTAACCCACTAAAACTACCATGAAGAAGATACATCAAAAAATGCTTTGGTTTAGAAACACTTTGTACTTCATCACAGCATTTTCTGTAAGAGCAAGAAATTGTTATCTAAATGTTTAACAGGTGAGTAGTTATATAAACCAAAGAATTACTCCTACAGTGAAGTAATTTGCAGCCATTAAAGTTGTGTCTTTAAATGAATATTTAGTGATATGGTGGAATGCTCATTATATAATGTTGAATTAAAAAATATAGAATTGCAAAGGGCAGACAGCAGAAGCAAGAAGAACTACAGTCCTGCAGCCTGTGGAACAAAAACCACAATCACAGAAAGATAGACAAGATGAAAAGGCAGAGGGCTATGTACCAGATGAAGGAACAAGATAAAACCCCAGAAAAACAACTAAATAAAGTGGAGATAGAAAACCTTCCAGAAAAAAGAATTCAGAAGAATGATAGTGAAGATGATCCAGGACCTCGGAAAAAGAATGGGAGCAAAGATCGAGAAGATGCAAGAAATGTTTCACAAAGACCTAGAAGAATTAAAGAACAAAGACCTAGAAGAATTTAAGAACAAACAGAGATGAACAATACAATAACTGAAATGAAAAATACACTAGAAGGAATCAATAGCAGAATAATTGAGGTAGAAAAACGGATAAGTGACCTGGAAGACAGAATGGTGGAATTCACTGCCGCAGAACAGAATAAAGAAAAAAGAATGAAAAGAAATGAAGACAGCCTAAGAGACCTCTGGGACAACATTAAATGCAACAACCTTCGCATTATAGGGGTCCCAGAAGGAGAACAGAGAGAGAAAGGACCCGAGAAAATATTTGAAGAGATTATAGTCGAAAACTTCCCTAACATGGGAAACAAAATAGCCACCCAAGTCCAGGAAGCGCAGAGAGTCCCAGGCAGGATAAATCCAATGCCGAGACACATAGTAATCAAACTGACACAAATTAAAGACAAAGAAAAATTAATGAAAGCAACAAGGAAAAAACAACAAATAACATACAAGGGAACTCCCATAAGGTTAATGGCTGATTTCTCAGCAGAAACTCTACCAGCCAGAAGGGAGTGGCACGATATATTTAAAGTGATGAAAGGGAAGAACCTACAACCAAGATTACTCTACCTGGCAAGTATCTCATTCAGATTTGATGGAGAAATCAAAAGCTTTCCAGACGAGCAAAAGCTAAGAGAATTCAGCACCACCAAACCAGCTCTACAACAAATGCTAAAGGAACTTCTCTAAGTGGGAAACACAAGAGAAGAAAAGGACCTACAAAAACAAACCCAAAACAATTAAGAAAATGGTCATAGGAACATACATATCGATAATTACCTTAAACGTGAATGGATTAAATGCTCCAACCAAAAGACACAGGCTTGCTGAATGGATACAAAAACAAGACCCATATATATGATGTCTATAAGAGACCCACTTCAGACCTAGGGACACATACAGACTGAAAGTCAGGGGATGGAAAAAGATATTCCATGCAAATGGAAATCAGAAGAAAGCTGGAGTAGCAATTCTCATATCAGACAAAATAAACTTTAAA
>NC_041223.1:10538733-10540306 GCF_002837175.3 Physeter macrocephalus | reverse complement strand
ACTCATATCAGATAAAATAGACTTTAAAATAAAGAATGTTACAAGAGACAAGGAAGGACATTACATAATGATCAAGAGATCAATCCAAGAAGAAGATATAACAATTATAAATACTATATGCACCCAACATAGGAGCACCTCAATACATACGGCAACTGCTAACAGCCATAAAAGGGGAAATCGACAGTAACACAATCACAAATCAAGCCTCAGTAAATTTAAGAAAACAAATCATATCAAGCATCTTTTCTGACCACAACACTATGGGATGAGAAATCAATTAAAGGGAAAAAAAAACGTAAAAAACACAAACACATGGAGGCTAAACAATATGTTACTAAATAACCAAGAGATCACTGAAGAAATCAAAGAGGAAATCAAAAAATACTTAGAAACAAATGACAATGGAGACACGACGACCCAAAACCTATGGGACACAGCAAAAGCAGTTCTAAGAGGCAAGTTGATAGCAATACAATCATACCTTAAGAAACAGAAAACATCTCGAATGATCAACATAATTTTGCACCTAAAGCAATGATAGAAAGAAGAACAAACAAACCCCCAAATTTAGCAGAAGGAAAGAAATCATAAAGATCAGATCAGAAATAAAAGGAAAAAAAATGAAGGAACAATAGCAAAGATCAATAAATCTAAAAGCTGGTTCGTTGACAAGATAAATAAAATTGATAAAACATTAGCCAGACTCATGAAGAAAAAAAGGGAGAAGACTCAAATCAATGGAATTAGAAATGAAAAAGGAGATGGAACAACTGACACTGCAGAAATACAAAAGATTATTAGAGATTACTGCAAGCAACTGTGTGCCAATAAAAAGGAGAACCTGGAAGAAATGGACAAATCTTAGAAATGCAAGAGCTGCCCAAACTGAACCAGGAAGAAATAGAAAATAGGAACAGACCAATCACAAGCACTGAAATTGAAACTGTGATTAAAAATCTTCCTACAAACAAAAGTCCAGGACCAGATGGCTTCACAGGCGAAATCTTTCAAACATTTAGAGAAGACCTAACACCTATCCTTCTCAAACTCTTGCAAAAGATAGCAGAGGGAGGAACACTCCCAAACCAAATACTAGCAAACAGAATCCAACAACACATTAAAAGGATCATACACCATGATCAAGTGGGATTTATCCCAGGGATGCAAGGATTCTACAATATACGCAAATCGATCAATGTGATACACCATATTCACAAATTGAGGAATAAAAAACATATGATCATCTCAATAGATGCAGAAAAAGCTTTTGACAAAATTCAACATGGATTTATGATAAATACTCTCCAGAAAGTGGGCATAGAGGAAACCTACCTCAACATAATAAAGGCCATATATGACAAACCCAGAGCAACATCATTCTCAATGGCGAAAAACCGAAAGCATTTCCTCTAAGATCAGGAACAAGACAAGGATGTCCACTCTCACCACTGTTATTCAACATAGTTTTGGAAGTCCTAGCCATAGCAATCAGAGAAGAAAAAGAAATAAAAGGAATACGAATTGGAGAAGAAGAAGTAAAACTGTCACTGTTTGCAGATGACATGATACT
>NC_041223.1:10537772-10538141 GCF_002837175.3 Physeter macrocephalus | reverse complement strand
CTCTTCAATAAGTGGTGCTGGGAAAACTGGACAGCTACATGTAAAAGAATGAAATTAGAACACTCCCTAACATCATACACAAAAATAAACTCAAAATGGATTAGAGACCTAAACGTAAGGCCAGACACTATAAAATTCTTAGAGGAAAACATAGGAGGAACACTCTTTGACATAAATCACAGCAAGATCTTTTTTGACATCTCCTAGAGTAATGGAAATAAAAACAAAAATAAACAAATAGGACCTAATGAAACTTAAAAGCTTTTGCAAAGCAAACTACAAGCAAGACGAAAAGACAACCCTCAGAAGGGGATAAAATATTTGCAAATGAATCAACAGACAAAGGATTAATCTCCAAAATATATAAAC
>NC_041223.1:10513931-10537551 GCF_002837175.3 Physeter macrocephalus | reverse complement strand
AATGTTCATTGCAGCACTATTTACAATAGCCAGGTCACGGAAGCAACCTAAATGCCCATCGACAGACAAATGGATAAAGAAGATGTGGTACATATATACAATGGAATATTACTCAGCCATAAAAGGGAACAAAATTGGATCATTTGTTGAGACGTGGATGGATCTAGAGACTGTCATACAGAGTGAAGTAAGTCAGAAAGAGAAAAACAAATATCGTATATTAATGCATATATGTGGAACCTAGAAAAATGGTACAGATGAACCGGTTTGCAGGGCAGAAATTGAGGCACAGATGTAGAGGACAATCATATGGACACCAAGCAGGAAAGTGGCGGTGTGTGTGTGGGGGGGGTGGTGTGATGAACTGGGAGATTGGGATTGACATATATACACTAATATGTATAAAATGGATAACTAATAACCTGCTGTATAAAAATAAAATAAAATTCAAAAAAAGAAAGTTACATTTCACGTGGGTCTTAAAAATATATATATATATATGTAGAATCCCCAAACATTAAATATAAATATACAATTGACCCTTGAACAACTCTGGGGTTAGGGAGACGACCTGACCATCAACCCCCTGCAGTTGAAAATCCATATAACTTTATAGTTGGCCCTCTGTATCCTCAGTTCCACATCCATGGATTCAACCAGCTACAGATCTCCTAGCACTGTAGTATTTATTGAAAAAAATCTGCATATAAGTGGACACATGCAGTTCAAACTCATTATTCAAGGGTCAAATATATATACATATATATTTGTATGCATATGTATCTAATAATGTATACATATATCATATATTTATATATATTCACATATGACATATAAAAATACATGTATCTCACAGAAGAATAAACCTGGACGTTTATGCACCAAAACAAAGTTTTTTAAGTTAAAAGTGGGTTTCTTTGGATGGAGAGATGGGAATGGTTTTTCCTTTTTGTTCTCATGTGTAATCTTGATTTTCTTTTATTTCTACAATGACAATGTAAAAGTGGTGACTCGAGAGTAATTAGGCAGCATCTAATAAAGTCATGGACTTTGTCCCTAGAATCCTGAAACATTTCCCCTCCTGGGTGAAATTCTTCACATGTGCACAAGGAGACATATATAAGAAGGTCCACAGCAACATTGTTTACGACAGAGAAAAAGTAGAAACAACGGACATCTATCAACAGAAGCACAGGTATCTAGATGTGGATATCTAGGCAGCAGTTAAAAGGAAGGAAGCAGAGCTACATACAGTAGTAGTGTACTCAGGCTGGGTATATCACAAAAATACAATGTGGAGTGCCTTATCTGCAAATTGCAGAAATGTAGGTGCAGTATGATAGCGTTTATATACAGATTAAGAACATGCAAAATCACACTATATAATGTCTTATTTATGTGTATATACATATGTAACAAAAAAGATTTTTAATGCATGGTCATGATAAATATCAGTTTATATGAGGAATGTAAGGGTACTGAGATTAAGAAGGGGGACACTTGGTATGAGGGGGCTTCAATTACACCTGAAATGCTTTATCTCTTGGGCTGAGTAGTAGAATACAGATGTTTGTTATATAATTCTCTTTGGGTTTGTTGTATGCCTGAAATGTTTCACGATAAAATAGAACTCGTATAATGAAGTAAAAATTTAAAGTCAAGTGTATCTCTAGAAATGAAATTAATTTCATTTCTGGAAGGTGCAATCATGGACTTTTGCACTAATTTCTTAAAATATTTTTACATCTTTATTTTTGGCAAAACCGACATTTCCAAACCAGAATATTTATTTTCTGCTAAAATAGAAATGGCTTTTAATGAGCATATTTGATTATAATCATTATCCAATTTTGTTCAAAACGCAAACTATCTTCACTGGGGTAAAAATTAAAACATATGACTCCCTCCCTTAAAAATACATATTTAAAAGAGGGGGTTTAGAGAAAGGCATTGAATCTGAAAAAAGTAGTAGTCCTTCGATTCTTTCCGCATATTCTAAATTTAGGGGGAACTCTGTGCTCAGAGCAGCCCCTCGGTGTCTAAGCGATGCTTCCAGCCTTGGCATGGCCGGTGATCCCAATCCTGGCCAATTTTGTCAGGAGGCAGAATTACACATTTGCACATGGTTACACAGTTTCGTCAGTGAAACAGATTTAAACTAGCTTTAAAAGAAGGAAAAGAAAACATTCGGTGCATTCCACGTTTTCCCTTAAGTATACTGTACCTTCCAGTCATGCTGCATTTTGCATTCCTCAGAGCCCCAAAAAGCTATTTAAACTTTGCACATAAATCACTCCATCCCTTGTGAAATATAGCTGTCTCCTGCAAGAGAACTCCGGGGCGACCGGTCCCAAGTGGCTACACCGGGGGTGAGGAGCCCAGCTCAAAGAGAATCAAAGGCAGGTGACTTGAAGGGACGCGCAGCCTGCCTGGAAGGCTGGAGAGCCTCGGGGAAGTTCTCATTTTTTCTGTTCCGCCTCCACCACAGTCTTTGGGTTAAAAGCTCATGTGTTTAAAGCTGGTAAATTCTACCTCCTGACGACACGCTCTCAGCAGTTCCAGCAGGTGGGAAATGGAGGGTTACAAGGGCGGAAAGGATCATCAAAAAAGAGGACGGAAGAAGCAGAGCGAAGCTGAAAAAGGTGACGACCACCAAAAATTAACAGTGATATAAATGGGGGGAGGAGGGAGTATGCTCCCAGCAGAGAGGCTTTCCTTGTACCAAAGAATCCACCGCGCCGGTGCCTGTAACTCACAGACGCGATTTGATTGACAACAGTTCTGTTTACACACCACACGGCCTCGGGGAGTCGTCGTCCAGCGTTCGCAAGCCGGTACCTGCGTTCTGTTCTAGATGCTTCCTCTGGAAAGGAGCGGCCTGCGCGGGGCGAGGCGGGGCGCGGCGGGGCGCTGGGAAGGCCGGGCTCTCCCCACCCTGTCCCCACTCGCTGGGGAGGAGGGAAACCTGTTGCCGCGCCAGCCTACCCACGATCCGGCAGAGGAGGGCCGGGCAGTGCTCGGGACGAGTCTGTGAAAACACTGGGCATCTGCCTGGCACGTCCCAGGGCCTCCCTCCCAGCGCACCGACTCTTTCTGCACTGCTGATGAGGGCCTCTGAGAACAGAGGCAATCTCCGACCCAAACCCTGCCCAAAGCCCGGCTCGGGCGCGCGGACACACACACACGCACACACACACCCACACACGTGCGCGCGCACTCACACCCACGCACTCACCTGCGCAAAGCGCACTCACATATGCACCCACTGCGCAGGTAGGTATTGCCAATAGGGGCCCCTTCTTTCTATGGAAGGTGCTTTGTAGCCGAATTCAGCGGGAAGGAATCATCCGAAGGCAGCCCTTGCTCCAGGCCTTCCCTAAAGAAGTGAGAGAGGTCGCCTCTAGAAAACCCTGGAAGTTTCGACTTCCCAGGGCGAGGGGGGAAAGTCCACTTCACCTTTAGCTGGCCAAAAATCGTTCCTTCCTTTTTGGGCCTGGCTTCTCCTGTAACTAAAAGGGCTACATCTAACCTGAACTATCACTCAATTGCTTTTTTTTTGTGGAATAGTGGAATCTTAGGTTCAGAGTTAAATTCATCCCCTGTCATGACATGGCACCACGCTAGGCACCTGCACGGAAGTCAACTCCCCTTGTCCTTATGCAAGGGTATGGGGTTGTTATTAATATCTACCTAGTAACGTAAGGAAAAAGGGTTTAGTAGGTCGTGCTGTTTGTATAAAGTCATACAGACTAGTTCAGAGTTGCAGGCCTAGCTTTTTAAACTCCAAGTTTCAATACTAGGTAACTTAGAAGCAACTTCATCCTTGACCTATTATTTTTCTCTACAACCATCTCTCACGAGCTGTTTTTATTTCCTCCTTTCCTCCTTTTCTCGTCCTTGTCTTTCTTCTCCCGTCCCCACCATGGTCACTTTTTTCTAGACTCTCGATGGCTGGAGAGGAGGAGGATTAGAGGGCTGTAAGCAGAGGAAATCCTATCCAGCAGAAAAGGATGAGGGCAGAGCCGGGGACTTCTTCTCCTGCTGCAAAATGAATATGGTACGAGAACCAGCTGGGTCGGGTCTGGACACGCTTTTCTGTTCTGCGGCTCACAGAATTTTTTTTGTCACTTCAACTTCAGTGATCTTTGGTGCCCCTGAAGGCAAGTAGCACACCTGAATCATAAAGCTTCAAATGAGTTCAAAGTTGTATTTTCTCCTTTTAAAGCCCTCAATAAATTAGGGCAAAGATAGTTTGGAATCCACCCTCCTGCCTTGGCGTTCCTCTGGGATTATTAAGGTTGGCTAAGCAATACGCTCTTGAGAAACCAGGTGTGACGAGACCTCGGCGGAAGGATCTGGGGGTTGTTGTTAAACTTTCTCCTCTTCTGTGGCATATGCCAGAGTCTTTCCGGAGCAATCCTGCCAGCTGGCCGCCACCGCTACGTGGTGCAGTCGTGGCGGACACACGAGAGAGGAAAGGGGTCACTGAATTCTGGGCTGCAGGCTCAGTGCACCTCTTCACGCCCTCCACCCCCTTCCCTTCTCCCCCATCATCTTTAGAAGCCTAGTTTGCTAATATTCAAAGAGAAGTAATGCTTCAGAGCTCTGCCACCAACTTGACTCGAGTTCTGAGGGTTAAAGTGATATAATACAGTCAAAATGAACATTCTGTACCAATGTAAGTTGATCCTAAAGGAAGCAATTAATTCTCACTGTTCTCTGTTTCCCTTATCTTTCTGTGGAATCATATTTTGTCCTCGCTGTCTAATGTTTTCACATTTCCAGCAAAATAGTTGATTCTTTCTAAGGCTCTTTTAAAAATTATAGTGTCGGGGTAGTCAGCAATTCCTGTTTCTTCTCTGAGCCTGTGTACCTGCAAATCTCCTGCTGTAGCGACTAACGTGCTTTTTGAATCCAAGCCTGCAGAGATGCCATCCATTTGCTATCATTTTCCAGGTTGTGCTGTTTCCTTAGGGAAAACTCGGAGACCCTGCGACATGTATGTATGTTGAGAGAGGACGGGAACTTAGAGCAGCATAAGGAATGTGGCATACGGTGGCTTCATTCCAGGCCCCCAGGATGCCCAGGATGCCCCCTCAGTCACGCCAAAATCCTGTTCTGGAAGACCCGCCCCGCTCAAATCCGGTTCCCAACAAAAACAACTGACAGAAGTAGGTGGGAGTGGGAACTGTGGAAGGATCCGCCCCCCGTGGAATGAGCTTGCTGATCTTACAAATGCCTTCCTTTCGAATAGAGTGGAACTTAGAAAAACAGAGGCTCTCTTGCAGGAAGAAAACAAAAAGAGAAAGTGAACTCCTTATCAAAGATAAAGGAAATCTTTTTCACTCTGCTTTGTACTGTGATCTAAACCTACTGGAAGTCAGACCCAAAAGAGCTGCAACCCCAAACTGGCAAGAATATCATGCTGTCAGCTCCATGGGGTTTGAAAAAAGCTGAGAAGTGATTTCCTTCCTCACAATCCTCGAGGACATTCTCCAGTGATCTTCATGGTGATACCAGCTGCTTCTCTACCTCTGGTATTGACTAGAGGGTGTTCTGCATGGAGAAAAAGGACCCCTTTCTACTTTATTCCAATGTAGTGGTCATTTTTATAGCCCTTTTTCTCCGTGGTTCTCAAAGCATTTTACACAGGAATCTAAATCTATTATTATGGGGAAAATACAGACTTTTAGGGAACTGAAATGAGAAAACCCTTTGGCTAGAATAACATCCTTTATTTCACACAGGCTCTCAGTAACATAGAACCTATCTAAGTAGTAAATAGATTCAAAGTCATAGAGAAAATGACCCAAAGATTTTTTGGGGGGTTTTACTCTTTTGTTATGTTCTTTGAGTCAATTTAGAAAGTTAATGATTTTCAAAGTGGGGTAGTCTTTCACTTACACCTTTACAAATCAACATTGACACATGTCCTTAAATAAAATTAAAACCCAACTCCTAATCATTTAAATCATGGCACAAAAAAAGAGTTTGTTATAACCAGCAGACCAAGGGACCATTTATAGAGTAAAAGGTAGATGAATTAGACCGAGGGGGAAGTATGAGGGATTAACCTAAATTACTGATTGTTCCTTTTCTCAAAATTCTTTTTGGCAAAGATTAAATTATACCAAATATCAATCCGTTTTTTCATGATAAGACTATCAAACTTGTTTCATTAAACACTCTGCCTTCTCTTACAACTGTCTAAACAGGCTTTTCCCATTTAGCTCCCTATCAATCCAGAGTTATGATTATGCTGTAACTTGGGAGATCCCTCATATCAAATATTAATATTTGTATAGTTATTAAAGTATTTGATGACTTGTACAGGGACTCTCAAATTAAATATAGCATGTCATTTATAGTCTTTCCTTAGGAAATTATTTTCTAACCTTTGGTCTTTGCTGGAACAACTTGTAGGATGATTTATACTTTAAGTAGTATATATAATAATGAACACTTTTAAAAAGTACAACATTTAAGCAAAATCTTTTACATTAATGTAATGCAGTGGTTTTTCAGACTGCATTTACCCAAGGACTCTTTGAAAAAAAAAATATATATGTATATATTAAATAGAAGCCAAATAAATAAAACAGATAAAAACAGAGTGTTGGGGGGCAGGCAGTGGTGAAACAGGTTTTAATACTTTTAACCTTTTCAAGGGCCACAGAAGCACCTTTGAGGAACACTGGAGCTCTAGGGAAGTGTGAAAGCCAGTGTAGTATAAGTAGGCTTATAAAAAAGAAAAAAATAAAGGGCACTGTTGGAGATGACATACCTCTTCCTTGCAGCTGTATGTATGTGTGTCTGTGTCTGTGTGTGTGTTTGTGAAATCTCACTCAATTAATATCTGGCTCCTGTATTTATCATTCTTGCTCTCAGGCTGCAACTTTTGTGACATTTTATGATAGTGCAATTGGATTCTGTGTCTATGAGTTTCAAATTCTTACTTTTTTTTTAAAATCCTAGCAGTACAGAAAAGGTCAGAGGATATATTAGCCCAAAATATATGTGACCTCCATGAAATTATTTAGATAAATATTTCTATTTTATAGAATAACAGTAACATCTCAAGAAATGATTGTCAAATTATGATTAGGACTTTAGAGACTATTTCACCCCAAGATTCTGATTTTTTTTTTTCTGCTGAGACGACTGAGGTCCTGGAAGTTGAGAGACCTCACCATGGTTACAGGGGTAAATTCCAGATCCAAACATGATTTTCTTGCCCTTGAGTCACATGGTTTTTCAACTACTCTATGAGCTGCATTATATAAATTAATATGAAACTTTTACAATTTGAAAATATCAGAATTAACTGTTGACTGAAATCAGTTGAATATTTCTACATTTATTTAGACTAATCCAGTCTGGTTCACGTTCAGTCACAGTCAAGAAACACAGCTTGTGTTAGATCGAAGATCATGGAAATATCCTTAAGCAACACATGTCTCCTGCAAAAGGATTTCAGGAGGTTGTACAAGGAGACAAAGCATACTAACATACACAAAGCATTCATGCCTTCCTTGGAAAGCAGAGGTTGCATAAGCATGTTATGGAGACAAATTAGCAAATCTGAGGCTGAGATTGGAAGGCTGAAACTTTGGTTTGGAAGAGTCTGGTCCTTTTCCACCATTGAGAGCTCCTTTCACACCTAACTCCTTGAGCAGAAAGTGGGGAGAGATTGATCCAGAGGCTGACCTCATAAACCCAGAGCATGAAATTTGGGGCTAGATGAGAAAGTCTGTGATTTTTGGCCTGTCTTGTGTATGTACTATCAAAATAAGTGAGGTTCGTGTGGTTTTTAACTAGTCTAGGGGTATTTGTGCATATGCCACATACATTTTCAAATTACATAATTGTACACTTTATTTAGAAGTCACATTTCTTTAAACATGCCATTCTCTGCTTCAGGCTAAGTTGGAATTGTTTAAGTTTCTTTTGAGCTTTCAAGAGAAATAGTAGAGACAGATTTGCTATGAACCAAATAAATACACTAGGTTCCATTCTTGTTTTTTGGCAGCTTTGTTTCTGCCAGTGAATATTAGCTCCTGTAATGTTAGCTATTGTGTGCCTAATTGTATATACAATTATATTACATGCATTTCAGTATTTATAAATGCAAATGCTTTAGAGTGAACAACTACCATAGGCTTCAATGGGGCAGCCAGACAAGGGGGCGGGTCTGTAGGTGAGGTTGTTCAGCCAAGTCTATCGAAGGCAATCCATAATGAGTCTCCAGCTGGGGGCTTACCTGTTGTTTAGAATAGTTTGGTAAATGGAAGATTCTTGTCTTTTCAAAAGCATCTGGGGTACTTGCGGCAATGATGATGTTTGTTATCTAGTTTATTCAGATTACATTATCCAGGTTGGCCTTGATTTTTAAATCATATGCTCTATTCAGTATTTAAAGTTTCCTCAGAGCAAAGCTAAAAGGAAAAAGAAAATTGCTTACTGTCTATGATTCAATACTCACGCACCCTATCTCACAGGATTAGTGTAAAAAGCAAATAAATTTGAAAACTGCAAGGAATGTTGTAAACTGTGAAGAATTATTCACATCTGTTGATATAGATACATGTTTGAATTACATCTCAGCACTGAAGTAAAGATAAAAAGTTCAGATGACCACTTTGACCCACTCCTATAAAAACATATGACACTTACTGGGTTTTCCTTTAACAGATTTATTGAAGTATAATTTACATACCATAGAATCCACTCACTGTAAGTATACAGCTCCCTGAATTTTAGTAAATGGACGCAGTTGTGCAGCCATCACTAGAACCCAGTTTTAGAACATTTCCATGACCCCCAAAAGTTCCCTCCTGCCCATTAGCAGTTAATCCCTTTTCTAACTCCCAGCCCCAAGAAATCACTGGTGTGCTTACTATCTCTGTAAATTTGCCTTTTCTGGATATTTTATATAAATGGAGTCATACAAATATAGTCTTTTCCAACTGGCTTCTTTCATTTAGCATATGTTTTTGAGATTCATCCATGTTGTAACATGTATCAGTACTTGGGTCCTTTTTATTGCTGAGTAGAATTCCATTGTATGGGTATACTACATTTTATTTATCCATTCATCAGCTGACAGACATTTGGGTTGTTTCAAGTTTGGGGCTACTATGGAAAATACCACTATGAACATTCACATATATACCTTTGGACATATGTTTTCATTTCTCCTGAGTGGATTTATACGAGTGAATTGTTGTATTTCCTGGTAAGTTTGTATTTAACTTGTTAGGAAAATGCCAATCTATTATCCAAAGTGGCTATATCATTTTATTTTTCCATCAGCAATGTATGGGGGTTTCAGGTTCTCCACATCCTTGTCAGCACTTTATATTGTCTTCTTTTTTATTATAGTCATCCTAGTGGGTGTGTAGTGATATCTCATTGCAGTTTGGATTTGCATTTCCCTAATTACTAATGATGTTGAGCATCTTTCTGTGTGATTATTAGACATTAGTACATCTTCCTTGTTGAAATGTCTATTCAAATCTTTTGCCCATTTTTTAAAACTAGGTTGATTGGCTTACTATTGAGTTGGATACCACTTGTTTTTTTACCATTAATTACCACTTCATCTTACACTCACTTGTGGCTCTTGTATTCTGCTGTCTTCCACTGCTACTAAACTTCTATACTGCTATTTAACTTTTCGTGTGAATGCATTTTTTTTTCTCCAAACTTGTTTATTTTTCAATTTTTAAATTGAGGTGTAATTGACATGTAACATCATTTTAGTTTCAGATGTACAACATAATGATTTGATATTTGTATATATTGCAAAATGGTCACCACAGTAAGTCTAGTTAACACCTCTTGCCATACATAGTTAGAAAAATCTTTTTTCTTGTGATGAGAACTTTTAAGATTTACTCTTTTAGCAACTTTCAAATATGCACTACAATATTATTAACTATAGCCACCATACTGTACATTACATCCCTAGGACTTACTTATTTTATAAGTGAAAGTTTGTACTTTTTGACCTCCTTCATTTTACCACCTCCCACCCCCAGCCTCTGGCAACCACCAACCTGTTGTTCATATGAATGAGCTTTTTTTAGATTACACATATAAGTGAGATCATATTTGTCTTTCTTTGACTTATTTCACTTAGCATAATGCCCTCAAGGTCCATCCATGTTGTCACAAATGGCAAGATTTCCTTTATATGGCTTTATATGGCTTTATATGGCTGAATAATATTCCATTGTATGTATACGTACACACTTTCTTTGTCTATTCATCCATCAATGGACAGTTTCTACAAACTTGATTTTTAAACTCTCTCAAGAAGATGGGCACTTTCACCTTCTGTACTTTTTTTTTTTTTTTCACAAACCAGGCCTAGCAAAATACTCTGAAAATAATATATCCTCAATAAGTATTTCTCACATATATGATAAAAAGCTCATCATCTTTATAGAAATAGCATCAGCATACCTGGTATCATAATTTAGTAGTAAGTCGAATTGAATTTTGTTTCTTTATTACTTGTTTTGCACATAAGAGGTTTCAGTTTTAAAACCATTTTTGAAAGGAAGGAGTGCTTCAGAGTATAAACTTAGACAAACAAATTTAATTATCAGAGAAAAATTAAAAGGGATTCTGAGGAAACATTAAAATTTTACGGTAATATGTTTAAATAAAATAAACTCAAAATTTTAGGTATTTTTTTCTGCAAATGTCCTTAAGTACCTTAACAAAAGTAGCAAAAACAATTAATCACAAATAGTCAATGCTCTCAAGTGTACCCACAAGTAAGTAGAAAACAACCAAATACCTCAACTATTGCCAGTACTGTGGACCCAAAATAAAAGATTTCAAGTTATAAATATAAACTTACTTATATGTATAAGCCTGAATGTAAAAAAAAAAAACAACTTCCCCTATAACCGGTAAATAAGAGGGGAAAAAAAAAACTTTTGAGCCTTGCCTGGAAGGATGCCAAAGATATACACTTGAGAATATTTTAAGGTAATTAGCATTTTTGTCTCTGTGTCAGTAAAAATAGGCTTTTGCCTGCTACTAATTTTCTTTGGGTTAGTGAGACCATTGTATGAATGAAGGGCTGTTAAAGGCCATTTATATTGTGCAAACAGAGGCACAAATTAGAGAGGGCATGTTAATAAGGAAAGGGGGCTTATGAGTGCTCAATTATGAGCCCAGAACCTGTTTCTATTTTAGGGGGATAGAAAACACATCAATCTTGCTTTTAGAATATTTTCAATTAAAATGAACAGCACATGGCACACTAAGAAGCAGAAAAGGCTGCGGCCATGTGGATTTTGAATAATTCCTACGTACCATCTTAGTATCAAAACTGAATACATATAATGGGCTGAAATATAATTTGAGATCCCAGAAGACGGAAGTCCTTGAGCTGCATAAGAAATTCTAAAGGAAAAGAAGTATAAAACTGGACCATCTGTTTCACTTTTTAGCATGCAACCTTTAGAGTAGAATATTTGGAGGAGGATGCTGTTTAAAACCTGAATAGGGATGAAATATAGTGTGTACACTCGCAACATATCATTAACCTCCTCTCTCCTAAATATACTCAATTGCGTCTGCAAGCGTAGTTCTGCACGTTAAAAGCAAAGTACAGTGTTAGCTGCACAGAGGTTCACTTCTCCCCACACCAAGACTACAGTGAGTAGGTTACTCTCCAGCCCTACTCAGCACCTCCTGCCTAACTGGGGTGTGCAGAGGGAGGCGTCCACTCTGCACAGGCAAGTGTTTGGGGGACCTAATTACAGTTTGCGTATGCAACTATATGCATAAGGGGCATATCAGTTTTGCCCCTGTTTTAGCCACTACTTCCGATTGCCTAATAACATGTTTTTTTATATGTATTTATGAAAACATTTCAAGATGCCCCCAAAGCTACCTTTTCCCCTATATAGAATACCTACTTTGGAATTATAATTAACAGGTCACCAGGGTTCACATAGTGGTCATGGAGTGGAAAACACTAAATAACACAGCAAAGGGTGACAAGAATGAGCGCCTTTGGTCTCAAAGTAGAGAAACCATTACCCCCCAAGGCTATTCAGTAAGTCCAATGCTGAACTTCTGCAAACCATGATTGTATTGGATTTTTGGCCCTTCTTTTTCAGGTGGCTATAGTCCTCTCTCTTGAAACCTTTCTAACTATTAAGGCTAAAGTGCCATTTAAAGAAAAAGAAAGGCAAAGAAATGAGCTAAAGCAAGCCATGGTGAGTTGTTTGTCAATGTATCCTTTCTTGAGCTCATTGGGGAAGCAAGCTTCACGGTGGCGGGATCATAGGCTTTATTTTGAATTTGTCTTTTATAACCTTAAAGCTTTCTTCAAGGGAGATACATAGGGTTCATGTCTGATACACAACGTGTGTTGCTATGGAAAGGTTTGTACTTAATCATATTACAGTGTTCTGTTAGGAGCAGGGAAACCAGGGTATCAGTTCATCTCTTTTTAAAAACCTTATGTTTTATGGGATAAAACAAAACAAAACAAAAACGTGCACAGCACATACTTCTGACATTAGAGAACAATTTTAAAGGCTTCCTTTACATTGTGTGTATCAAGAAGTTATTCTGCATCCTAAGAGCCTTAGTAGCCTCTTGCTACAGAAGTTAGTAATAAATAATGTTATACATGGCAATTGCTCACAGTATATTATCTAATCTCCTCTGATGTTTCCATCTCTAAATTCATTTCCTTGTGGCATTTCTCATTTCTACCAGAATATCTGCTGTTGGGTCCACAAGACAGCTCTCCTTTTGGCAGGTTATCTAGTGCTCCATTCTTGGTGAACAGTTTCAACATGGTAAGATTGTACCATGAACACTCACTGTCCATGAGTCTTCTGTTCAAAATGGAAAGGTGGAGGCTGCTCTAGTATTAAAATCTTGGCTTTTCTAGGAAAAAGCAACATTGCTTAAGCAATACAAAAATGTTCAGCTTTCGGGCTTCCCTGGTGGCGCAGTGGTTGAGAATCCGCCTGCCAATGCAGGGGACACGGGTTCGTGCCCCAGTCCGGGAAGATCCCACATGCCGCGGAGTGGCTGGGCCCATGAGCCATGGCCACTGAGCCTGTGCGTCCGGAGCCTGTGCGTCCGGAACCTGTGATCCGCAACGGGAGAGGCCACAACGGTGAGAGGCCCGCGTACCACAAAAAAAAAAATGTTCAGCTTTCACATTTTTCTTTGTATCAAAGATTGCAAAGTATTGTTTCATGTTTTAAAAGTAATATATTGTATGATGCTAACTCCTACACTTGTAGGAAAACATGTTGGTTCAGAGTATAGAGTCTAGAGCCAGACTGCTAGGGTGGGCATCCAGGTACACCAGTTGTAGCCTGTGTGATCTTGGGCAGGCTTCTGAACCTCTCTTTGCCTTTTTCCACATCTGTGTCACTGGGTTAATAATAGTATCTATTTCATGGGGTTGAAGATAGTTCTGGTAAAGCACTTAAAATAGTGCCTGGCATGTAGTAAGTGTGAAGTAAGTGTTCGTTTATTATATTGGTGAATGTCTTCATCATCCTACAATTTTTAATCTCACCTTTTTCCATGAATATGCAACCACTTCCCTTAACTCAGAAGAATTTTAAATGGTAGAATCTGGAGCAGTGTGCCAGGACGTTTGAAAAATATGTGGCATTGGGAGACTTTCCTGTGTCCCAAAAATAATACTAAGAATATAATTGACAGGTTCCCCATACTTGTTAAGGACAACTCTGCCTTTCAGTCTACAATAACTATGATTCCCTCTTTGCCCATTGTCCTGCTGAAAGCTCCTTTTTGGTTCTAGATAATATAAATTTTAAAACACTTTCTCTAGAGGTATATGTGTTACATATGTCCTTAAAATTTGTTCACATCACGGCTTTATTAACAGTCTTTATATGTTATTAATTGTGGAAAGAGGGGCTTCCCTGGTGGTGCAGTGGTTGAGAGTCCGCCTGCCGACGCAGGGGACCGGGTTCGTGCCCCGGTCCAGGAAGATCCCACATGCCACGGAGCGGCTGGGCCCGTGAGCCATGGCCGCTGAGCCTGCGCGTCCGGAGCCTGTGCTCCGCAACGGGAGAGGCCACAACGGTGAGAGGCCCGCGTACCGAAAAAAAAAAAAATGTAGACATATAGAAAAAGGCAAAGAGCTCTTTTTGTGCATATTCAAACTGATGCCTGAGGTTTCAGCCCAGACCTGGAATTCATTGTCAGTACTTGGCATTTATCCACAACCAGCGGAACCACTGTTAGTAGGCTTGTTTTCTTTACTCAGAACATAATTTGGTACTGTCAAGTCAATCTAGCTACAAATGAATGGAATTTTTTATCTTTAAAGTTTTTTTTGCACATTTCATTTATATACTATCTCTAGTGAGGTCAAATCCCCCTGTAAATATTATCTAATTTATTCTCATAACATGTCTAAGAGATCAGGTTCATTTGTCTTTATTATTAGCATCTGGTTTTAGGAGATTCACATTTACTTTGTTGGGAATCACCAGGCATAAATCTCATGTAGACACTAATGAAAAATATGATAGGAGATAAATACAGGTATGTCTGCAAACGAAGATATTTTCCCACCTTTGATATCTGTTGACTAAAAAGATAAAAAGTCGATCAACTTACGATGATTAAATAGTAATAAAAAGCAGCATTTAATCTAAATCTCTCCTTCCCATGATTACAGCATGCTAAATATTACTCAATACTAGAGAGTCTGCTGATGAGCTCTGTAAATGTTTTCCAATAAAATTAAATAGATTAGATTTGGAAAGCAAATGTTAATGTTTCTAAGCCTTTAAAAGTCTTCTTTTAAAACTTTCCTGAAAAATACAAGTTAAGACCATGTCATGGTGTCATCAGTCCAAGCAGGGTGAACATCATTGTTTCCACAAGGACAGACTAGGCAGAGGCAACCATCATGTTCGAGAAGTTCTTGTCATCTGTGATCCTTTATCGTTAATTCTCTTCATGTATTTTGCCTGCTGCTTTGTTTTGGTTGTCAAAATTTGTTACTGAGACAAGACTAAGATCATCCTACTCTGACAGCCACAGATTGAGTCAGCATGACGCACCATGAGGTGAGTCTAATTGCTGTTAATATTGGAAGGATGAATAATCCTATTAAAAAGAACAGTTATAAAAAAATAAATAAGTGGAGGCAAGTCTAGATTACATGAAAGAAGGACAGCTTGATGAGGGGAAACCCATTAACCTGAAAGGAAACAGTTCTTCGCTTCCAATTTAGCAGTTGTGAACAAGACCACATTCATACTAAATCAAAATGGATACAATTTTTCTGATTCATTTATAGACTTAAATGCTAGGTGTCCTTATATGTGGAAAAAGAGACCCTACTGTGATTCTGAATTGTTAATAGAATATCAAAATGCCACACTAGGTAGGTTTATGGGAAAACCTTCACCTTGTTCCTTAGTTATTGATGAGTTAGAAGAGGTAACTCTTAGGTGGAGAGCGCAGTACTCTAAACCATTGCTTCCCAGACACGAATGTGCATTTGCATCATCTGGGATCTTGATAAAGTGCAGATTCTGATTCAGCAGCTCTGTGTCCAAGAAGCTGCATTGGAGAAGCTCCCAGGAGACTCCCATGGAGCGGAATCAGGACCACTCTTGCAGAAGTCAGGCTCCAGACAACTATTTTAAAGAGAAGTACAGTTTAACTTGCTTTGTCATCATTTCAGGAAATTGAAGGCATTGAGATAACAAGCCCCAAACCACTTGCTTTGTAAATGGAAATGGAGAGAAAGGACCAATGCAAAGCATCAAGGACTTTTTTAAGGACAATCTGAATTACTGGTAAAGTTGAAGCTATAATGGAACAGTCTGGAAAAGCAGAACATCTCCTGGTTCCTACTGGAGCTTCATTCATTGCCTCCTTCAATCCCTCCTTTCCCATGGTCATAGTCATTAGACGGCTACAGGAAATGCAGAAGTATTCCTGCTAAAGTATAGACTTCACTGCTTGAATTCATGATGGCTTACTAAGAGAGAGCATTATGCATTTCTTCCTTTCATCCTCCTGCAAACCAAGGTGTTAAGAGAACACCACGAGGGTCTCACAGCATGCACATTTCACCCCTGCAGTCTGTGACGAGGATATGCAGTTTACTGCTGGTTATGTTCTGGTAAGATCATCTGACACCCCTCAGCTCGAAGTCTAGTGTTGTAGGCTCTTGAATGCATTAATCTTAATCAAACCTCAAATAGCTGAATAAGAGGGAGAACACAGAATTACTTTGAATAACTAAGAGTGCATTTGAGTCAGAAGAGTTTCAAATGTATTTATTTATTATTTTTGGCTGTGCTGGGTCTTTGTTGCTGTGCGCGGGCTTCTCACTGCGGTGGCTTCTCTTGGTGCAGAGCACGGGCTCTAGGCGCACAGGCTTCAGTAGTTGTGGCTTGTGGGCTCTAGAGCACAGGCTCAGTAGTTGTGGCTCACGGGCTTAGTTGCTCCGCGGCATGTGGGATCTTCCTGGACCAGGGCGCGAACCTGTGTCCCCTGCATTGGCAGGCAGATTCTTAACCACTGCACCACCAGGGAAGTCCCCAGGAGAGTTTTAAATGGGGAAAATGAGTTTCAGAAACTTGACTGCCTGTTAAATACACTTAATTTTGGGTGATCACAAACTTTCATTTATTACTTATCTAGTAAGTATGTAGGGACAGCACAAATCTGAAAAACAGATGGTAGGGAAACAGATTACAGCTATCTGAACAGTGTGTGCATGTATTATTCTGCTCAGGCTGTTATAAAAAAATATCATAAACAACAGACATTTAGTCTAAGATCAAGGTGCTACCAACTCAGATCCTAGTGTGCAGACAGCTACTAATCCCATCATGAGTACCCCACCCTCATGACTTCATCTAATCTCAATTATCTCCGGAAGGCCTCATCTCCAAATACCATCACATTAGAATAGAGCTTCAACATATAAGTTTGGTCCACAGCAGTGCATTAAAGGCCAATGAAGATAGTCACTTTGCAGTTATAATACAATCACAAAGATGAAGACTTTTATTCTTGCTTTTCAACTTATAATTATATATATATTCTTTACAATTGTCTCGAAAACCTTAAGTTTATATGTATATCATACTGATATCAAGTCTGGAAATAAGGTTCCTGATGATAGTTTCATCACAGTATTGAAGCTTATTTGTTCTAAAATTAATTTATTCTCCTACCCGCATAGAACCTTTTAAAAATATAGTTGTGACAAATTTACTGACTACTAACTCACATAATCCTACCCTACAAGGACAAATTTGATCCAACTCTATGAAGGCAAATATACTTCTAGCATGTTAGAAAAAATATCTTACACTTTCTAGTATATGCAATTAGAAAGTGAGCGTGGTGGACAAATGGGACATGGAAAGACTCCCTTCCTAGTACAAATTCATGGAAGTGATGGATAGAATGAAGCAACAGAACTCCCCGGACGTCAGAAATAAACAAGAAACCAAAGCCAAAGCAATAAGTACAAGCTGATGCTACAGGGACCTATGGGGTTTTAGTCCTGGATAAAGACTCTTAGAGATGAGGATGGGACAGGAAATAAGGCCTTAGATTTACTGGGTTGGGAGGCTGAAGCCAGTCCCCTGCAGAAAGTCTAGAGCCTCAGAAAGAGAGCTAGCAAAACACCACCACTTGGCCTGTAGAAGGAGCAAAAGGAAGTTTGCTGTTATTGATCCCTAGAGTGAGCACAGGTCAAGGAAGGGACATCTTTTGAAAGAAACTAACACCAGCCTGGGTCACATATTGAGAGGTCTGAATTTATACTATTTGCTTAGAATGCTAGCCCTAAGTCCATTTTCTTGGAATGGACTCTCTAAGCCAATAAATTAACATAAAAATAGGGCCAGAGCCTTGAACACCTAGGAATCTGATAGAAGCAAGTGCAAAAGCACTCTGTGAGGTTACATTCACAACCTAGGGTTCAGAAGCTGTCTTAGTCTGTTCAGGCTGCCGTAACAAAATACCACAGACTGGGTGGTTTAAATAACAGAATTATATATATATATTTTTTCTCACCGTTCTGGAGGCTGGAAGTCCAAGATCAAGGTGTTGGCAGGTTTGGTTTTTCCTGAGGCCTTTCACCTTGTCTTGCACACAGCTGCCTTCTTGTTGCATCTTCACGTGGCCTTTACTCCCTGTATGACATCCTTGGTGTCTCTTCCAATTCCTAGAAGGAAACTAGTCATACTGGATTAGGACCCCATCCTTATGACCTTATTTAATGTTAATTAGCTCTTTAAAGGCCCTATGTCCAAATATAGTCCCACTGGGGGTTAGGGCTATAATGTATGAATTTAAGGGTGGGTACAGAATTCAGTTCATAACAGAAGCCTCTCTGAAAAACAACTGAACCCACTGAAGATGAATTCACAACAACAACAAAATGTTATAAAGTACACAAGGAATACTACTCTAAAGGAGAGCCATCAGAGGCAAAAATCAAGAGAAGAAGCACCAAAACAACTATAGATGGCAGAACGAAATCAAAGACACTCTAAAATAAATAAAAGAGCAAAGAAATTTTTAAAAAAGAATTGAAAACATCATGAAACAATAGGACACCATGAAAATAAAGAATAGGCAAATTTGAAATGAAACAAATAGAATGTCTAGAAATGGAAATTATAGTCATTAAAATCTCACCAGATAAGTTAAACAGCATATTAGACACATCCAAAGAGAAAATTAACCAACTGGAAGATATATTTGAGGAAACCACTTAGAATGAAGTACAGAGAGAAAGAGATGAACGGTTCAGAGATGTGGAAGATAAAATGAGAAGGTCCAATGAATATGTCTCATGAGACACAGGGAGAGAGTAAGAAATGGGAGACAGGCAACATTCAGAAAGACAATAAAATTTTCTATAATGGAATGCAAGAGTCTAAAAATGGAAGTACACTGATTCCCAAGGAGGAAAAACAAAAGCAAGTATATATCTAGTTGGAGAAAAATCCAACAATTCTAAAGTTTCCCATGAAGGAAATCTCAATAAATAACAAAAAATTGGTTTCATATAGAACATATTCTCTGATCATAATGCAGTAAAATTAGAAATTAGTAACAAAATAATAGCTGCTAGGAAAATGAAAATGACCATAGTATCAATAAAAAGGGTCTGGATAACACAAACTATATTAAAACATGAATTGAATCTTTTAAACGATTTCATTACCTCAATACATAGAAGCAAACAAGTTTTTAAGGTATTTGGTATATACTTGTGCCTGATTATTTACAATTCTGGTTTCATGAGAAAGTAATTTTCCTTTGCCTCATGGCTATTCCTGAGAATATTTTGTTAGCCTCTGTTTGACCCTGATATTAGAGGACTATATTTTGTTGGAACTTTACAAAGTACTTTCACATACATCCTATCAGCATCTAATCTCTCCTTCTTGGTGATACATGTCAGAGATGTGTTTGCAACATCCTTAACTAGCATGCAAATCACTTACCAATATGCAAATGAACAAATACTACTGCAGTCAGAAATTTCTTGCCAAGTGATTTTACTTCCTTTCACAGCACATAGAGACCTCATCAAGTATGCCCAGTGAGTAGAGCTTTACAGAGGAAAATTACTGACATTAAGGACTGAGGAGCTTGAAGACAGTACTCTCCCACCAATAGTAAATATTAGATACAAGTTATAATAGATTTGTTGTTTAATTGGTCTAATTCCAAATAGCCTTAAAATATTTTATAATGGAGCAGAGACAGTGTAAAAAGAAAAACTTATTTTTCATTTAAAACCTGACTATGTAAATTAAATAGATCATTTTTGGAAAAAAAATTTTTGACTGACTTTTAAAACATGACCGCTTTGACTTTAGACTCCCTTAAGACCTAAACTTCTGTTGAAGATTATGTTCATGTAATTTCTTTAATAAATCACCCATAGAGGGCTGTTTTGGGAGGTTTGTGTCTCTGAATGTGTTGCTAGTGAATTTTGATTGCTATTCCAGAGGGGCAGGGCACTGAGTCTTGAGAAGCGTCGCATAGGCCCAGTAGCATTCAGAACCCCAGACACAACCAAATGGCAAAGCGTTTGACATAAAATTCTCTCGGTGCTTATTTATTTATTTTTGGTATATGGTATATGTATATATACTAAGATGTCTGCTCTCCTTTTCAGCTATGTTGTGCTGACTGTTCACTTTGACATGAACTCTTTCTGTTCACTGGCTTCCACACAAAATCCAATCAGTCCAATAGTCTAAAAGATTTACTGAAGATCTGTGGTGGCATAGTGAGGAGTTACATCCCACACTGTGCTCACCTTCACCCCACAACCCCATGACCATGTCTTACCCCATCCCTGACCCTGGGTCCCCAGCCATCAGAAGTCCCGTTTCCTCACACACTCTCCAGCACAGCCTCCACTGGAGCCTCGCTCTTTCCTCCAGGATTTTCTCAATGTAAACTCGTTTGCCACCAGCCCACCCCACCCCACCCCACCCCCGCTGCCTAGTAAGCAGGGTAATTCAGTCATCAAGCCCAAGTCCCCTAGCTTATCCAGAACCTAGTAAACTGACAGCGACAAGAATTTATCCTCAGAGAGAAATGAGGGATACAACCAACAAGAATTCCGTTAACGTATAAACGTAAATGCTTTATTAAACTAGCGGTACTGACATTTTTTTCCCCAAAAACGTTTGTCTTATGAATAAATTAAAATGCAATATAAAGTAATTTTTAAAGAAATGCAATCATCTAACAACAGGTTGGTTATATTTCCACATTATTACTAATATACCATAACTAAAATTTGAGTTTATTTTGGGGTAGACAGAAACTTCTGGATTAAAACCACATGGACTTGGCTTTTACAAAGACTTTTACAAAGTCTAGATAGCCCTTGACTCAGACTTCAAATACTTTTAATTCAGTTCTCATCCAAATTAATCTCAACAGATGCTCAGTAAATATCGGTTTAATGAATGGAAGGGACTGTAAATACTACAACTTCCAGATTCCTTGGGCCAAAAGTCTGCCTGTCTTCTGATATGTCTTCTCTTTTTTTCCCTTACTTAGTCAAAAACAAAAACAAAATACACTAGTCTCCCTTGCCCAATCCAAAAAAGAAACCAAAAAAGGAAAAATAAATATTAATAAATTAGAATAAAATAAATTAATTAAATGTTATAACAAATATTCTTAAGATAGTAAATAAAATAATTTTTAAACAACCCTTACTTCATTCATATTTAAAAGTAAACTAAAAATGCTTACCTACCAACATATTTTAATTATATCAGATTTTAATTTAGTCACTTCATTACAATGCCTGCAATTTTATAGGCTCTTTAGTACAAGGGATAATTCATTTCTTAACATTAGTCAATTGATTAAAAAAATAAACCATTGCGCATCAGAAACAATCTGGAACCTGAAACAATGGTTTGCAAACATAGGTAAATAGTTACTTCCACATAAAATCCTAGAATCGTGAGTTCATAGAATTTTAGAGGTTAAACTGTAGAATAATAATATGATTCTCAGAGATTTAGAAATATTAAAGAATTTCATTTACATAAACCTGCCTTTAGCATTTAAGTTACTTCATCTAGCATCGATGTTCTAATTTTCCAGCGATAACACTTTGATGAGCATTAGTTAAATCAAGCAGGTTAAAACACTGCTACTGATAAACCATAAGCCCAGTGATCTGAGCTTTAGACAATGATCTTTCTATAAAATTGTGTATGGAATCTAACAGTGATTAACTTTTAAATCAATCTTATTTCCCTCAAAATATATAAAATTTCAGAAGATATGTGAGATAATTTGGGAAAGAGAGTATGGATAAAAAGAGGGAGTTTGAAATATGTTCCCCAAAGAGGGAATTGCAATAGAAATGATAAGGAAAAAATTTGGCAAAGTAATTAAGGAGAAAGTTCTGAGCCAGGCTTGAAATCCTCATGAATGTTCTATGCTTTATATTCTTAATTTATTTCATTCTAAAGATTTTATGAAAATGAAGATGGTCATCATTATTCTTTGGCTTTTCATTGTTCTTTCCTAATGTTTTCCTTCTTTCTGAAACATAAATCTATCTTTGAGGTAATGATTATGTATTAAAGTTACATCAAACAACTATCTTAAGATTAAATCAAATAGAAGAATGCATTTTTCTTTGGAAAATTGATTAAATCAAGGCTCCCTAGTGAGAGATATAAATAGAAATGATTTTAAATCAAATTCACTCTGGATAAGGCATCTACTGGTAAAATTAGGAATATCCGTTTAAAGCAGAATGTTTATTACACATTCTTGGAAAAACATTTTTAATACATATGACAATGTGTTAATTTCCTTAATATCCAAATATTCTTACATGTCAATAAAAAGTAAACAAGTTAACTTTAAAACAATAGATAAACAGTTTGTTTGCAGGGAAAAAACTGATTGATAAACATATACAAAGTTCAAGTTCAGTTATAGTTGAAGAAATGAAAATTTCTAAAATTGAAAAATGAATTTTCTTTTTTCATATTGCCGGGGATGAAAATATTTGTTGTGGGTGTGGGAAACTGCAGTCTCAGATCCATCAGTAGGAGTGTAAATTGATACAAACTTTTTAGAGAGCAATTTGGCAGGATGTGTTAAATTTTAACTCATGAGTTTTAAATTTATATAACACATCCTTTGATCTTACAATTCCATTTAGAAATTTACCCTATAGTTTTTTACACAGATGAACAACAATAATCATTGTCATGTTATTTGTAAATAGCCAAAAAAAAAACCAAAAAAACAAAAAGCTGAAGATCCATCAATAAGGATCTAATTCTCTTAAAAGTTATGGCACATCTGTGCTTGTATGCAGATGTTTAAAGGAAGGAAATAGAGCTATATATGCTACTAGAAAGAAGTGAAAGATAAATTGTTTCATGTAGGAAAAAAAAGGCAAGTTGGAGAACATATATTGTAATCCCATTTGTCTGAAGTAAATATTTTATGTACATGCTCTGGAAAAAACACTGGGAAATAGGAGTGTGAGAAGTACTTTTTCTTTGTACGTTATTCTGTACTGTACCATGTCGTTTCTTTTCTTTCTTTTTTGTTTTCTTGTTGTTCTATTTATTTGTTTGCTTGTTTGTTGCCATGAGCATGTATTATTTTTATAAAAACGTATAGCTAATGGTGAAAGTCATTTTTACCTATATTAAATATTTTATTTAATGTCCCTAAATCGGCTGGGAGCCACAATATCTGGATTTTTTCCAAGAACAGGAACAAGATTAAGAATGTTATCAGCCCCTTTTCCTCTTGTCTCCCTCATAGCATCCCTGGTGGAGAGACTCTTTAATTGTTGACTACAGAGAAAAAGGTGCCTCTGAGGTCAGAAGATGCTTAGGGACATGTGCACACCAGGTCGAAGGAGAATGTGGTCTTTAAAAACAAGAGTTAAATGTACTTTTGGGGCTTCCCTGGTGGCGCAGTGGTTGAGAGTCCGCCTGCCGATGCAGGGGCCACGGGTTCGTGCCCCGGTCCGGGAAGATCCCACATGCCGCGGAGCGGCTGGGCCCGTGAGCCATGGCCGCTGAGC
>NC_041223.1:10465249-10513905 GCF_002837175.3 Physeter macrocephalus | reverse complement strand
AAAAAAAAAAAAAAAAAAAAAATGGGCTTTTGTAAAGAACCTATACTTAATGTGTGGCCCTTCTTCACCTCTTCTCATACTGTCTCACTTAGCAGCTATTAATTACAAGTAAGGGAAAGTGGAGAGGAATTAAAGGCACGAAATGAAGCAAATATTTTGAAGCTAGGAGAGATCCAATTCCAAATAACTCTTCCAATTCTAAATAGCAGCACCAACAAGAACCAGGATTGCTTCACATCATGTAGACATCAGTTATGTGTGGAGAAAAAAAATAAAATATTTGTGCTACAGGAGAGTGACTTTTGCAGACTGAAAAGCAACTGTGATACACATACAAATGCTTATTTCAGTGAGATTTTCTGCATTGGACTCAATGCACTGGGGGAAGAAAAATGGAAGGAGAGAAATAGGCTGTCCTAATAGCTGTTTTATTTATTTCTCTTATTTTCTCAAATTTTCTTGCAAACTCCTTTGCAGGTAAAAGTTTATTTTAGTAGGCAGTACCTTGGTTGAAGCTGCTTTTCAAAGGAGGAGGATGGATGAATCTGTCCTCTTCCTAATTGCTTTGTGAAGCCTTCCCTTCTCCCTAATCTCACTGTATTTTCTCAGGAAATGAGGCACTTACATATCCCAAGGGGTTAAATGGGGATTTCTGCGGCAGAGGGTAAAGTAGGGAGTTTGCTGCATTAATCATTGAATAACATCAATCAAGCATCCGCTTGGGCAGTTAAATTTCTGTTGAACAAAGTACAGAAGTACCTGGGGAATGTCTCCCTCTTTGTAAATGGTATCATTAGACATCTGTCATGAAGACCTTGTGAAAATAGATTTTGGGATGCAAACAAAGTCATTTCAATGCTAACACAATTATAGGCACATAATGAGTAATATTCTATAAAAATTATTGAATTAATAAATAAAATTGTAAAATAAATTATTGCACCAATTTCCTAAACAAACTATTAGTTACTTTCTTACTCCAAATTTGTGTGCTCATTGCAGCAAGAAGTATCTTCCTTAAGTGCCATTTTGATTTTTCAGACTCATTTTCAGAAACTATAATAGGTCCAAATTTTTGATCTCATAAAATCCATTTTGCTGACCCATGTTGAAATGTTTTTTTAACAATTAGTTATCTTCTCCCTAATTTCCCTTTTTAAAAATTATTGTATATTTATATTATCTTTGCTAGCCTAGAACACACGTGAATCTGCCTCATAATTTGCTTTCTCCAGCCCAAATGCTACTTTTGCCATCTGCAATGCCTTTCACCCTCTCCTTTACCATTCCAGATCAATTCTATTCTGCCCTTATTGCCATTTGTCATTGCAGCCAGGTTTGCAGGGTATAAGTACAGAGCAGTGTATTTACAATAATAAAGTTATGGAGCATTTTATTTCTGTTTTATACGGCTTCATGTCAACTCAATGCAGTCTTATTTATCTTTAGTGGAATATGAGCACATTGGAGGCAAAGTCCGCTTTCATGACTTTCTTACTCTTATCAAAATGTCTAACATATACGAGAGGCTTTATAGCCTAATGTCAAGGATCTGATAGCATCTCAGAAAAAGGTCATAGTGACTTCATTTGAAAATAAAAAGAAATATCATATTGATGAGTCAGTAGTAAAAAAAAAAGTGTCAAATATTTGCAAATCAATCTAAAACTATAATGAAATTCCAAATAAAGTCCCAGCTGTGGTAGATCTATGGGTATTTTGTTTTGTTTTGTTGGAATATATTTTTAAGAGCATTCTAAAATTCATCATGAGAAATTTTAAAAAATTTATTAGGGAGAATATACCACATCAGTTATTTGAAAATATTTAAAAGCTAGAATGATTAAAGCTATGGCACTGGTAGAGAAATAGATATATAGATCAATAGAACATAACTGAGGGATCAAAATGATCCATGTACATAAGGGGAATTTAGTTTTCCCTGGAGATAATATTTTGTATCAGGGGAAAAAGAATGACTTATTCAACAACTGTTGAAATATTTGGTTATCCTCTTGGAAAAGTAAAAACTTAGATCTCTATCATATAGCAAAATAAGTACCAGATGGAGTAACAGTTTCAAAGTAAGTTTAATAAAAACAAAATAACACATAAAAGTATTAGTGGATATTGTAGGCAAATATTTCTATAATATGTAAGAAGAGAGAACTTTCTGAAAAATGATACAAAGAGAAAATAAAAAGAGAAATCCTGATAAAGTTTTAAAATCCTGCATAAAAATACCATAAACAATGTTTAACAGCAATGAACTGTCTGAAAAATAATGAATGCTATGTAAGACAAAGGGTTAAATACTCAATATATAAAGAGTCTTTTAAAATCAATATGAAAAAGAATGCCTTAATAGAAAAATGATCAAGGAACTTCAAAAAGCAACATATAAAAGAATAAACACTTCCTACTGTATAGCACAGGAAACTATACTCAATATCCTGAGATAAACCATAATGGGAAAGAATATAAAAAAGAATGTGTGTGTGTATATATATATATATATATATATACATTCAGTTATATATACTATGTATATATATACAACTGAATCACTATGCTGTACAGCAGAAATTAACACATTTTAAATCAACTATACTTCAGTTGAAAAAAAGAACACAAATAGCAAACAAATTTTTAAAAATGTTTAACCATCCTAGTAATCAAAAAATGCAATAATATTCTTAGCCTATCTGATTGGCAAAGATTGGCAAGAATGATACCTGCTGTTCGAATGGATATGGAATGATGGAGCACTTTTATTCACTGCTGGTGGGAGAGTAAAGTTGTACAATCTTATGGAGTGAAATCTGGCAATACATCTCAAAAGCCTTTAAAAGGATATATCACATGACTTATACATTCCATTAGAAGTGGGGAAATATATGCATAAAGGAGTGCTTACTGCAGCCTATCATTGCAGTAAAATACTTAGGAAAACATGCGTTATTCAGGAAAATTCCAAATAATAATAGTTTAAAGAAGGTAGAAATTTGTTTTCCTGGCGTGTAAATAAAGTCCTAAGATAAGCAATCTACAAACAACAGTGACCCAGGTTCCTTCTATCTTGTGTCTACAATCTTTTCCCTATGAGGGTTCTACCTTGTGGTCCAAGATAGTTATTTGATCTCCAAGCATCTCATCCATACACATCAGAAGTCATATATGAAGATACACGAGGAAGAAATGAGGGCAGAAAAGACACAGTTCTTCTCTTTAAGGATACTTCCTGGAAGTTGAACATGACACTTCCATTTGGTCACATGGCCACAACAAACTGAAAAGGAAACTGGGAAATAAGTTTTTATTCCAAACAACACCTTCCAGCTAAAAACTAGGAGTCTTGTTACTAAGGAAGAAGAGAAGAAGGGATATTAGGAGATAACCTGCAGTCTCTAACACATAACCAAAATGTTGACTCATAAATGGTTCAACAGCAAATAAAGTATGGTACATTGAGACAATGAATTATTTATCTACTTATCTCTTATTGATCTATCTAGTTGCCCTTTCATATATGTTTTCTATCTATGTTGAAGTGCTTCTAAAATAATAGAATCTTTAAATTGTCTTGTTCGTTTTTTAACTTCTGACTGTATTGCATTGTGATATGTAACGTGCTCTGTATGAAATGAATACTTTGGTATTTGTGTGACTGGATTGTGGTCACTGTCTAGTAATTATCTGTTTTCTTTAATTATTGGGAGCAGGATTCTGTATATGTCCATTATAACAAGCTTATTGTGTTGTTCAAGACATTTTATACTTCCTAATTATTTGTGGGCTTTCTATATTAGTTTCTGAGAGATGTGTGTTAAAAATACCCACCATGACTGGGGAATTTAACAATTATTTTAGTATATATCACTATTTGTCTTTACATATTTTGAGGCTAGGGTTTTGGGTACATGCAAGTTCAGGATTATTATATTTTCTTGGTAATTGTTTTTTTATCATTAAATAATGGTCCTTTTTTAGCTAATATTATTGCCTTAAATTCTGTTTCATCTAATTAATATTGCTTTTCTACTTTTATTTTAGTATTTACGTGGACTATTTTTCCCATAATTTTACTTCAGATTTTGAGGTTCATTGTCTTTTATGCTTGCAAAGGGCATACATATAGTATTTGTATTTCAATTCAGATGATTTCTGCTTTTTAACAGGTGAATTTAATATTTACGTTTATTAGGATTGCTAATAGTTGGATTTATTTATACATCTCATTTTGTGTTTTCTATTTACCATATCTTTCTTAACTATTTTGGGGTTTTTTCTTCCTATTGGACTGATTGAGTTTGCTCCCTTTTTCTCCCTGCAGTGTTTTGGAAGATATATATTCTATTTCTTTCAGAGGTTATTACCCTTGAATTTTGAATATGTTGCACTTGACTTAAGAAAGACTGAAGTTCATCAATAGCTCTGATCTCTTTTCTCTGTTATTGTTGTCTAGTTTATTAGTTTCACCTGTTTTTAAAAATCTCTGCAAATTAGCATTTATTATTAGGGCCATAGGGTATCCCACACATAGCACTTCTCTTCTCTGGAATTCAGAACCAATATGGAGAAAGAAGGAAGGAGAGAGGCAGGAATAAGAGATGGAAAATCAAAATACAATATTAGCTTTATTTCAGATAAAGCTGATTGGAGAAAGTTATTTAAGATCTGTGGCCAGATGAGCTTGCTGAACTGTACTTTATTCCTGAATTAGATGGACTGAGGCCCCGATGG
The DNA here is from genome assembly GCF_002837175.3 of Physeter macrocephalus. NCBI lineage: Eukaryota > Metazoa > Chordata > Mammalia > Artiodactyla > Physeteridae > Physeter > Physeter macrocephalus. Next base: position 10,509,162 of record NC_041223.1, on the reverse strand, counting down.
CACAGTGAAGCACCAGCAGGTTTCCCTAATAAGGCTGGTCATTCACCACCTGGACACAGGCAGCTTTCCTTCAGTGGGGCAGGCAGTTCTGAAGGAGAGAGAACAGCAGGGGCTGGGCCAAGAATCTTGTTTGGGTCTTCCTCCTAAACTCTCCAAACCTCCTGCTTTTGGGGAGGAATGGTTAAGGGAGCAGAGAGAAGTTGAGAGTGTTCTTTTTTTTGTTGTTTTTTTTTTTGTTTTTTTTTTTTGTGGTATGCGGTCCTCCCTCCGCTGTGACCTCTCCCGTCGCAGAGCACAGGCTCCGGACGCGCAGGCCCAGCGGCCATGGCTCACGGGCCCAGCCGCTCCGCGGCATGAGGGATCCTCCCCGTTGCGGAGCACAGGCTCCGGACGCGCAGGCCCAGCGGCCATGGCTCACGGGCCCAGCCGCTCCGCGGCATGAGGGATCCTCCCAGACCGGGGCGCGAACCCGGCTCCCCTGCATCGGCAGGCGGACGCGCAACCACTGCGCCACCAGGGAAGCCCGAGAGTGTTCTTATATTACTCCTTATGGAGATTGGAGCAGAATTTCTTTTCTATGGATGTATGAGTGGGAAGTAATTGTTCTTGCTAATAGTGTTTTCTATAGTCCCTGCTTAAGGCTGATTTCCCAGGAAGCTAATGGTTCTGCTTCAGGGCCCTTAACTTGATAGACGCTCCCGAAGGCCTGATCCCAGGAGGAAGCAGCAGCTCCAAGAAAGTTGAAGAAATGAAGTCCTGCTAGCCTGGAGGTCATTCTACTTGCCCTGGTGGTGGTGTTGGAGCTGCAGGAGAGGGGGCGGGCATTGGGCACCATTCCCGGTGACAACCGACACTCTATGGACCCCATGGAGCATCGGCATCTTCCCCACGGAGAAGAATCTGACTGAGACACTGTTCCACTCTCAGCTTGAGGGCCATGTGACTTGGCTTTGTGGTCACCTTGGCACACGCCACTGCTGAGAACTGCCCTGTCATTGTAGCGGGTGGGAGGGTTGCTGGGCGTGGTGAAACCCAGCCGACCTTGATCAGCCTGCTATGACAGTGGGATCCAAGGACTGGGCTTATCTGACGACTCTCCGACCACTACTAATGAATGTGAAGCTAAAATAAACTTTTCTAAACTATGGCTGATTTTTTTTTTAAAGAACAAATTTTGACCAACTGTGTTAGAAGACTGGTTTATCTTTCTACTTCTTTGTACAGGTGATATTTAAAGGTAATTATCACACTAAGAGGTGAGCAAGGAGTATGCAGCCAAAAAACAGAAACCAAATTTCACTTCCATAGCGGAAATGAAATTATAATAAAAATAATTAAAGATTATATTACATTCCTGGATTTTTTGAGGTTTTGCAACATTTAGCTACAATTTAAATTTTTATTTTTTGTGATTTATATTTTTATTCCAAGGAAATATAAACTTTTGTACCTACTTTTCTATTAATACTTTGGTATTTTTTTTTTTGCGGTACGCGGGCCTCTCACTGCTGTGGCCTCTCCCGCCGCGGAGCACAGGCTCCGGACTCGCAAGCCCAGCGGCCACGGCCCACGGGCCCAGCCGCTCTGCGGCACGCGGGATCCTCCCGGACCAGGGCACGAACCCGCGTCCCCCGCATCGGCAGGCGGACTCCCAACCACTGCGCCACCAGCGAAGCCCGGTATTCTTTTCTTAAAAAGTGTTCCTTGAATTATGAAAGCTTTGGTCCCAGGAAACATGGATCCACCCCTGTTTTTTTCAATTTTACAAAAATGTTTGCCAATTTTTTTTCTCCTTGTTTCCCACATCTTTTTTTCTGGGTAATTTTCCTTCTTAATGAAGTACATCTTTTAGTAGTCCTTCCAGTGAAGGTCTGTTATGGCCAAACTTTTTGATAAAGTCATTATTTAGCCCTCAGTCTTGAATTAAACTTAGCTGGGTAAAGAATTCTATTCAAGATTTTTTTCCCCTTTCAGTACTTAGAGTTGTTATTTCATTTCTGGAGTTTGTCATTGTTGCAGAGAAATGTACTTTCTCCTTTGAGAAAAGGCAATCTGTCTTTTCTCCTTGTGTTTTCTTTCTGTCTTTTCTGCTCTTCAGTGTCACTCTCATCCATCTAGGTTTGAATTTGTTTTTATTTAACTTGCAAGGGCCGGGGAGTACTGATGTCCTTTTTCAATCCTGGAAAAGTATGACTTTTTAGCATTCTGTCTTTTAAATTGTTTCTAACAAATACTGAGCAGATCCAAAACAATATCTTAAAATATGTGTAAAGTATAAAGAATATGGAAAAAAATTTAAAAGAATAATAGTATAACACTTAGGTGCACACCATCCAATGTGTGAAAAGAACAAAAAGAGCATCACCATTATTCTTCAGTTCCCCTGTGCTCCCTGCCCCTGCCACACCACCTTTCCCTCTCCCTTCAGAGGCTGCTATTATCCTAAACTTAATATTTATCATTTCTTTCTTTTCTTTGTAGTTCCACAATGAAAATATATTGTGATGCATGTTTTTAAACATTACATCAAGGGACTGATGCTATATATGTTTTTCAATTTGTTTTTTCCACTCAAAATTGTGTTCCTGAGATTCTACTGTCATTGAGTATAACGGTAGTTTATTCCTAATCATCCATGCTACTGTTAATGGATATTGGCTTGTTTCTAGTTTTTTACTAGTAGGCATAATGCTACTTTAAGCATTTCATAAATGCCTCCTGGAAAAGGATAGTTTCTCTAGAGTTTACACCTAGGAGAGGAATTGCTAGGTCATAAAGTATGGGCATCTTCATAAAGCAAAATTGCTTTCCAAAGTGATTGTATTAATTTACACTCCCATCAGCGCTATATAAGAGATTGCCTTGTTCCACATCCCTGCCAATGCATGATAGTTTCAGACTTTCATATTTGCCAATTTTGTGAATATGTAATGGTACTTCATGGTAGAATTAACTTGTATTTTCCTGACTGGTGATGAGACTGAGTGACACTTCATATGTTTATTGGCCATTTATGTTTTCTTTTCCAAAAAAGGTTTGTGTAATTCTTTAGACCCTTTAAAAGTTGGTTTGCCTTTTTCTTATTGATTTGTAATAACTCTTTACATATTCAGGATACTAATACCTTGACAATTATATATTTAGCAACTATATCCTCCCAGTCTGTGGCTGGTCACTTCATTCTCATTATGGTATCTTTTGATAAACTGATATTATTTTTAATGTAGCTAATTTGTCAATTTTTCCTCTGCGGTTTTCATTTTTATTACTTGCTTAAGAAAATTAGATCATAAAACTATTCTCCTATATTGAATTCTGAAATTTTTATAGTTTTATATTTCACATGTAGCTCATTAATTCACCTGGAGCTGATTTTTTTATATGATGTGATAAAGGGATGTAAATCCTAATTATCTTATGTATCTTATCAGTGTTTGTTTGTTTGCGGTACGTGGGCCTCTCACTGCTGTGGCCCCTCCCGTTGCGGAGCACAGGCTCCGGATGCACAGGCCCAGCGGCCATGGCTCACGGGCCCAGCCGCTCCACAGCATGTGGGATCCTCCCGGACCCGGGCACGAACCCGTGTCCCCTGCATCGGCAGGTGGACTCTCAACCACTGCGCCACCAGGGAAGCCCCAGTGTTTGTTTTTATATGTATATGTTATTATCTCTCATCTCATTTGTTATGCAGAAGATACATTGTGGGATGCAGGAAAATCTTATTCTGAGAGAAATTCATACCTTAATACTTAAAGTTTAAAAATTAGGTATCTGTGTTTCCAAATTTGAAAGTCAAGGAAAGTATAACAGAAAAAAACACAAAGGAAGTGGAATAAAAAACACTATAAAGAGCAGAAACAAATTAAATAACTATCATATAAACAATATCAATTAAACAGAAATCATATTAAGTAACAGAGAGGCGCAACAAAGCCAAAATATTGTTTTTTGAAAAGACTAACAAAATAAACTCTGGTGTGACTGCTCAAGAAAAAAAGAAAAGGCACAGATAAATGTCATTAGATTCTATAATGAGATATCACCTCACCTTACGCCTGTCAGAATGGTTATCATCAAAAAGATCACAAATAACAAACAAATATCGGTGAGGTTGTGGAGAAAAGGGAATCCTAATGCACTGTTGGTGGGAATGTAAATGTGTGTAGCCACTATGGAAAACAGTATGGAGGTTCCTCAAAACAACTAAAAATAGAACTACCATATGATCCAGCAATTCCACTCCTGGGTACATATCCAAAGAAAAAGAAAACACTAATTTGAAAAGATACATGCACCCCAGTATTCATAGCATCATTATTTACAATAGTAAAGAGTTATGGAAGCAACCTAAGTGTCCATCAATAGATGAATGGATAAAGAAGACACAATATATATATATACAATGGACTACTCAGTCATAAAAGAGAATAAAATTCTTCCATTTGCAACAATGTGGATGGACCTAGAGAGTATTATGCTTAGTGAAATAAGTCAGAGAAAGACAAATACTGCATGTTATCGCTTACATGTGAAATCTAAAAAATAAAATGAATGTATATAACAAAACAGAAACAGACTCACAGATATAGAGAACAAGCTAGTGGTTACCAGTGGGGAGAGGGATGGGAGGAGAGGCAAGTTAGGGGTATGACATCAAGAAGTACAAACTATTATGCAGAAAATAGATAAGCAACAAGGATATATCATACAGCACAGAGAAATATAGCCATTATTTTAAATGGAGTATAATCTATAAAAATATTGAATCTCTATGTTGTAGTACACCTGAAAATAATATTATAAATCAACTGTACTTCATTAAAAATCATTAAATTGATAACATCATAAATTCAGATGTTACATAAATTTAAAAGATAAGGAAATGCTTTTAATTAACTTTATGCTAATAAAATTGAAAATTTAGAAGAAAACATGCAAATTTCCAGGAAAAAATGTATATTAATTTTGCATCTATATTGCTAAACTCTCTTAGTAATTTTAATAATTTCTCTGTGGATAATTCTGGGTTTTTTACATAAAACAATCATACAACATGTAAATTGTAACAGTATTTTTCTTCTCCCACTATCCCTTTGAATGTCTCTACAACTTTTTCTCTGGAATGCCTCTTAGAAGTATATTGAAACTTCTCATTCTATCTTCCATGTCTCATAACCTCTCTTTATATTTCCATCTTGTTTTCTCTGTGTTGCATTATGGGTGATTTATTCAGATCTATTTTTCAGTTGACTATTTTACATGATGATTCACTGAGTTTTCAATTTGAATGAATTAATCTTTTATTTCCAGGAGTCCAATTTTGTTCTGTTTCAAATCTGCTTATTCTCTGCTCATATTGTTCCTTTGTTTCATTATTTCAATTCCTTCTTTTACTTGTTTAATCATTTTAAACATAGCAATGTTTATAGTTCCTTTCAGAGTGTTCAATTTTCTGTGGTTCTTTGGGTACTAATTTTGTTAATTATTGAGAATTTTGATTGATCCTCATTTCCTCATATGGTTTATAATTTCATATTGTGAGCTCATCTTAAGCAGTGATGGTTCTTCTGTGTGAGTCCTATATACCCCAAATTATGGATTTGCCCCCTGTAATGGGGATTTACATTTGGTTCCTGAAGTTTTCATGGACCAAATTTGTGGGGTTTTTCCCAACTTTTTCGTTAATCAGCTGAGAATTCTCATGCTGTAAGACCAGAATAAAATTAGATCCTACACTCAGGCTTGGGGTTTTAATTTCTTAGATGTTTCTTTTTCATTCATACTCACACTTGAATAGTACAAGATTCCTTGCTCTTTTTCATTGCTGGAGTTCTTTTTAGTGCCATTTTTATGGACTAAGCAACTTTGCAAGAGCCTGTCCTTAATTCAGCCTTTTAATTCCAGATATTCATCTTAAGTGGACCCAAGGCCATGTCTCTTGCCTCCATGTGAGGTTTATACTCCAACTCCATTCTCTAGGTGCTGGTTCTATCAGTCCAACCTTACAGCTTGAGCTACTAGAGGATTTTCCTTTCTTCCTTCCTGGCCCAATTATCTACTTTTAGAAACACAATTTATTTGTTTATCAGTAATTTATTGTATTGATTATATTTTACCCCAAATATCTATGTGTTTATTACAGGAGTGTGTCTGCATCAGTCCCTCAGGTTGCTGAACCAGAAGTAGAAAATAAGGCTTGATTTACACCCAAATTTACATCATATTTAAATAAATAGTCTCTGTTGAATGGGATTACGGGTGATTTTGATCTTCTAGTAAAGTCTTACTTTTATTGTCTAGACTTCATACAATGACTATGCAATAGTTTTTTGTTTGTTTGTTTGTTTTTGCGGTACGCGGGCCTCTCACTGCTGTGGCCTCTCCCGCCGCGGACCACAGGCTCCGGACGCGCAGGCCCAGCGGCCACGGCTCACGGGCCCAGCCGCTCCACAGCATGTGGGATCCTCCCGGACCGGGGCACGAACCCGCGTCCCCTGCATCGGCAGGGGGACTCTCAACCACTGTGCCACCAGGAGAGCCCTGCAATAGTTTTATTAGTTGAAAATATTATTAAATGATTTCAATTTGGAAAAGAAAGTTTAATGAAAGCTAGATTAGGGTATCATATTACTGTATATAGTTCAGAAATTATTTGCTCTTTATCTATGTGAAGCAGGGAGAGAAGTCACACAAAATTCTAAAATTATGTTTGACTTCAGAATACATTACAAATGAAACATCACTATTTCAGGCTAAATGAGGAAAATGAATCTAAGTTAGTCTAAAGCCTGAATATTTTTAATGCTTTTTAAATTTCTTCAAAGTAAATGCAATAAATGGAACAAGAAATGGTGTTATTAGGAAAGATTCTATGTTTTATAACAAACAAATATTAGTTGTTTTATGCTTTTAAGTAGAAAAATATTTCCCACTCCCATCTCTACTCCTCAATCCTTGTATTTACTAGTTACCATTAAGGTCATGGGCTTCCCTGGTGGCGCAGTGGTTGAGAGTCTGCCTGCTGATGCAGGGGACACGGGTTCGTGCCTCGGTCCAGGAAGATCCCACATGCCACGGAGCGGCTAGGCCCGTGAGCCATGGCCGCTGAGCCTGCGCGGCCAGATCCTGTGCCCCGCAACGGGAGACACAACAGTGAGAGGCCCGCGTACCGCAAAAAAAAAAAATAAATAAAGTCATGTATCCTTGAGGTTGTTGGACTGATAACTTTTTAAATGCCTATAGTTTCAATTTCCTAATGATATTTTTGTATGTTTGTTTCTGGGTATATCCGGGGATGTGGGATGTGTCCCAGGGTGTGAGGGCATGTACGTATGTTTGAGGGAGACTGTTGGGGGTGTCTGTGCTTGATTTTTAATTTCCCTTACTCTTTCAATGAATACACTTGTTTTTAACCTTGTCCCTATTCAAATGATCTCTAATTCTAAATTATTGAGGCTCAAATAATGTTTTTCTCTAAATTATTTTCCAATATGTATGTACAGAAATTGTCTTAATTCAAGGGTTTTAAAAAATCTAAATCCTAAAGGAGTGGAAAATATAAAATATCCTCCACAAATGGCCTATCAAAACATCACACAATATAATATCTGAACATTTTGTTCACGGCCCCGCTTCCTTCAGAAAGCCTTTACAATGAATTTTATTAAAACAAATTCTGTATAGAACAAAAGATTGCCAGTATAACAAAATGTGTTAGACATTTTCTCACAACAGACTTTCAATGGAATATAAACCTCTAGATGTTATAGCTTTCCTAAGACCTTAGAAAATTTTTAAAGGTTTTCTTAGAGAAGGAAAGAAAAAAGAAAGAAGAGAACGATAAAAACCTAATAAAGTTTTACCAAATATAAATATATTTGTTTATAAATGTAGCATTTCCCATTCCAAATTATTGGTGGTCCTGAGCTAGAAGAAGTGAGGAAAATGGTTCCTATGTTGCGGGTTAGGTGTGCATGGAAGGGCTAACTACGGGAGGCTAGAACAGCTAGGCAGTGTCTATTGTGACCTGTCTGTCAAGTTGGATAGAAACTACAGAACCAAATTCAGCCCAGGAAACTGGGAGAGGTGCAGGAGTTCAGGCTTCCCCTAGGTCCGGAGAGCATGGCCACTGGCCATAGGACTTCCCTAATTAGCTAAACTAGCTGAAGACTCCTCCAGTTTAGAGTCAGACATACCTGTGTCCAATCCCAGATTCTCCCTTTACTGGCTTCATGAGTTTAAGCAAGTTATTTTACTTCACCTTTTTTTTCAGGATCCTTATCCATGTACCTACTTCCTAGGATCTTCATGAAGATCAAACGAGATGATGCCTGTGGAGCCCTTTGCACCATGCCCTGTCACACAGCAAGCACTCATTGTCAGTGTTTGTACAGTTACTCTAGTACTTCTGGTAAGCAGTAGGTGTCAGGGAGTGTTCAGTAAGGAGGAAGCTGATATTTGGCAATCCAGGCAGTCAGACAGCATCAGATACAGTTGTTGATGGATACCAAGCCCACAGCCATGAGCCAAGAGTGAAGGGATCAGACTTCAGTGCCAAGGGAGGATGGAAGGATAAAACTGCCATAGTGGTAGGAGCAAAGCAGAGCTCCCAGCTCAGGATAGAATAACAGGCAGGATTCAATGGCTGGGACTCAATCCCAGGAAACAAGACAAGGATGTGGTTAGCAAAACTGATGGACAAAATGAAGACTGATCTCAGCTACAAAGCACAGCATAGCCCTGGAGGACCAGGAGCAAAGGGGAATGGATGTCCAGTCTAAAACTTCTGGCCATAGCTTTTGAAACCTGCCATACCCCTCACCCCGCCCCAATTAGCTAATGACTGGTCCTTGAGCCAGAGGGGGCTATACCTGCTGGAGAAGATTAATGGAATTTTTTCAGCTTTATTAATGAATTTATTTTTTATTGTCTTGCTTTTGTTTATTTGTTTTTATTGGAGTATAGTTGCTTTACAATGTTGTGTTTCTACTGTACAGCAAAGTGAATCAGCTATACATATACATATAATCCCCTCTGTTTTGGATTTCTTTCCCATTTAGGTCACCACATAGCATTTTTTCAGCTTTAGTTTTACTTATTTGTGAACATATGATTTGGAAGTCAAAACTGTATAGAAAGGTACACACAGGAGGTCTCACTTCCACTGTCTTCTCCATTCCATTCTCTTCCACCCCCTACAGATAACCACCCCCTACAGATAACCAACCCCTACAGGTAGTTATCCTTTCAGTGTTTCTTTTTATAAATATAAACAAATATGTGTACGTATTCTTACTCCCCTTGCCTGTTATACAAAAGGTAGCACACTGTATAACCTTTGGTTTTTTTACTTAACAAAATACCTTGTAGATTTCTCCACACTGGAAGATGGAAAACTTTGCTCTATTTTATGGGTGCATAGTACTCCACTGTGTGGATGCGCCATAGTTATTTTGAACAAATTTCCTATCATTGCTGAGTACTTGGGTTGTTCCTAATCTTTTGCTGTTCGAAACAATGTCACAAGGCATGATCCTGGCTATATGTTATTTTGTACTTTTACAGAGTATCAATAGGATAGATGCTTAGAAGTGCAGTGGCTGCTCAAAGGTAAGTTCATTGATAATTTTGCTCATTAGTACCAAATCTTTCCAAAAGAACTGTTCCATTTTTCACTAATACTAGCAATATATGAGAATTCCTGTTCCTCCACAGCCTCATCAACACATTATGTTGTCAAAGTTTTAGACTGTTGCCAAGCTGGTGGGAAGATCGTAATTTTGGAGTCTAATGAAAGGTGAATTGTACTTTCATAAAAGCCACACTAAGTAATGTTTTATTATTTGGAGTGGTCCTTCTTCCTTCCTTCTTTTCCTTTTTCCTTTAAATGCCGTAGACCCAAATATTTTGTGTTTAGTTATGTGGGCTTAGTTATGTATTCCAAAACCTGAAGTGTTCTGTCTGTGATGAATTAGACTGGCTGGCGTAGGTGAGAAAGATGAAGAATTTAAAATCCTGACTGGGGAATTCCCTGGCGGTCTAGTAGTTGGGACTCTGTGCTTTCACTGCTGAGGGCATGGGTTCAATCCCTGGTCAGGGAACTAAGGTCCCGAAAGCTGCACAGCACGGAAAAACAAAACAAAACAAAACTCCTGACTGACGTCTGGGTCCTGAACAGCACATGAACTTCTCCCTCCCCTTGGGTCATCCTGGCTCCTGGCCGCCCTCCCGGCCCTGCACACCAGTACAAGCTAGGTCCCCCCAACACTGGGCTGACCTCCCAGCCTTGGCTGAGCGGCATGTCTGCGTGCATTCTCTCACAGCCTGCAGCCCTCTGGCTACCGCCTCACACATACTAGTACCTGTGGCACGTAGGAGGCAGTGGGAAGGATTCTGGAAGCCTTGCATGCAGAACAATTAGCAGACTAGGAACAAGAATAACCTTGAGGGTTGTGACACAGAGGCCTCAGCCAGGGTGACAGGTTTGGGAGGAGCACGTTATTTCCAATACGTTTTATTTTCAGTGAGTGTGGGTCTGGAAAGATACATCTTTTTCTACCTTGTATTTTTCTAAGTTGGACTTGAGGCATTAAAAATGGCTTTGAGTAAACTTCTGGAGCAGGCCTAAGGGTCTTTATGGACAAAGGGGACACTCTTGGTGCCCAGGGCTGGAAGAACAGACGCCAACAGAGAGTCCTGGGTGTGCTGGCACGCCTGCCTCTCCGTCCTGGAGGAGATGCTCCCACTTCTGCAAGGCCCCTGCTGCCAGATGCGGGGCCACCTTCACTGGGGAATTTTCATACAGAGGCTGCCAGAAGCCAGATTAACACTCTTCTGAGACTGTGAAATAGATAAATATATTTCCCCCCAAACTCTGGAACGTAAAGCTATTCAAAACAAAGAAATAAAATCAGATTCTGCCAGAATAATACAAGGCCAAGTTTGCACATCATATCATAGCTAGCATCTTATACTGGGACGAAAAAAAATTAGAAGTTAAACCAAAGTATCTGGAAAAAACATCTCCACTCAGCTATGATTAGCCTAGTTTTAGATCAGTCATGCTCATAATTTTATTTTTTGTAGTACAAAGAAATATCTAGTATCCATATCTAATAATTGTAATAATCTTGAGCTCTTTGGAATTATACTGACAAAGATTTTGCAACAGTATATTTTAGTTATAGCACCTTTAAAAAAATGCTAAGTCTACAGGTGGCCAAAAAGTCTTTTTTCATGCTAGTTAGAAGTTATATGTATGGTCCTCTCCATGAAAACCTTTTTTCCCCCATGTTCTTCCAGATATCTCCTCCGATACTGCCGACTGAGAATTATTGAAACATCCATGATAGCTGTTCCTCAGTCTTTGACTCTTGTTACAGGGAGTGGGGAATTTTTCTTTCATATTGTCCCAAGGGAAAACTCCCCACTTGTTAAGTGGGGAGCCTGAGGAGGTCATGCTGTGGGAAGTTCTCCAGCTCCAGGAGAGAATGCTGATGCTCTGTCTTGCTGCAGGAGGGAGGTTGTCTCACTTTCTCTTTCCTGCACCAACCACCATGAAGTGCCTCTGAATGAGCAGAGCAGCTGGCTCTTGTCTTGCAATAACATGGTTCTACTGGGTGACCTTCTGAAACTGCCGCCCATATCCTGACATGGGAAGGATTCTGCTTAATTTCCTTAGAATAATGAATTGATTACTAAGGATACATTCTCATGCGTAGGGACTTTGTGACTGTTCAGGAAGTGTCAGAGGAGCTCAGGTATATCAGTCACATTGGTACCATGCCGGGGAGGAGGGGATGTTGCCCTCTTATCACACTGACAGGTTGCAGAGGTCATTCATTCATTCAACAAACACTAATGGAAGACCAAGTCCTACATTAGGCCCTGGATATTAAAAAAAAATGTGGGGTGCCTTCCTGGAGCACTCAGTCTAGGGGTGGAGATGTAAAAATTCACAAAAATTTACAGTATAATATAATAAGGGCTAAAACAGTGATGTCCACAGTTGGTTTCATACCTCACAGGCGACTGTTCCACTAGGTGTGTGGGAACTGTGTTCAGGAAGACTTCACAACGGGAGTGACATTTGGGCTGAACTTTGGAAGACCAAAGCTCTCGACCAATCAGTGGGAAAGAGAATAGAAAGTAGCAAAGGTAAAGGCAGAGAGGTGTGAGATAGTCTGGTGGGGCAAGTGATTAGAAATGTAATCCGTCAGGGACAACATCTCAGAGCAGGTGAGCAGTGAGCCAGACTCTGGAGGAAGTGGCTGGACATTCAGAGGAATTAAGTGCACAGAGAGAGGAATCAGCAAAAGTGCATCAGGGCAGAGAGGGTGCCATCTTGGCCAGGGCAGGGCCGTCCCCGGGTCACCGTTCCCTGAGCTTCTCCCTTCCCTCTGGCTTTGACACCAGTGTTCTTCTGTAGTGGAGCCGGTTCACTGTGCTTCATTATCTCCTCCGAAGTAAAAGTGTTCCACATCATCCACTGTCCTCTCTAGCCACAGAATCATGGAATGCTCTTTGGCCTGGGAACGCAGCCCCATTCTGTCTCCCCCTCCTTCTCCCTCTTTCCCCCTCAGTGCCTACCTTGATCTGCCAAAGGTCAACCGGAACACAGCAATGACAAATCCTGGGATTCCAGCCTTAGGAAATGCTCGAGGATTCGCAAGCCTGAGCTCTTAGGATGGAAAGCAAAACTTCTTCAATTTTTAGATATGCTTTCCTTTTCATGCTTTCGGCCCACTGACATGTTACACTGTTTCTGAGGGTAACAGAATTCTCCGGTAAACAGAATTTGTCCCTGCCATCTCAGCCTGCCATTGGCTGCAGTCACTCCTCTTCCTCTCACCTTCTCTCTGGTACCCACATCCTGCCTCTCATCCCCTCTTCCGCATCCAAGCAGGCCTTCAGGCATAGATCCGGAATATATTCACCGTAAAGTGTAAATGACTGATAGAAGCTTAAGGTATTCCTCGTTATAAGCATACTTGTATTTTGACAGGGCTCAAAGCCTTTAGAGAAAGGAACAAATCCATAAAGATTTAATGGAGAAATTTTAATTAGGTAACAGGAGGAATGTTTGGGGTTGAGTGGAGTATACCTGGTTTTCCTGAAATCACATGCCAGACAACCATTCTATTTAGAAATTAAAATACATACACACACACATACCCTACTTACCTGTTTAATTCCAGGTAATATGTTAAATGCTTTACAAATACTCTCTCATTTAATTCTTACACCCCAAATCGTGCAAAGCAGACATGTAGCGTTTCACATATATTCTGCTGCACAACAAGGTTCAGTAAACTGCCAAACATGCGCAGCCCATAAATGAGGAACTGGGATGTGAATCCAGCTTCTTTCTACAGATCAGGAAGCCCCTCGAGGTAACACTCTTTTCATGTGGTGGGAAGCAGTCTTCCTGCTTGCCTCCTGGGGGTTGCTGAGTTAACGAACATATAGAGCTTTAAAAATCTTTTCCAACAAGTCATCTTAAAAAGCGCCCTTAATCATCTTTGTTTTTCTCTGAACTCCCCAGACTTTGTGTATGTCATCCTCGTAATGATGTGCCCCGAATAAAACATAGTGGCCTGTTCTATTTTCATTTTTCAGCCTGTGCAGGATATAAAAAATAAACAGCATATGGTGAAAAGTTAATGTGATTAAAAAAAAATAACTTCACTTAAAATAATCCACGGGCTTTTCTACATGGGTTCTTGGTCTGGTTTCAAAAACCACAGGAGTTTTACTATGCTTTAGAAAAGGGTGAATATTTGCATTGTTTCTATTGGGGTCAGTGGAAAACCAATCTCCTAGAATCGGCACTAATAATCATGTTGTTTATAAACAAGTGCCACGCTAAACTAGTACAGACCAAGACTACTGTGATGTAGTAGCATTAAACACACTCAGAGCAACTCTGTAACTGTCTCTCCAGTTATAAATCTCATGCCAACACGATGCTTCTTTAGCCAACAAGAATAATGAAGTCTTACCTAGAGAATAAGATGGGACATCAGACAAATAGGTAGACCTGACCTTTTAAGAAAAACTTCCTATACCTTGAGGCAAATAAAAAAATGAATTTAGGAATCTTGTCTTTAAGAGTGTAACTACATAAAAAGTCATTGTTGCTTAAGCCACATCAGTTCTCAGCACTGAAAAAAAACAAGTAATTTGAAAATGCATGTAAATAATTTTATTGGCACATTTGTGTTCAGCCACAAAGTTCTCTCAACAATTAAGTTCAGAGCCCACTGTGGGTCCAGGATTGTTCTGAGCATTGTGGAAGATGGAAGAGAAACTGAAGATAGGGACTTTATCCTTCAGGAATTGATGATCCAGCTACAGAGATGTTAGGTCCTTAATAAAATAAAGAATAGTATCAAACACTTCCCTTGTGCCAGGCACTGTGCTCAGAGATCTGCAGGGATTATTTCATCTAATCCTCAGAAGCCCAGAGAAGTAGGTACTATTATTTTACACAGGAGGAAATCAAGGCTTAAGAGGTTAACTGAACTCTCAAAGAGTTGTGAGAATTATATGAGAAACCATAATGCACTATATCAGTTCATTGTAGATTTTGTTTCCTACTGAAAAAAAAGAAAAAAGAAAAGAAAAAAACCCCAAACAAGACAAAGCAAAAATAAAAATCAGTAGCTTAAACAGTTAGAGGTTTATTTTTCTCTTTCATAAACCAAGTCTGGAGGTAGATAGTAGCTAAGCCAGCACCACAGCTCTCCTTCAACACAGGGACACACCTACCTCCAAGGCATCTGGGAAATGTGCAGACATTTTTTTCTTACAAGTGGTCATGTGCCCTGTTAAAAATTGGGGCTTCTCTTACTACAGGTGAGGAGAACAGATATTAGGTTAGGCAACTTGCATCTCTGCCACATGTTTGCAGAGTGCTGGGCACAGGACAGACACAACAAAGGTTAAGTGATAATAATTATAAAACTCAAAGCAGCCCGGAAGTGGCTTGGTTTATTGATTAAGTACAACTATGTCTGCCCGAAGTTTTCCCTTTTCCAGACTCCTGCCCTATCCCTAAATAGGCATGTGAGTGAGAGGAAGGGAGTGTGTGCTGGGTGCTCCAAACGCTGCCTCCTGGGAGCACCGACTCCCAGGCCTGGCCTCTCCATTTCCTCCTCCAGACACTAGAGGTGGTTTGCCCCAGTGTTTGCACCTGTGGAAAGGTGGCAGAAAGCCAAGTCATGACACAAAATAAGGACAATGTCCAGGCCTGGGCATTTCCCAACCTGGGCTCCTGCTTTCTTCCCATGCCCACTTTCAGGGACTGCAAAGGACAGCTCTGGCCTCTCGCAAATGCCGAAGGAGCAGGGCAGTCACACTGCGTTAACTCCAGGGGATAAGCAGCCACACTGGAGAGAGATGTCCTTTAGATCAGTAACAAGCATGGCACTCCTTGGTGCTGTGCAAACAGGAGGCTCTGGGAAGGGGGCAAATTGTAACTTATGGGTTGAGTGTCAACTCATTTGGTTTATTTGTTTCAAAGAGTTTTCCATGGATCATCTCAACCTCACAAATTCCTAGGTAAGAGAGAAGGCTCTCACATCGCAAAATATTTGCACCGTGTGGATCTGAGGAGTTTCCCTCAGCTTCTTAAAACTTCTAAGTTGTTTTTAGGTTTAAGATTCTATGACGGACAGAGTTGGCTCATCATAACGGTTGGGGTGTGGTACAGAGAAAACTGGGTAGGATAGATGGATAGGGTGAAGTGGACAGGATGGTAGGGATAAAAGCTGGAGTTTCCAGCTGTTTCATCATTGGTTTGGACCAGGAAGGGGGGGGATGGAAAAAGAAGTGAGAGGTAGGAACTTGATCCTTCCATTTGCTCACCCCCATATCTAATCTATTACCAAGTTCTATGTTATTTCCTTGCCCTCCTTTCCATGCAGGGCCACTGCAAGCATTCACGATGCTTTGTGCAAATTAGAAAAAGACACCCCATCCTCCAGCAGACTCAGTCCTGTGCCAGGACTCAATGGGCGGCAAGTAAGGCTCTGGTGAACTGCAACCCCCATTCACATCCTTGGTTGGAAGCCCTTGCTCAGTGAAGAATCCGCAGATTCTTAAGTAGTGGACTCAAGTGGTGGACTCTTAAGTGGTGGAATCCGTTCACTTACCTCCATCCCCATGGTCCCTCCTGCCTCCTTCCGGCTCCATCATCTCTCATCTCTCACGTGGACGATGCTCCGTCATGACAGGTAACTGGGAGAGGGTGTACAAAGGGTCTCAAATTCAGACTTGGTGTGGTTGCCAAGTAAGGTTATTAATACAAGGACTAGACGAAAAGGTGTTCATCCTATTACTTGTTTTTAGACTTGTGATCGATTTAACAGGCCACCCAGCCTGTGGGGCACGGCACTGTGAATTAATCAAACATAAATGAATCTTAGAGTTATTCTGTGAAAAACACACTTGTATCACCTTCTATTTTTGAGGCCGAGTATGTTTTAAAGAAACCCGTGAACATTAAAATAGACTCATCTTACGATGCTCTTTTATTATCCCTTAGTATTGCAGAGTACCGGGAGGCTCCCCGCAGGAGCGCGGCCGGCCGGGGCCGAGCCGCGGGAGCCTGGACTCCCGGGACCGGCCCCACGCTCACGCCCACCCGCCCTGGCCCCGCCTCTCTTCCCAGCAGGCCGTGGGTCCCGTGA
Organism: Physeter macrocephalus; assembly: GCF_002837175.3. Classification (NCBI taxonomy): domain Eukaryota; kingdom Metazoa; phylum Chordata; class Mammalia; order Artiodactyla; family Physeteridae; genus Physeter; species Physeter macrocephalus. The sequence continues at coordinate 10,492,471 of NC_041223.1, read as the reverse complement.
CCACCCAGGGCCCCGGCTCGGCCCCCGGCTCGGAGGCTGCAGGTACCTCGCGCGGCTCACGGAGCGCGAGCCCAGCGCGGGGACCCGTCCTCCGCGGCCGCGGCGGCGCTCCTGCCCCTCTCCGCCCGCAGCCCCGCTGGCCTCCTGCTGTCTGTGACGCTCTTTCCCTTCCTTCCCGGGTTCATTTCTCCTCACTTTTCAGTTGTCAGTCCCAGCCACGTTTCCTCCGGGAAGCCTTCCCTCGGGCCCCAGTCTACGTCAGCTTCTTCGTTTATTTCCCGCATAGAACCCTGGCATCTTCCTTCCTGAGCACGTTATCTCTGTGCAATTTGACACTTATTAGTGGGATCATTTGATTAATGTCGATCTGGTAGACGGTGCAGGAAGTTCCTTCCCCCCCCGCCCCCTTCAGTGTAGTGGCCGCAGAGCCTAGCACAGGGCCGGTGCAGAGTTAGGCAGGGCTCGGCAATGATTTGCTGGCTGGCTGGCTGGCTGAATGATGAATGAATGAATGGGGTTGAGCCACGAAGCTACCTTCTCAGCAGCTCCTTGTGGGTTATGCTTTGGGAGGGAAACCTATATCCCACATGGTCCCTGAGAAAGCAGGTCACAGCACCACAGAGAGATGTACAGCTTGAGAGGAGACGTCTGAGGGTCAGAGAAGGGGCCAAATATAGGCCCCTGAATTTTAAGTCCTATAGTAACATACTACAATGTGGAAATTTCCTTTAAGTAAGGGAGAGAAAAAAATATTTATGCTTAACCACTTGGGCATTTCTAGAGGAATGCATTGATAAGCAAATTCCCCAATGAAATTATATCATTTGGTATAACAGCAACATATCACCAAGCCCTTTGGCCCTTAGAACAATCAGATGACCGTCAGTAATTTGCCCTTAAAGATGCCTACTGATTCCCGTAATGAATTAGGGACAAAGCAATCAAAGATAAGGAGGGTGAAATAAATATCACGAATGCACTACATTAATGCACATGAGGTATTGTTTGGAATTTATTGTGCTTGATAAGTTTTATTTTAGAAGGTTATATGTACTATGAAGCAATTAATCACATATGACAAAGACTCAGAAGGCCTTCAGATAGGTCGCTAAAATCTTTCCATAAAATTGAGGTATTAACTCTCCAAATGATTTCCCTTATATTATTACAAAATGACCTCAAATATGTTTACTTCCCAAGTATTTATTTATGAGGAACTAGAGTGGTGTTATCAATAAAGTGCCTTTATCCAAGCAGCAGGTTATCAGTGACAGAAGCCATATAGATGAGTATATGTCACGATGTAATCATAGGTGCTCAATAAGTGATTCTGACGATGGCAAAATGAGGACAATCTTGGGAATCAAGTGAAAGAAATGCCATTGAACACACATTTGTCTAAAAGTTATAGAACATTTCTAAACTAGGCTGTAATAAAAAAATTTTATTACACATCATTCAAAATGTGGACAGTCCAGTATAAGATACATAGTACAGTGTTCCAAAATGTATTAAGGAAATAAATGTAATTTATTTCACTGCTGTTACTATGTTTCTAGGGACTTTGGAGAGAAATTGTAGTAGCCTAATGGTAAACCTGACTTAGGGTTCTGGAAGTCTAGCTCCAACATTGGTGGGTTCCCAGCATCATGTCAAAGCCGTGCCAGACTGAGTATTAGGGCGAGGTGCCTGGCTGACGGCAGCCAACAGGGCAGACCTGCAGGGAATGTTGTTAGGTGGGGAAGCCTGAACTTACTTCTTTCCTGGCCAGATCCTCCATGATGTTTCAGGGCAGCCCTAAGTATGTTTTAGGTAATAGTTTATCTCCCCTGTTGAGGACAGGACGAAGGTAATATTTATCTTTTTATTCTCAGGGAATGTCACAAAGTAGATTCTAGATAAGTCTGTTGGGAAAAAAAAGTGTAGTTTGTCCCTATCTCCATCGAGGTTTACTATCCCCACTATAATATTCTTAGTAAATATAGTAGCGCTATTGTTAGTCAGTCCCCAGATTTATTTAAATTTTTTCTTGCCTAGATTTTTTTCAAATCCTAATTGTTTTGCATCCTAAACTTATGGGCCACTATTAAATTTGCATAGTTGTTTCAAGCCAAATGCTACATCCCGTATCTTGCGTTTACTTAGTTATTCACTGCCAACATCTAAATCAGAGACGTGAAAAGGACAATTGTTTAGTGCTCTTTAAAGTCGCTGACCAAGATTAGTAGGGAAATCCCATTAGCTCCATTCATTGCATTTCTCATAAATCTAAAAGGAAAGCAAGTATCCAAAGCCTTATTCTTTAATAGTTCTTACTTGTAAAACCTTGACAGGGCTTTATTCTAAATTGCTTCCAAATGATGTAAAGAATACTGAGAAATATGATGGGTAGTGAATCGTGATAGTTTCAGTTATCGAATAAATAACCAGAACAGTAAAAGGGGACTAATCTTAAAGCAAACAGGATGATGGGCTACGATGAGGCAAAAAGAACAGAACCGTGGCATTCTTAAACTACCATCTGGCTCAATCCTCTTTAAGTGGGCAAGTTTGAAGAGCCTTTTATTCACTGCCCTAAAACTTATTCAAAGGGAATTGTATTTGAATATTAATTTTTCATATAGTTAAAAAAAACCTCACCAAACCCAACCCCATTTTTGTAGCCAAAAAGTAATGTTTAACAAAGTAATGGGTGATCCTCTGGCTAAACATGAAGGCGTGGGGCAACCTTGGCTGCAGGCGTGGAGAGGCCACTCTGCAGCTTTTGGGCCTTCACTTTCTGGGCTCCTTCGTGGCTAGAGTAACTTATTAAAGCTGTCACCATGGTTTGAAATTTAGGCAAGAGGTGTAAAAATAAAAAAATTCGTTAGGAAAAGAGTACACGGTGATTTCTAGTATTTTATTTAACATTAAAAAAATACTGTAGAATTGCCATATAGGATAATTGAGGCAACTGACACAGTAAAAACCATAATTTATAGTTCAAGTCGTGCTTTTGTGAAATTGTGAACCTATTTCATCACTTTCTAACAGACTCCTGACAATTGTGATTTCATTTAAGTCCTGGATTTTTAAATGAAACTGTTAAGAGGCTTTTATTTTGTTTTCCCAAGAAGGTGTGTTTGAGAAGCCTAAGTTGAATAAATAGGAGCCCACAACTTATCTTCAGCAAGACGCTTTTAAAAAGGTATTTTAGCATTCTCTGTGGTTTAAGAGACAAAACCAAGTCCTGCTGGCTTTGTGTGTTGTGCTTCTCTTACAGACTGCAGTGCCTTCTGTCTGCTTTAGGGTGTGGCATCTGCCATTGGGGAGGAGAAACTGGCATGTGTCGCCTTTTATAGCAGACTGATTTCATTGTGCTGGGGGCCTCTATTTCATAGCCTCTTGGCTCCAATCTTCTAGTTAACTTGCTGAAGCAAGAGGAATTAAAAGAGATTTCGACCTACATACCTAATTTTTTTTTAAAGTTTCATGATTTGTCTATATGAAAAAAAATTTTTTTTAAAGGGCCAGAGGTGAACTTGGTGACTCATTTTCCCTTTTTAGGATTAGTTGTGAAAATAAGCCACAAAATACGGCTACATTTGTACAAACTGACTTTGATGTATTTTATCAGTTTGAAAGAATGCATTTTTATGATTATATGTATATATTTAGTTTGACTATAAATGTTTAAAAGCATACATATGTAATGCATTTTAGAATATATGTATAAACACAGATACACAAAACAGACATATTTATATTTGCATATGAAAAACTTTAAAAATTCAACTTATGTGGTATAATCATATAATTCGTATGTATTTGAATATATAAAGGAAGACAATCCAGGACAAAGTGTCAAAGAGGCACACTAACAAAGATGTAGTATTCTCTTGGCAAAGACTGATGAATGATTTGGCATGAGTTTACCTTACGGTTCTGTTATTCTCTCTTACATATGATGATATAACTCTTGTTTTCCAGTTGTTTGCAATTTGTTGAATGCAAATTTGTGGTTTCTACACTCTATAATGACCCTTGGGTGTGCACCTGATTCCCCTTCCCCCAGTCACCAGTTTTTCACATCTATCATTTTCTATTTAGTCATGTAACATATTTACACTAGTTCAAGCAAACAAAAATAACCACTGCAGTTGAAATAAACTAAAATAGCCTTTATGGAAAGCTAAAGAATGAGATGATTTTAGAAAGCTACATTCTACCAAAATCATATATATCATTTCAGCTAGCAGGACTTCTTGAAAGCTCTGGTTTCAAGTGCTTTCTCTCCATGAAAACTGAGTCCACACTAGTACACTAGTACAACTGAGCTATTGTTCAGGTTAAGAAGTCCTGCTTTTGAAGATATTCAAGATGTTACCAGGTGACAAATTCACATTAATAAAAACATTTAAAGCATCAAAAAGTGATAGAATAATGGATAGTATTTTTTTAAAAAACAAAGCGTGAAACGTTTTTGCTCTAGGATTAGATTTGACGGATTTATATCATTATTGATTTTATGTTTATTAAATATAACATGTATTTTTTAGTTTTGTTTCACATCACTTAGAAATGAACCCATATCAAGAGGGTTAATCGTGCACATAACCTCTGAAATAGGGGGAAAGGCATCATACAGATTTATGAAGACAAGAGATAAACCTTAGCTATTATGCCGCCAATATTTAAATTTCCACCTGCAAGTTGTTGGGAGCATAAGGCACCACTCTACATATTTGAGGACGTTCCCTTCAGAGAGAAGACAGACAAGTGCATTGCAGGAAAAATGCTCCTTTGGGACTACTTCGTGTTTTCATTGATAAGCCTACGTACACACATAAGATGCCTTAAAAAAAAGTTATATCAACGTTATCTTTGGGCAGGTGCAGTCAATAATAAGCATATATTGAGTACCTGCTGTGTACAGGGCACAGCGCTCCTGGAATGTGCTAACCTTCACTTAAACTCTCCTAATTCTGCAGTTTGAAGTAGTTGTGGGAAATACGCTGATGGCCCGAAATCAAGGGAGAGAGGCTAACATTCTGAAAAATTACATAACTCTTGGGAGAGGCAGTACTTTTGCACAGATTGCCCAAATATTTTCTTTCTCCGCCGGCTCCTCGTAACCTTTGAGGCCACGGACAACTTTGTTCCTCAGCCCTTCTCCCTCTTTTGTCTGCTCGTCAGACTCGTTTTCCACCTTTGTATCGGGCCTTTTAGACGTGAAAACAAACACGCGAACGCCCGGTTGGCAAGGAGACGGAGGCACGAGGGGAAAGTGCAGGCTCCAGTTGCCCCACGCCGCCGCCGCGCTCCGAGCGCCTGCGGCGCCGCCCGAGCCCCCAGCCCGGGGCCGCTGGTGCCCGCGAGGGTGCGCCCGGGCGGGCGCAGGGCCCGGCGGGCGGGCGGCGGCGGCGGCGGCGGCTGCGGCCCGGGCCGAGTCCAGTCCGCGTTTTGCGAGTGCGCGCGAGTAATCAGAGAGAAGTGGATAATAGTTGCTCGGGCTCGCTCGGCTCCCTCTCATGCCATGCTGGGCCCGATAGGCTCAGTCAGTCGTGTATTTACCCATATCCGGGTTAGAGAGGAAAAGAGAAAAGTTTCATTTAAACCTGAACTAAAAACTTTCACCATGAAATCACACAGCGAGAACAGGCCCAGACCGTAAGGCGTGACTCCCGGTTCGGCTCCGGCGGGGCCTGTGGAGGGGGAGGGGGCTCGCTCGATTCCCGTCGGGGCGTGTGGATGCGCACAGGAGGGGCTGCTGACTAAAAAGTGGGTTTTATTGTCTCCCCCCCCGCCCCCCGCCCGGCCTCGCCACGCCGCGGCGATCATGGCCGCGCGGGCAGCAGCGGCGGCGGCGGCGGCGCGGGCGCGGGCTGGCAGCGGCGAGCGGCGGGCGCCCCCCGGGCCGCGGCCGGCGCCCGGGGCCCGGGACCTGGAGGCGGGGGCGCGCGGCGCGGCGGCGGCGGCACCGGGACCCATGCCGGGGGGCGGCGGCGACGGCAGCGGCCTGAATAACGTGCACCACCACCCCCCGCACCCCCGTCACGAACTGAACATGGCCCATAACGCGAGCGCGGCGGCTACCGCCGCCGCCAGCGCTAACAGCGCCAAGAGCGGCGGCTCCGAGGCGGCTCTCAAGGAGGGTGGAAGCGCCGCCGCGCTGTCCTCCTCCTCCTCCTCCTCCGCGGCGGCGTCCTCCTCTTCCTCCTCGGCGGGCCCGGGCTCGGCCATGGAGACGGGGCTGCTCCCCAACCACAAACTGAAAACCGTTGGCGAAGCCCCCGCCGCACCGCCCCACCAGCAGCACCACCACCACCACCATGCCCACCACCTGCACCACCATGCCCACCACCTCCACCGCCACCACCACGCACTACAACAGCAGCTAAGCCAGTTCCAGCAGCAGCAGCAGCAGCGGCAGCAGCATCCCGTCTCCAACAACAGTCTCAGCGGCGCGGGCAGTGGCACGGCTCAGCCCGGTCCCGCCATGGAGCAGCCGCAACATGGAGGGGCCAAGGACAGTGCCGGGGGCAGCCAGGCCGACCCCCCGGGCCAGCCTCTGCTGAGCCAGCCGGGCGACGAGGACGACACGCCGCCCAAGATGGGGGAGCCGGCGGGCGGCCGCTACGAGCAGCCGGGCCTGGGCGCCCTGGGCGCGCAGCAGCAGCCGGTCGCCGTGCCTGGGGGCGTCGGCGGCGGCGGCGGCGGCGGCGGCGGCGGTGGCGGCTGCGGCCCGGCGGCCGTCTCGGAGTTTAATAATTACTATGGCAGTGCTGCCCCAGCTAGCGGCGGCCCCGGCGGCCGCGCTGGGCCTTGCTTTGATCAACATGGCGGACAACAAAGCCCCGGGATGGGGATGATGCACTCCGCCTCAGCTGCCGCCGGAGCCCCCAACAGCATGGACCCCCTGCAGAACTCCCACGAAGGGTACCCCAACAGCCAGTACAACCATTATCCGGGCTACAGCCGGCCCAGCGCGGGCGGCGGCGGCGGCGGTGGAGGAGGAGGAGGAGGAGGAGGAGGAGGCAGCGGAGGAGGAGGAGGAGGAGGAGGAGCAGGAGCGGGAGCTGTGGCGGCGGCGGCCGCGGCGGCGGCGGCAGCAGCAGCAGGAGGCGGCGGCGGCGGCGGCTATGGGGGCTCGTCCTCGGGGTACGGGGTGCTGAGCTCCCCCCGGCAGCAGGGCGGCGGCATGATGATGGGCCCCGGGGGCGGCGGGGCCGCGAGCCTCAGCAAGGCGGCCGCCGGCGCGGCGGCGGGGGGCTTCCAGCGCTTCGCCGGGCAGAACCAGCACCCGTCGGGGGCCACCCCGACCCTCAACCAGCTGCTCACCTCGCCCAGCCCCATGATGAGGAGCTACGGCGGCAGCTACCCGGACTACAGCAGCCCCAGCGCGCCGCCGCCGCCGCCGCCGTCGCAGCCCCAGTCCCAGGCGGCGGCGGCGGGGGCGGCGGCGGGCGGCCAGCAGGCGGCCGCGGGCATGGGCTTGGGCAAGGACATGGGCGCCCAGTACGCCGCTGCCAGCCCGGCCTGGGCGGCCGCGCAACAAAGGAGCCACCCGGCGATGAGCCCCGGCACCCCCGGCCCGACCATGGGCAGATCCCAGGTAACCCCCGCGCCGGCCGGGCCTGCTTCCGCCGCGGCGGCCTCGCCGCGCGCCGCGAGCCCTAGTTTCTTTCTTTCCGCGTACTTTTTCTGCGTCTTCTGCCGGGGGAGGCGGGGGCGAGGCGCCCAAAGCCATTTTAACTCGCGGCTGCCTCCCTCCGAGGCCGGGCGGCGCACAGGGTCGGACTGCGCGGCGCGGGGGCCGGGGCCTGGGGAGGGGGTCTCTCCGAGGCCCGGGACGCGCGCCGCGATTGCCGGTCGCCGGGCACCCGCCTCGCCACCCCGCCCCGGGCGCCGAGCCGCGCGTGCGGGAGTCGGGGCCCGCGCCGCGGGGAAGCCGTGTGGGCGCTGGGGACCGTTCGGGCAGCTCTTTCAACAAAACAGGCGCTCCCGGCCAGTAGGGTCTGGGGAGGAATATTGACCCCCTTGTCTCGGTTAGCGCCAACAATGAGCGAGAACTGGGAAAAGAATGAGGAACTTTGTCCTCCCTCCGGCCACACTGCATTGCCTTTTAGCTCACAAGGTGAAGGCAGGAAAAATAGGTTAGCTTTGTGGCAGCCTGGTGTGTGTTTCGTAGTTGTGCCTACAGCCATTCGGGGATATTCGATGCGGGCTTTTGGAGTTTGAGCTTTTAGTAGCAGCAGTAGTACCCACGTTTACAACGATGTGGAGCTTAAAAAATCCAAAAATATATCGATCCATTTCTAAGAATAGCCGGGAAATCCATTATTTGGCTTGCAGGCTCCTTGAAAGGAGTCACCTTCGACAGATAGGCTGTGTTAAAGGAACACATTCCGGTTGAATTGAACTTATTTTGATCGTGGATTAGGCGTACATTTTATTCAGCGAACCCAGGGAAGTAGCAGACCAGTGCAAATTGATCTTTTTGGATCGGATTTATTTGGATTTTTAATTTCCTGTCACCCAAGTCTTGCAGCGTTGTTAGGAAGTGTCCTGCACTCTTGCTGTTTCTTGCTCGTAGGCTGAGCCTAAAGACTTGACTTGATCTCCTTTGCAAGGTTTGGAATTTGAATTGTGGAGGTAAACTGGCTGTAATAGTCTCCAGACAGCTGCCTCTGAGTTGACATCTAATCTGCCATCTGATTGGCTCCCCTCTCACCATTGGGCATTTAGCACTGCTGATGTAAATAGAAGTGCTGAGCAGTACAGTCACAAAAATTCTTGCCACAAATAATAACTGAGCTCTATTACAAGCAGATGTAAGGTTGACTATTATTTAAAGCTTAAATTATTATACATCATAGTTATTAATAAGAGGATTAAATACATAAAAACATTGTGTTGGTGTCCAGGATTGGGCATTTACAAAATTCAGCTCTTTGACAGTCTCAGCATGGCCATTCACTTCAATTGTAGGGTGAGGATATGGCAATTGAAAAATAATTAAACCAAGAATTTTACTAATTTTTGGATTTGTAAAGCTTTTATAAAAGTACCCTTTATGGATTAAACCATGGAAAAAATTTGAATTATGTCATCACATGTGGTTTAATGTAAAATTAAAATTTATAGCATCAAAAATGTCAAGATTCTGATATCCAACAATATCTTTTAGTAGTATTTAATTAGCTTTATGAGAAGATTAAGTCTATAGTTCTAGTAAGTTGTGTTTTAACAATTCTGATTGTTTTAAACTGTTGGTGGATGAGGAGTTTTAGTTAGAATTGACATTATGTTTAAGAAAACATGAAGTGAGGAAGCTATATAATAATTTTTGCAGACAGCAGTTAGTTAAAAGGAAAGAAATGGATGTTCTTGCGAAATTTTAAAAATCATTTTACATTTGCTTCTGCTTTGGAAGCAAATGCCCCAGGAATCTTTTTTTTCCCTCTTGATTATTTTGCTAGGTTAGGTAATGTGAACCTTATTTGAACTGCTCACACAATGTTTTAGGGCAACTATATTACATGCAAGTTGTGCTGGGTATGTTTCTTCCAAATAAGTTTTCTTTCATAGACATTACAATTTTTTAAACTTTCATAGCATTAAAATATGTTAGAAAGGAATAATGGCAGTTGTAATATATATTTTTACTCAGCTCATTTATTTTAGGAAGGTGTATTTTAATAATAACCATATCTTAGATGAGAGACTTCTCAGAGTGAATGCAGTACTGAATTTAACAGATAATCATGTGAGTCCCAGGCTGAGGACGTTGGTGTCCACTCCTTTCTAATCTTTAGTTAGTGGAATTTTACTTTTAATAATAATATGTTTTCCTACTCTTCATAGAAAACTTGGGATTTCAATTTTTATTTTTTGATTTGTACAGGTAAAAACATAGAAAAACCTTGTGTAAATAAACCCATGTTATTTTAAAAAGATTTGCTTTGTCAACTTCCTTTTAAAGGGACAGTTTAGAATTCACGTCTCTGTAAACTAGAAACCAGGATGATAGAGGCAGATGTAGGTCGGTGTTGCTTTACGGTATTTTTTCGTAATGGAACCGATCATTTTAAGTATTTTGTTTTCTTGGAATGAGAGTGAATCCATTATGTCCTCAGTATGACCCTTGGGAACAGCTTTTTTATTTTTGAGGGGGAAGAGAAATGATGGGCATGTGACCTAGATTCACAGATTTCTTTTAGGTACCTTCCCGTTTAACATGTGGAATGTGTCTCTTTTTTATATTTTTTCTTTCTGGAAGGCTGGTATTATTTAATATTTGTTGTGACAATTATCCTAAGGAACAGTCGTTTGTCCAGAATATTAAATTACTACATAACTATAGGTCATGAAATAGTATTAAATTTTCTTGTGGCTTTTAACACATTTAGTTTCATTTTTGATTTTAGGAATGGTTTACATTGGGTGGCAAATGTTTTTGTAATTGAGAACAAAACATATGCGTATATTGTAACGGGAGGGTCTTTTAAAAAAGCGAAATAAGGCATTTTACGATAGTTTGTTAGTGGGTTTCTGTGAGGTAAAGTATTCAGATAAAGCAATCTCAAAAGAAATACTGAGGTCTGCTCACGTAACTAAGATTTTATGATGTCCACATTTGTGCTGAATTTCATTAATGCTATTTTAACTTTAGTTTTATATAATATAATACAATGTAATTTTTTAAAAGCTTTGTTTACCATTAAAAGAAAAGTGATTAGCTGACTTACAAAGCAGGAAGTTACAGGCTGGTTCCTGATTACCTTAAAATTTGTTTAAGATACATTATAGCACTCCCCATTCCCACCCCCCCCAGTGCATCTTACCCTGTGTGATATGTTAAATCTTGTAAACAAATATTTGTGGCCTAAATTGGTATATTTGCCAAGGTATGGCTGGCCAGCTGCTCCATCGTCAGAAGAGGTGGAATTGACAACTGTGTTTCATAGAAAAGGCCTACCATTTAAAAAACAAAGAAAATATAACAAAAATGTCTATAGTTGTCTGATTTTCTGTATTACTTGGAATGAAATTATGCATAGCTTAAAATTGTTTTCATTGGTGATCTTGATTTCTGTGTACTTAGTTTTGGCAATTTGTTGTTGTTGTTTTTTAATGGCAACTACTCTGTAAGACAGCTATCACTTAAATTTACGTTTATATTAACACAAAATCGATAAGTATATTCCAGGGAGCAACATATTCTTACCTTGCATCTATGATGAGAAACCCTATTCCCTCGTTTTCCTTTGGTTTTGTTTTTTATCTATATTTAGGAATGAATTTTTGGCAAAGCTTTTTATACTTGTTCCATTTTTCCCATGCCATGTTGTATCAGAAGTATTAGAATTGTGTTGTGGATATGGAAATATTCCAAATCACACTTAAACAATTGTAGTAATGAACAAGCCTCTAAATATTGTTTTCTTTCATTAGAACTAAGAGAGTAACATCTTCACTCTGGTATAAAAATAGTATTAATTCTGGCTTGAGGACTGGTTTAAAAAATGTAAGACAATGTAGAGGAAGTCTCTTAATATAAAACTCACTTTTATTAGACATAGACACATTTTAAAGAAAACAGGTGTAACAGAATGTGGTTGAATTTTCGGTTCTATTTCTTATTAATGGACTTTATTACTTTATAATTTGGAGCAGGGTGTATCTAAAACAATGATTTCTGATGTAATAGTAACTTACTTATTTCCCTAGGATAAATACCAGTGTGACAGGCAAACCAAAAAGATGATCATTTCATTTATTTAACCCCATCCTCTCCTAGGAAGAAAGTAGTTTCGTTTAAAGTTTTTGGGGGTTCTATGAAATTTTGCTACTTATGTTGAAAACTGACTTGGAAATGTAAATTTTGGATGTATTGGCCTAGGAAAATATATTAGCTTTTTGCCTAGTGTCCTAAATTGAGAGGTTTTTCTTCCTACTCTACAGGAGACTCTACTGCTCAGTTAATGGATCTGTGTGCTTTGATCCATATTTGAGGAAAAGGAACTAGAATTTCACTTGTGTCACTTTCATTTTGGGCTGTGTGTAGATGTATAAATTTGAGTCTTATATTTGTGTTTGAAAGAACTCTTGTGTGTTACTTAAAACAACAGATTTATGGAGGCTCAAAACGAGTATTAATAAAACTCAAGTTCCATGAATATTTTTGCAATATTTAGATTTTCAAAATGGATATTACAAAAATTTATGACATTTTACAATCTTCTTTATACTTAAGGACCACATCCATGTCCTAGGCCTTGTTGGAATTGGGTAGATTTTGATCATATGCCTTTTCAGAGGTGTCCTTTCTTTATCAGGATATTGGTGCAGATTCTCTGTGGCTATGTAAAGGAGAGTTGCACAGTTGCTGTGTATGCATGCTTGAGGCTGAGGAATCCCAAGTCCTTGTTCCCTGTGGTGTTGTGGGAAACTACCAGGCAAAACTGCTCATCCACCAAGGGTATATTTATGTAGATGTAGAACTATTACACAGTATTGCTTTTTCCAGTTTGGAGGCTGTTTATGTAAGACTTAAGTGGCCCTTTTTGGTTTAATTGAGTGGTTGAGTGAATTAATTTTGATCTAAAATCTTGGTATATGTTAGTGACTTTTTCTCCTAGAAATCTGATGAAAAGAAAATGATTTAGATATAATTACCTAAGTATCATTTATTGTCCACTTATTTTGCCTTATGCCATTGGAATGAATGGAATTGTTGATACATGTATACAATAGTGTAAACCGTTCATGTTAATTGAATGACTGAGTGAATTTATCAAAGTAAAATATGTGTTTCCACAGTAAATTTTCAACAAATATGTTCTATTTTCAATGTCTTTAACTTGGAGTAATTCTAAGAAAACTGTTTCCTTAGATTTACTTAATTGAATAGGAAGGATCCAGTAGCCAGTTTTTTTAAAACCACTTCTGAATGGGTCAATGCCAAGGATATTAGAAGGCTACTGAGTTTGACAGGTGAACTAATGATGAAATTGATTTGTTTCTTGAATGATATTTATTGCTAGGAAAGAGGCGAAAACCTTAAAATCTTAAGCATGTCTGATTTACCCATAGACTCTCTTATTTTTGGTAGATGGCAGCAGAATCTGGAGTACATCTGTCACAGCAAGGCAGTCCTTTTGAATTGAACTAGATTTGGCCTCTTTAACTACATTCTGTAGGATGCACTTCTCAGTCTCCTTGAGCCTTGATGAAAGATGAAACTTGAGAATCAGACGAGAAGTCATTCCTTATTAGGTGACTCTGGAAGGGAAGCCATATTTGATGAAATCCAGGAGAAAATTCTAGGCCATGTTTTTTTTCTTCTGTATGGGATGCTAAAAAAGTTATATATATGTGTGTTTTTTTGATTGTGGCAAAATATACATAACATAAAATTTACCAGTTTAGGTGTAAAGCTCAGTGGCGTTAAGTACATTCACATTGTGCGCACCCCATCCATTTCCAGGACATTTTCACCCTCCCAAATTGAGATTAAAAAAAAAATGTTTTTCTTCCCTTTCTTCATGTCAGAATTTAAAATAGTTAGTTATTAACATGTAAGTAAAATAAGCTTATTTTTATAACCGTTAATCTTGCCACTTCATAGTTTATGAGTAAATCCTTCCTCAGAGGGACACTAATGGTGTTTTTGGTTTGTTTTTAGTTCATTACTTCCAATTCTAACTTTAGGGTCGTCTTCCCAGGTTTTGTCAGTTTGGAAATGTGCGTTGTGTAGGTTAGTTGTTTCATTGTCAGTTATGTCATTAACAGCTGAAAAGCAGCTTTTTGAAGGCTTTCTGTTTAAAGGTTTGAGGTACTTTGTTGAGAGAAGTCTGGGACTTTGTTAAATAATAGGAAATGGAAATGAATCGTTAGCATGATCATTTTCCCCTTATTTCTCATCTTTTGCATTTTTAGCCTCTTTAAAAAATTATTGGTTTTATCTTTCTACTATTAGTGGAAATCAATTGTAATGATAATTTTTTTAAAAAGTGTATTTTAAGTTTTGGGGCATCTCACCCTGCCAACCCAGAGCAAACAACCAATCCACGTGATGCTGTGTCCTTTTTCATAGTGTTCTGTGCCCCAAATTTATGCTTCCCCCCTCATGTTTTTAATTTGTAGTCCTCTGTAAAAATTCTTTGCAGGTGGAAAAATTCCTAAATTAAGATGATTGGTCTCTTAATTAAATTTTCAAGGCAGCTGCAAAGGGATACTTCTTGGAATCTGGTTAGTCTTCCTCGTGAACAGGCTTTTTGTGTGTAAAATATTGGGATCGTATTTTAGTTACTATTGATGCTGATATGCAGTCACATCTTTATATGACCGGTTATGTACTTTAATACCAGATTCCATAGAGGGCACAGAGAAAATGAACTGTGATTTAAGAGCTTGTGCCGGGAAGCAACAATTACTTCTTAAAGTGTAAACATTTAGCATTTGTGTATGCTGTGAGGTGTATGTTAGGTAACTATCTACTCCAGACTATCAGTTGGCAAATATTTATTGAGCACCCATTTTCTTAATCAGCCGTGTGCCAGACCCAGATGATAGCCAGGGCGTGGGGATCGTTGCTGCTCCCGTGTGCGGTTCAGGCCAGAGACATCCTGCCAAAGCCTGCTCTCCCTGTACCTGGGCTTGGTATTTTTGGCATGGTCGTTGACTCAGAGCTGGCTCATTTAAACAAAGTGCAAACAGCAACCATGTGGGTCAGCAGTCTTCTTGGGTAGGGGAGTAGATTTTGGCAAAACAAATAATTGTAGATTGTTGTGATATAGTTGAGGTGAGCTAGTGACTCTCCCATTGGTACCAATCAATTGCTGGCTTGGTGCCAGAGCAAAATAGAGATCTACTACAGAAAATGATAACTAAAAGAAGGAAAATATGATCTCTCTGAAATTTATGTAGAGTGGTTCTTTTTCTTTTTCTCAGTTTTCTACATTATACAGGCTCTTGGGAAAAAAGTTAAAACAGTCTGCTCAGATTTAGGAAGATACTTAGATTGCTAGAGTATTTTTGGTAACTGTTTAAATAATGTATGCTGGCTGAGGAGTAAATTCAGCTACTGCTTCTGGGTCCTGAAATAAACCTTTCAGAAAGCAAGGCATTGGTGATTAGTGGAGGATGTTCCAGAATTCTTAGTATCTCCTGTTTCTTTTTGTGATGAGTATCTGAGAAATGAAACCACTCACCATACTTCATAGTCTAATTTTGAAATGCTTGGTAATTCTAGAATTTGTCTAGAATTTGGCATATAATTTCTGAAATTTTAAGAAGCAAATTTTAAGATTCAGTGACCATGTATTTATATATACAAGCTATAAACCCATTTTACTATCCTTTAATGTATCTGCTTCCTGTTTGTATTTTTAATAAGTTTACTTTACCCAATGAATTATAACTGACCTTGGAAATAGAAATGTAAAACATTGCTACTGCTGAGTAAGTATCTTTCTGAAGAAGCAGACGAATTCCTAAGGGAGCTGACATGCTCGTTGTATATTAGTTTATTTCTGTGATTATGAGGATTTATGAGAGAATATGAATATATTGCCCGGTATCCTGATGTAAGGGAAAGATGGTGGGCCTGGAGTTGGGCAGACCTTTTGATTGATTTGTCGGCTTCAGTGCTCTTTTCTCTGAGATCTGGCAGGGGCTCAGCTTTCTTATCTGTACTGTGGCCTGCTGGGCGGGGTTGTCGCTGAGGTCATCTCTGTAAATCCTGTAGCATCCTTACATGGCACCTCTTTCCCCACCTGTCTATCCACTGGTGCAGTGAAGCGGGCCTGGGTTCTCCTCCTCTTCCTGGCCCTGCTGCGCTTCAGGGTGTGGTTGAGGACAGGTCCCTGCCTCCATCAGGGAGTGACCCCTGGTCCCTCCCAGCTGCAGAATTCTGTGCAGCTTTGAATTTAAAAGAAAATACACTGCCTAATCAGTTATGCACCACTGAATATCTTATTAAACTACACTAGATCCCAGACATGTTCAGAGAATATCAACTGAGACCTGTGCAGATGTATAGATTTTGTGAATTCCACTGTAATTTCCCTCAGAAATGTAGTTATGTACTGATTGGGACTCTTTTTTTTTTTTTTTTTGTGGTATGCGGGCCTTCCTCTGTCGTGGCCTCTCCCGTTGTGGAGCACAGGCTCCGGAATGTGGGATCTTCCCATACCGGGGCGCGAACCCGGTTCCCCTGCATCGGCAGGTGGACGCGCAACCACTGCGCCACCAGGGAAGCCCCCTGATTGGGACTCTTGTAAACAGTTACATGAATTGGTTTTGGTTTACCAATGGAGCCTATGGGGAACTGATGCCATAGGAACTAAGCCACTGACCCATTCAATATTCCATCCTGTGTATTAGTAAGTTCTGTTCTCGGGCCAAGAGTCATTCCTTTCTTCGGCCTCTTAAACCTTTCCACTTTCATGATCTGCAAAAACGACTGGCCTTTTAGGGGAAGTACTTTTTGCAAAGGAACAAAGTTTCAAAACTTTAAAAATAGGCTTCTTTGAGCTTCTGGGTGGTAGACTTTGGTCTCTCATTAGTTAAGTAACTTGCTTCTGTATCTGCTTCAACTTCACTGAATATATGGTTCAGATCTGGTCCTTAGCAAGATTATAATTTCCTCTACATATCATGGAAGTTTAGGTCTGCTCTCAAACCGGCAAAACAGGGAATGTAAAACCTGAGAATGCCAAGGGCTTGTCTCAAATATGTAGAGAAGAACAGTTTTTCTTTTTTATGCTAAGATGTTTAAAAGTATCACGGACAAAATTTAATTCTGTTATGAACAAATACTTACCGAGCACCACTTGGTGCTAAGATACACAGAGTAAATATAACATATGATCCATAATTTTCCCTGTTGAATTATCATAGACTCCTGGTGTTTTTACAAAGTGGAAATTAAAATGAATGGCTACATTATTCTTCTGCAGTTCTATGCAGAAGAACTATATCCATCAAAGTGCATCATCTAACAATTTGAAGAGTAGATGATAATGTATCCAAACTGAAAATTTCCTGATGAGTGTTATTATACATTTCACTAATTTATGTGGAAGGTCAGTGTACTTGAAGGTTGTTCTTAGGTGCTGTGACATTGATGAGAAAGTGATCTTAATTTGGATTTTATTTTGGGTATCATACAGTGATTTTTCTCCTAAAGAAATGACTTTGTAATATCAGTATCATGAAGGATTTACATTTACCTTCACTGTATCGAACAGCCTTCGAAATGTCAGGGCTTTGGGACTATAGATTTATGTCAGTGTAGCGAGACCTGGAGCATCAGGCAGATGTTTGTGGAGAGCCTACTGTGTGCTTGGCCATTTGTTGGATGATGGATCCCTTGATGAGAAGTCCTGCCCTTTGACTAATTGACGGTGCAGAGACTAAGGACAGGTAGGCATGCTGCACAATGCAGTGTAAACAGTTTAGGTGGGACAAGTTTAGATGTTAGGGGGACACCTCACAGAGACTGGGGTGGGGTAGGAGTAGGAAGACTGTGTAGTACAGCAGGTCGAATAAGCTAAGACCGGGCTGAAGAGCAGAAGTTGACCACGTGAAGAGGCTTGGGGATTAAAGCAAAGGCAAAGGCAAGAGCTGAAGGTGTGCAGGTTAGAGAACCTGAAGGCTGGGCATTTACTACCTGTGTGACCCTGGGCAAGTCGCTTCCCCTCTCTGAGGTTTGTAGCTTCCTCATTTCAAAGGGATGGGAAAGAATACTTAACTCATGGAATTCTTGTGAGAAGTAGATTTGATAAAGTACTGGTATACTACCTGGCAAGGAAAGGGATGTGTGATAAGGAATTGAAATGAGTTAGGTGTGGTTCTGTATTAGTTAATTTAACAAGTTAATTTAACAGCCTATTAGTCTTTCCTCTCAGAACAAATAGGTTAATATTCAAAGCTTATTTCGAATCCAGACAGTGTCAGTTTTTATTGCCCGGTATGTCTTTATCTTGCCAGGTGTTTAGGAAAAGTTATGGAGCAATTTATCACATTTCTAAAATGTCTCTTGTGTTTTCCAATTTTTTTTTAACAGTCATGTTTTTTAACTGGTAAGGAAAAATAAATTCAGAAGATCAATAATTAGAACATTTAATTTCACCACCATCAACAAACATTTAGTGACCTTGCTGTGTAGTGACCTTGGTGTAGTGACCTACAGGGACACTGTATTAGATAAAAAGATATCCAGAGAATATTGGAAAATTGTTAAACATCGTGGTGTTCATTGTTTAGCGTAGAGGAATATTCTTAGATTGCTAAGTGAACATTGGCAATTAAAATAAATATAGACAGTTTGTGGAATATTTTTATTTAACTTACTGTTCCATTTAATTAGAAATATGGATTGAATAACTCTGACCTCATAAGCAATCTAAAATTCGAGTTGAAGGAAATTGGTGGTAGGCAGACAGTTTGCAAGTTGATGAGATGGGTCTTTTGCTTCCAATTAATTTTTGCTGTATACTAAACAAGTCGTTTATTATTGTTAACTGCTGAAAGTTTTTTAAATTGTAGTAATGTTTGTAACGATGTTGCTGGGTTTGAAACCCTTCCTTTTCCCCACTCTTGGTGCCAACTCCCTTTCACTTCATTTGTCTGGATAGAGACAACTCAGGAAATGCCATGCCACCAGCAGGCAGAGAGAGGCGTGCCTCATGAACGGCTTGGTTTCTCCCCTGGTATCCATTATTTGTGGCAAGACTGTCCTTTCTCCTCCATTGAGGTGTTTGTCAGAAGTATGAGCACTTTAAAGCAGGAGTGTTTTACTTTTATTCAACCATTCGTTAGTGAAAATAGGATGTGAAAAGCAATTTTGTGTTTTGTCTTTTACCGTGCATTAAGTTCCTGTAATTTTCCATATTGCTGTATTATTAGTGAAGAGAGAGGAGAATGGAGGGAGAAGATGAATTTTATTTAAGACAGTTATACTCAGATAACTTGAAGGAATGTGCTTTTTTAGTGTAAATACCTTTTCTTGGTGTTTCACGGTTCTTTGAAAAACTGATGCAAAAAAGTTGTAATCAGCTATTAAGATATTTGAGCCAACTGGTCGTCAATACGTTGAAGTTTTATTCTCGGTGCATCTGGAAATTTTATATAAACGCATTTTGTGAAGAGGGAGATGTGCTAGCCTGGCTAAACTGGTGAAGCTGAAATCTGAATTTGATTTGCATATGTGGTATTTTTTAGGGACTCTCAAAGTTTCGCACATGAAATAAACTAGGTAGTGTGTATGGCATCACATGATCAAAATATTTTTCCCCTTGCTGCTGCCAGAAGCTATCTATTGCTTTTCAACAATCTTACTTGTTGGGCAGCATGCCAAGATGTTTAAGACAACCCCTTACGTGAGCTGTTCCATTCTTAACTTCTTTGACTGAAGTGCCGTGACCTTCACATATGTAGATTAGCCATGTGCTCTGTGAATTGAAACTTGCTGCCTCAGGAAGAAAGGGTTTTTCTTTTTATTCCACTGGGAATTTGACAGCCATTCATCCCTGACCTGGGCAGAGGTAATGCAAGGAAATTGGATTCAAATGGAACGTGGACAGATAGCACAGAGAGGCAGGCAAGCTTACCTCCTTGTCGAGGATGAAACTATCTGTGGTGTGGATAATGTGTTGATGTGAAGGATCTGAGAAGCAATAGGTACACGGGGCGGGGGCGACGGGGTAGGGAGAGAGAAATCAGTGTAGAAGTTCCAGAACAATGTCTTTTTAAAAAAGGAAAGCATCATTATGGGCATTTCTAATTAGTTTTGACTCCACTCTTTCTCTCCTAACCTAAATTTTTGAAATCTTTTTTAAATTTTTGTTTATTCCTTAATACTACTCGAGAATTAAATAATTTTAATATTGTGGGCAAGCATGGGCTTAAATACATTTAATTTAGACGAGTCTTTCAAAAGTAGAAGTCACTAAGAGGTTGGGGAGATGAATGTATCACCCGTGTCTGGAGGAATCAGCGTGTTTGTCTTGGCCTTACAGAATCTTGAAAGGAATTGATAGTCATGGGCATAGCTTTACTCATGTGAGAGTCCTTACTCAGTTTTGTAATGATTAATAAAAGTAATGAACAGTGAATTTGGGGATTTTTATGAGACAAAACTAGATTTAAAGAATGTTTACCTTTGCTCTGTTAGTAAACGTACTTGAAATTAAAGTAAAATTCAGTCTAAATAATAGTTGTGACACTTGATTAGGTTGCTGTGATAGTGTTGAGAAGGAAAGTTCTTATAAGAATCCTGCAACTGAAGTGGCACTCCAGCCAGTTTCTTAGAAGGAGGGGATGATGAGGGCAGTCTGAAATTTATGAGCGCTTTTGTGTGGCTTTCAGAGCCCAGCCTTTCCTGTGTACATTAGGGCTTGTGAAATATTATGGGTCAGAGCATCCGTTATGGGCTCTGTGGGAGGCCTTGTTGATGCCCAGCTCTCTCTGTGGGGTGCAGAAGAGGACGTCTGTGTGGGGAACAAGCTTAATGGATACAGTAGACTAAGAGGGAAGGAAAATTATCCTTAACTTGAGGAAGACTTGTTTCTTTACCATATGAGGATTAACAAAAAAATTGGAAAAAGTACCTGGTCATGATCACGCAGAACATGGGGCCTTTCCTGGATTTCTGTTAACGTAGCAGACGTTAGGAGTGACGGTCCAGAGGTGGCAGGACTGATGTCTGACCGACATCTGTACGTGCAGTTGGAAAGATGGAGCAGCGGGTGCACCCGCAGAATCACATTAATGCCAGGGTGGAGGTGAGGAGGAATGGCCTGCCCCCTGAAGACAGGGTAATTCTGCCATTGGAGGAGGAGCGGGGCAGGCACGTGACTGAGGTCCGAGCCGACAAGTGCGAGTGGCCTTCCTGGGGAGCGGCCAGCTGGGTGCAGACGAGGCAGGAAAAATGGCTAGGTGGTAGTGAGTCAGCACCCAAACCTTGAGTGATTTTTCCTTTTTTTAAAGGGTGACCTGTGTAAGACTGTAGTGTGGCGACACATGAAGCTCTTACAAATAAACTGCTTTCCATTCTCCGCCTCCCAAATAGAGAAAGGCAGATTCAGAGAAAAATTTTTAGAAGAGTCCTAAATAATAGTGAGCTACTGAGATCACTCCTCTTACTGAACACCGACTCTGTGTGCCAGGCACACTGCACGGAGTAATTGCAGTCCTCTCAGCAGTCTTGCCAGACAAGTGTCCCTATTTCCTAGACAAGTAAACTGGTAGAATTAAGAAAGTTCTTCAATACCCAGGTCCGTCTGATGCTCAGGCCGACATCCTCTCCGCTCAAGGAGTGGCTCTCAAACCTGGTTGCCTGTCAGATTCACCCAGGGAGGAGGTGGGCAGGGTCCCCAGGCCCCTACCCCGGGATTCAGATGCTCAGGCTGTGGAATGGCCTGTATGCCTACCTTTCTGCCACCCACAGAGGTCGTTGACAAGCTAGAGGTAAAGTTTAAATGAATAGACTTTGTGTAGCCATTAAGACATGCAGAGTTACGTTCTTGTAATTGAGCTTTTGGTGTATTTTAGCCCCATAGTCATACCAGACAAAGGAGAGGAAAGAATCTGCTCCAAGGGCATGGAGGTGACTATTGGATTTTTCTGATAGTGTCACTGAACATTAATTTACATCCGCCTGTTGGGGGAAACTGTCCCATGATCTGGGTCACTGCTTTAAGTTGAGTTGTCAGGGGAGGCTGTGAAACAGTCTGTTGATGTTTCAAGAGGAGCACAGGTTCTCATCTGTTTGGGGTTATTATTTGCATGTGGCTGTAACTGAAGTTTCTGGGATGGGGAGGCGATGGACCAGCATGTAGAACAGTGTCTACTAATATGTGCTTAATAAATATTTTTGGATGAGAGAATGGATGAATGTACTGGACAGAATCTCAAGCTCACTTGGTGTTAGGAGTCCAGAAATCTGTAAGTCCAAGAATGTAGAGGAGAGGACAAGTGACAATCAGGGACCAGAAGATTGGAGAGAAGGGAGGATACGGGCAACTGGAAGAGAGAATTTCAGAGTGAAAAATCAGCAAAATAAAAGTGAATGTCATTATATGCCCAGAGTGAACTCCTGTGGTGGTAAAAGTTGTAAGACAAACCCCCAAATTAGCATATCTTAATCAGGGTGTTAATGTACAGTTAAAAGAACAAATGTAAGGCAGAAAAATCCTCTAATTCTTTGGTGAGGTCATTTCATGACATTATAGTCATGATTATTTCCTTTTTTGCTGTTGCCACATGGCGCTTCTGGAGTTGAGTCAGTGGCTCTGGGAAGATATGAAGAGCACTCCGTCACTGGAACAAGTCACGTTCCTCATTTTAATTTGCTGCCTACTTAGCTGAGGAACTTCTAGGCTGGCCAGGCCAAAGGACGTTGGGGTAGGTCCTGAGACCCTTTTAGTCTTTTCTCTTGCTAATTATGTCTAGTGGTAAGGTACAGTACTGGGAAATTTCCCTTTTATGTCCCCACCTATTTTTCTCTTCTAATTTGTCAATCAAACCAAATCTCACAGCTTTGAAAAAAAAATCAATTTGGCTCATAACCTTGTTTTAGACAAGTGATGCAAGTTAAATTCCACTTAACCAATGCTGCAGAAGTATTTGAGCATTAGGAAAGTTCACAGTACTGGCTCTGTTCATGTCTGTTTCCTGGGTTTTGAGCTTGTGTTTCCCTCACCTTCTGCTTGATCCTAAATTTGAGGCTGAGAATATTTACAAATGACCTACCTCCACAATGCTGTTTTTAGCTTAGAATTAAATGAAGGCTTTCCTGTCTCGTTTCCTATTTTCTAATGATATTTGATTTTGTTTTATTCTTTATAATAATATATCACTACTAGAGTAATCATGGATTTACAGTTTTTGAAGTTAATGCTGACTGTACCTAATCCATCTCAAGCAAATGAATTAACAGCCTATTTGCAGGAACCCACAGAAGGACAAAAACAAAGCAAAACTGGTGGCCTGTTGTTTAGGCCTGTTGCCATGTGTTACAGGCACGTCTTTTTCTCTAAGACCTGACCTTTAATTTTGTTTGGTTCTTCAAACTTCTGAAGGGATGGGTGCAGCCACATTTTAATCTTGTTTGTTATGATATAAGGTATGTCTTGCCTAGAAAGCTGACACCTGTCTACCTGTGCTAGTCCTTTCAGAGAATTTCTGCAGGAATGTATCATTCACCTAGCGCTGTGGTTTTCAACAGTGCAGCCTTAACATTCTGAAACAGCTGAGAAAGCCCTAAGAAAATACCTGTCAAAATGCTCATGAACTTAACTCTGTCAGAGAAGAATAAAGCCGTTGCCTCCTTTTTCAGGCTTAGATGATAGTTACTTTGTTCCCCTTGGTAACTTTCCTTTTGGCCATATTATAAGTACAAAGTGGAGAAGTTAGTCGAGCAGCTGTGGGGAGCAGCTTCGAAGTGAGGCACCCGTGGAAGCAGACAGGTGAGATGCCACAAGTTCTGCCAAAACACAGGGAGGAAACAAGCTGTGCTGGCTGGTCCCTTGTGACCTTCTGAGGGAATCGGGGGAGAAGCAGGTCAAGCCTTACATGCCTTGCATCTTTGAGAGCCTCGGACACCAGTCTGCAGGAGAGACAGTGAGTCAGTGATATGGGGACATTTTGAGGGGTACTTTCCATACCCCAAAAGACCCTGCGAAAGAAGAGTGGGAAGCCAGCGTTGGAGCAGGTGGAAGACCTAAGTTGATCGCCAGCTCCTGTGCTACTTTATGTGCATACTTGACTCATTTGGCAAATAGCTATTGCTATCTATCTAGATACTGATACCTATTTAGCACCTACTGTGTGACAATAGTGTTAGGTGCTGGGGAATAAAACAATGAATAAAACCCAGGCCCTGCTTTCATAGGGTCTACCTTCCAGTGAAATTTAAATTTATCCTAGAGATAGGGGAACCACGTGTCTGCAGGGCGGTGGTAGCTTTTGTGGTAGGATGACCAGCAGCACAGGGGAGTGCAGAAGAATCGAACATTTTCATAGGAATGAGGCTATATAAGAATATATATAAAAATCAGTTTGTAAAGGAGCCATCGTGGTTCCTTCTGTAGTCTCTTACAAATGCTTGGCACGCACCCCTTGTATCACAGGGCAGTGATCAAACGTAGCATTTTCACTGTCAGTGGTTGAAATGGCCCAGGGCAGCCCCTGTGCTGTCTTCATTCCCTCCAAGCTGGGAGGAAGAGGTGGTGCAAACCCAGAGTTCTGGATCTGACTCCACAGGGAGAAATCACATGGGATGGTAACTTTTTGAAGGTGTTCAGTTGCTTTTGAATCATCCTGTATATTTAGTAACAGGCTGTGGTTTTGGACATGTTGGGTTTGAGATGTGTTCCAAACAGCTAAATGGAGATGCTTGTAGGCAGATAGAAAATAGGGATCTGGAGTAGAAGAGGGTGATCTGGGCCCGGAAAATAAATGTGGGTTCTCAGCATGGGGTGTCAGTTGAGAGTGGGGTTCATGAGATTGCCCTTGGGAGCACGTGTGTGAAGAGGGGGGTGCTAAGGACTTTTAGGGGGCATTAGTATTGAAGGAATGAAAAGGAGCCAGCCAAAGAGTTGTAAAAGGAGGTGGAATATGTGGGGCAAGCTCCACAGAAGCCACGGAGGACAGAGGTTTCTGGAAGAAGGACCTGCACAGCTGTGGTAAGCACTGAGGAATGGTTAGGTGAGAGTGGGAGATGGCATCTGGGTCATTTGGTCATTGGTGACCTCTGGAAGAGCAGTGAGGACGGGGGCAGGCAGGAGGCTGAGGGGTGAATGGGGAATGAGAAAGAGGCTTCGAGATGGTTGGGAGACGGGTGGGGTTGTTTTGTTTGTTTAAAAATTGGGAAAAAAATTAACTGGAAGAGAGGTAGAGAAGTCACATTTGCTGTGCTGCCTTCTTTGTGCCCAGGAGCTGTGCTGGGTGCTCCTGAAATGTCAGTTGACCTTTTTCCTCTCCCAGTGGACCGGGCACTGCTCTGCTGGGGACAGGAGGGCCGTCCTCTTCCTTGTATCCCCAGTGCCCGATGCATCCTCACTGGCGGGACTCAATGTTTGCGTATTGAGGGCCACACATGTTGCACAAGGCCTCGGATTTAATCCTTGCAACATGACTACGTGACAGGTTTTGCCATCCTCATCTTATAGATTCTAAGGAAACGTAGGATCAGAGGGGCACGTGTACTTTGACCAAGGGCATCAAGTGTTGGCCCAGGAGTTGAACCTGAGTCAAGTTCACGCGAAGCCCATGCTGCCCTGCTCTTTGTTAAGGGTGGAGGGTATTTCATTAGAGTTGTAGGCTGAGGGGAAGGAGCCACATTTTTATAAAGATTATTTACAGACATTTTCAGAAAATAAGTTCTGTGATGTGTTGAGCTGCCAGTGTATTTTGGGTGCTTCTGCTACCTTTGGTAAGCTGGGCTGTGAACATGAAGTAGTGAGTCAGCTGGTATGATGGAGACATCTTGGATGTGTGGAGAGACCTCTTAAAACAGAGGTGATTGCATTTGGGAAATGAGCTGTGGCTTTGGCAGTCATCTTAGGCGAAGGCAGTGGTCAGAAGGAGTATAAGTTGTTCAACGTTTTCTCGTTATTCCGTCTGAAAACTTGTGTTTGAGGGCTGGCATTCAGGATTGGCAGCTAAAAATTCTGAAACAGTTTGCTCTGTGTGTATAAGTTATTCTCTGATGTTAAAATTGTTACTGTAAGACAGGTATATGTTTTCTACCACATACTTGTGACACTGTTCTTTAAATTACAACTCACATACGCATCGCCTTTTGAGTATTACAGATTATAGGTCAGAATCCCGCCTGGTGCCTAAAACCTCAAAGGGAGCCTCATTTGTTTTTCCATTGTACTGAAATATTAAGTATTGAATAATTAGTTATACATGCTTTGTTGAACAGTTACTAGGTGTCAAGCACTGTGCTAAGAACCATATATGCATTATCTGTGGATTTGGTAGTATCGTATACATTTTACAAATGCATAAACGAAGGCACAATCTAGATACGCTTAAGGCACATATCTAGGAAGTGGCGGAGGCTTAGCGCGAACCCGTACATCTGTCTCCATTGCCTTCTCAGATACTGTGCTGTCTGTATTTGCTGGCATGCGTAGTATGTAGTAGTTACTGTAACATGTAGTTACTGGCATGCGTAGATTTAGGTGAGTGGCCTGAATTTATATTTTGGAAGCTGTCATTATAGTAGCAGTTTTTTTCTTTTTGCATTCACATCATTTGATATTCTATGAGGATATTGAAAAAGTTGATGAAGAAAGATACCTCCTTTCCATAGATCAGATATTATTTGGTTAGAGAGATAGAGAAAATAGAATCTTCCAAGAAGCCGCACAGTAAGTGGTAGGAGTCCCAGCCACCGGGTGAGACTGGAGGAGTTGTGTCCTTGGTGTCCGAGACTGGGACTCCCTCCTTTCCCTGTGGCAGACATTTTTCTTATCCATGTCCCTTCTGCCCCACCAGTAAGGAAGCAGATTTGAACTCGTGTATTTCTTTTTTGATGAGAATGTGAAGGGGATCTTTATACTTGGTTTAGCTTTCATTACCATTCCCCCTTCCAAAAGAGAAAACTCAGCATCGGGATGCATAATATGACTGAAGGATCTTTTTTCCAGCAGACAGCCTTTTTAGCATTAAAAGTACTCTACAGAACTGCTCTGTCCAGTTTGGTAGCCAGTAGCCACATGTGGCTATTAAAATTAGTTAAAATTAAATAAAATTAAAAATTTAGTTCTGCAGTTGGACTAGTCACAATTTGAGTGCTTAAAAGCAAATACAGCACAGCATAGAACATTCCCATCATTGCAGAAAGTTTTATTGGCCACTGCTGCTCTAGAGACTGGTTGCATCTTGTAATTTTTAAAACGATTTAAACATATGATCACTGTGCACTGCTCTTAGTAGGTACAAAACGTGAGTTGAATTTTGGATGGCTATAAATAGGAAAGGGTCTGTATAATCATTTTCGAAACTATCTTTGTCATCAACAGTACAGATGTATTGTGATGATCTAAAATTAAAAGGAATAATGAAAAATCCGATGAAACAATATTAGAAGAAAGAATTTCTTTGTTTTGGAGTGTTCTGCCCAGGCTTCTACCAAGTTTTCTGAGGACCATAGGCCAGGGAGGGCATCTGTGTCATCCACTGTTTTTGTTTTTTTTTTTTTTTGCGGTACGCAGG
>NC_041223.1:10459979-10462239 GCF_002837175.3 Physeter macrocephalus | reverse complement strand
TTTTTTTTTTTTTTTTTTTTTTTTTTTTAAAGATTATGGTCTTCAAAAAGTGCTTTTAGTTTCTGAAGTTGAGACACTGTGCCTTCGTATGCCACTCAGCTGATCAACGGGTCCCGTCTCTGGCTTTCATAATTTCACCAGAGCTGGCTTAGAGGTGTTCCTGCTCTCCATTTGTCCTTTGTTCTAAAAACACATTTCCCATAAAAATATATTTCACAAGTTTTTCTGCATCACATTTTCAACCAAAGTTTAAATGTGGATTGCTTGATTTTACTTAGTAATAACAACTTTGCGGATCACTTAATCTCCAAAGTGCTTTTCTTAACCTAGTTCTCACAGTAATCTTGTGAGGTTTGGTTAATATCCCTGTTTTATATATGCAGAAGCTGAAGCACGGTGACTTGGTTAAGGACGCACTTGGATCTCAGCTAGATTTTGTGCCCCAAATGCAGCTTTGGCACTGCACACTATCTCTGTGGTGTGTGTGGTATCTGTTCGACTTACGGACACACTCAGCGTTTAGAGCAGGGGTGGGCAGACTTTTCCTATAAAGTGCCAGGTAGTAACTATTTTTGGCTTTATGGGCATGGTCTTTGACTTTCTGCTGAGGTCCCTCTAAAGTAGGCACAGACAGTCTGTGAATGAAGGGGGAGGTTGTGTGTCCACAACAGTATGGACACAGACATTTGAATTTCACGTAATTTTACATGTTGTAAAATATACTTCTTTTGATTTTTTTCCAACTGTTTAAAAATGTAAAAAGCATTCTTAGCACACTGGTCCTACAAAAACAGGTGGTGGACCAGATTTGGCCCATGGGCTGTAGTTTGCCAACCTCCGGTTTAGATCATGATAAGGACGGGATACACTTTTCCATTTCAGATTCCATCCAGATCTGTCACCTTCCCCCCAGTTAGCCGTCTTTATTTACACAACTCTCTATTCCCTGGGATTTTGGCTTAAGCAGCAGCGCTTTAGCTGGCATGGAGCTGGGAAGGTTTTATGTCTTTCAGATGAGACTGAGGTCCAGAAGGAGTAAAGGGATCACCCAGGGTTGGAAATCCCATTTGCAATAGAGCCTGCGCATATTAAACCAGGGTTCTTGATTCTGCATACAGTGGTTTATTTTGTTTTATTTTTTACTGCCTGTGATTTGTGTTTCTTCGTGTTCTAGGCAGTCTGTCAATTCCTTAATTTTCCCCCCAACATTTTGAGTTTTAGTCTGAAGTTTTGTTTTTTTTTTTTAATTACTGAAGTGTAGTGCATGAATACATTCTTATGTAGAAGATTCAGACACTGGCAACATGTACATTGAATATTTAAATTTCCTTTTACTGCTTCTACTTCCCAAAAGTATACACTCATAAGTTCAATGTATTTTTTCTAATCTATTTTTTCTTTAAAAATACTGCATATGGGGGCTTCCCTGGTGGCGCAGTGGTTGCGCGTCCGCCTGCCGATGCAGGGGAACTGGGTTCGTGCCCCGGTCTGGGAGGATCCCACATGCTGCGGAGCGGCTGGGCCCGTGAGCCATGGCCGCTGAGCCTGCGCGTCCGGAGCCTGTGCTCCGCAACGGGAGAGGCCACAACAGAGGGAGGCCCGCATACCACAAAAAAAAAAAAAAAAAAAAAAATACTGCATATGGACATATACAATTATATAAACATAAACATCCATGTATAAATCATACTATACATATTCTTGCACTGGCCTTTTGCCCCATTGAAGCCTCTTTCGGACACATCACAGCGTGTCTGGGTAATATTGTGTGTGTGTGTGTGTGTGTGTGTGTGTGTGTGTGTGTGTGTGTAGAGGTTCTCTTTTTATTGTCTAAGCAGTCACTGAAAAAAACACAATATCGTTTCTACTGTGGTCCACTGAGCCGTTTTGGAATGTCACTGTCTGCTGAGGGAGTTGGCCAGGAGGATTTGCCTGGAAGGACCACGAAGGGTCTTTAGGCAGCAGCCCTGCGTCACTTTCTCTTCTGACACCCTCAGATGCTGTCCTAAGCCTCCTGTGTCACTGTGTGCTGTCCGTAACAAAAGTTTCGTACAAAGAGTGTGTTATAAAAATGCAACCTCTTCATCTCTGTGTTAACCCTTGATGCTTTAACTCTATTCTATTCCAAAGCTGAGGCAGAGGGAGACATTTCAAAGTAATAGAATTCAGTAATTGAAATTTCAAAGTAATTGAGAGAAGGGCCTTCCCTGGTGGCGCAGTGGTTGAGAGTCCGCCTGCCGATGCAGGGGACACGGGTTCG
>NC_041223.1:10432696-10452841 GCF_002837175.3 Physeter macrocephalus | reverse complement strand
GGGCTTCCCTGGTGGCGCAGTGGTTGAGGGTCCACCTGCCGATGCAGGGGACACGGGTTCGTGCCCCGGTCCGGGAAGATCCCACATGCCGTGGAGCGGCCGGGCCCGTGAGCCATGGCCGCTGAGCCTGCGCGTCCGGAGCCTGTGCTCCGCAACGGGAGAGGCCACAGCGGTGAGAAGCCCGCGTACCCCCCAAAAAAAAAAAAAAAAAAGTAATTGAGAGAAGATGAGAGCATTATCCTATTTGGAAGGCATCAGCTGGATTTTTTTCCTTAAGTTATTTTCATTGTATCTAGTTAGCTTCAGAAATAAGAGTGGGGAGCACGGAAAGCGGAACGTGGAGTGGTGTGCACCGTGGATTTTGGAACACCTCGAAGTTCTCATTCCTTTTCAGGTACAATACTAAATAGATATCCTACTCAGATGTAGGTCATAACTTTGTAATTAAAATCTCTAGAAAAAAAAGGGAGCCTTCATTGTGTTCTTGGCAGGCTATCACGTGGTGTTCTGGTGAGTGTGGGCTCTGGCCAAAATCGACTGTGACCCAGAGCATTCCTGGTGCTGAAGTAAATACTTGTAATTCTCTGTAGTCCCGGTACCACAGATTGCTGTGGATTCATACCTTTTCCCCTTTCATTCTCTTTCATACTAGATTTGTTTTCAGTTTCGCTGAAATTAAAAAATACACTGAAGTACGCTGAATCTCCGTAGTTAATGAAAATTGAAAATAAAAACATCTGTGTTGTTTATTAATAAGGATTTATTCATTAGTTGTGCCAATTCTTTATTTGTTGATCTGGTTTTAAAATATAAATGAATATCCCTCTTGTTTTTGCTTGATAAAAGAAACTTGAAAAAATTTAGAGCTACTAAAATCTCTGATTAAAAAAATGTGAACGATTTTAATTTCCTTGGACTTTGGGGAGACTATTTTAAAGTTTGTACACAGAAGTTTGTTTTATCTGTGTGACTCTAATTAAAGTTAGTTAAAGTCACATGGCCGAGCGGATCTCTGAACTATTACTTTTTGGAGATTTTTATTCATTGTATCTGGTTTTCTCAGTTGATTTGCTGTTATTCTGTTAAAAGTAAAACACCAGTAACCTAATGTAAGAAGGCATTGGCCCTCTTATTTGGGGGCTCCTTACGTTGTTTATTCTGCGCACCAAGCTGGTGCATAAAGGCTCAGTGTGTTTTGGCTCTGGACTGCTGAATAGCGTCATGTCATGACTGACCTCCTGACTGTAGAGAAATCAGCACGAGACCCACAGTGAGTCTTTTGGTCTTTGCTTCATATGCTTTGTGAAAGATGTGGTCGTTTTGTACGCAAGATGTTATAATGGGGTATTGACATTTTATTGACCCAGAAACCTGTGTATAAATTCAGCTGCCTTTCTTTTTAAAAAGAAATTTTACAGTTGTAAAATTTTAGCCCTATTTTAATTTTGAAATCTGGATGAAACATAATCCCTGGAGTGCTCTTTCACTGTTGCAGTATAATCTTTTCATATGATACCTGATTTAGTTGGAAACAAATTAGTAACTAGGCATGCTTAAAGGAAGCAATTTAATAAACAGGATTTTAGAGAACCCTAATCAGAATTGTAAAATGATACTAGCGAATCAATTGCATTATACAGAATTACTAGGTTAGATGCAGCTTTTAGATAAGTGTGGGCAAATCTGAGGCTTCTGTACCACCATTG
The DNA here is from genome assembly GCF_002837175.3 of Physeter macrocephalus. Classification (NCBI taxonomy): domain Eukaryota; kingdom Metazoa; phylum Chordata; class Mammalia; order Artiodactyla; family Physeteridae; genus Physeter; species Physeter macrocephalus. The sequence continues at coordinate 10,451,135 of NC_041223.1, read as the reverse complement.
TCAAGAGCATTTAAAAATTTGCCTCTCACTTAAAAAAAGAGGGAGGAGGAGAACTCCCCTTTCCCCTAAATTTATTGGTACATTCAAAAATGGTTCACAAATAACCATCTCAGATCACTTGGGCTGAGGCCAACCAGACAATACATCTGGCTACAGCTGTGACACGGTCTCTCAAATTCAGCATGCTGGGCAAGGCTTGCTGTTTGGAGTTGGGCAGGGTGTATTATGTGGTAAGGTAACATGAAAAAGATAAAGAGATACAATCCTAAACCTGAGGATTTAAGCAATCAACTGGGAAACCTGTATGGCTCAAAGCCAAGGAATCAGATTTAGGAGTGAGGTGGAGACTGGCAGGTGCCACAGGCTCTAACCCAGAGACGTTTGGCTACCCTTATATATGAGGTATAGGCAATGAGGAGTAAACAACTCCCATTTAAAATCATTTACATCCCTTGTCAGCATATATGTATATACTATTAATAGTTGCCATTAGTTTTAACCACTTTTTTTTTTAACAAGGCTCCATCGGCAGGCGGACTCTCAACCACTGCGCCACCAGGGAAGCCCCCATCCACTGCTTTTAATAGGAGAGAAGATGTTGCTGCTGTTTGTACCCAAGCACGCGGGAGGCTTTTTAACTTGATTTTGTTTTATATCCACTGCAAATAAACGTAAGACTAGTTAGTGTTTTTTTCTTCTGCAACATTTGAAGGGAAGTACTTGATTTCTGTCTGTGTCGCAGTTTGAACTTTAACCAGTGGCCTGGTAGCTGGAATAGGTTATGCATTTTGCTGTGGAAAAAGATGAAATTGCTTTCTCAAGGTTGACTGAAATGTTTTAACTCTTCATAGCAAATGAGGCATGAAACAAATTGTCAAAAGGATGGAGACAAAATTATCTCAGTACCGAGTGTTTAACTGGCCGGTGATGCTCCGCTGAAGGTGTGAGCTGGGCAGGTAAACGTGTAAACGGCACCTTTCTCTTTTTCTCCTACCTGATTTCTCGCAGCGTGTCTTCACTAAAGGACCTAAGTCTGTGTCAGAAAGATCACAGCCCTTCTGGGAGTGTTAGATTAGTGTTGCTAGGAGGAATAATTAAGAAGTACTATAGGCTATGGATTAGAAGAAATACACTTCCTGTTTGCAAACATTTTACTTCATCATTAGATGAAGCGAAAATAAATTTTTAGTGTCTCTGAAAGCTTGATTATGTGTAAAGTATGTCAGTGGTTCTCTATGCCCATATACTTCGCTGTTCATTTGTTGTGCATTGCTGTACTCAGAGTAACACCCGATTTAGGATTTTAGGATTTAGTTGTTTGAATAATAATGCTTGAACGGAAAGATAATGAAGTGTTTAAATCATGGACTTTTTACTTTTAGAATATCAAATGTTAATTTAAGGAATGGCTAGAGGTTTAGTTTACTAGGGGGCACTTTATATTTTTGACTACTCCTCCTTCACTTTTCATTTTGAAGCTCCTCTTCAGGTTCTTAGAATTTATTAAGAGATAGCAAATAGAAGGTTACAGCTCTCCTAGCCTACTGGGGCTTTTAATTTTGAACACAGATCATAGAATGGCTACAATAGATGTTTCATACAAACTGTGAGGGGAGAAAGATCATGCATTGGCCTTGTTTTTCTGTGGCTAAGTATAAGTTATTTTTATATTTTTAAGTATTTTTAGCATCTTATAAGCAAAGGGATATATGAATATATGTGTACATATATGTTCGTATATGTACTCATGTACATATATGTTCATGAGCATGTTATGTATATTTATATATGTGTGTATTTGATATTGGGTTGGCCAAAAAGTTCGTTCGGTTAAGGAATACGTTGTTCAATAAAGTTCTTGGTGAAAATGAAAAAGTCTCTTATTTTTACTTGAAACCGAATGAACTTTTTGGCCAACCCAGTATAACTACAAATATGGACAACAGGGAAAAGTATAATCCTATCACACTGGCACAGCTGATAGTACTTTGGCATCTTTCCCTCTGCTTGTTACTTCTGATGGATATATATTTGAGTACGACCACTCTTTTCATCCTCTTTTTTACTCACTGCTGTAGTAGTACATATATGTAAGGGGTATTATCAATTGATTATGCAGCTTCCAAGCAACCGTGTTTCCTTTTTATCAGGCTAACTCCAATATGCAGAGATGATTGAGTTTTTTTGCGTGTGATTTTGTCCATTTATTAAAAGTCTTTCAGTGAAGATGTAAGAGCCAGCATTTTATTTATGGAATGTAGTCCATCCACCTTTATAAATTTATGTAATAGAAATGCATGTATATTTCCTGTGGGTTTTCACGTATAGAGGAGTAGTAGGTCTTCAAAGATTGCAGTGGATGCAACTTACCTTTTTAAGAGGGAACCAAAATATTTTCCTTTCCCTTCCCTTTGATTGACTTTCATCTTTGAGCTAACTAGCCGTCTGTCTATCTATCTGCCTATTTATCTATATCTACTGTCATCTTCATCCCTCTGTGTCATATCTGTCTCGTATTTACCTAGACTTATCTTTGCTTTTGTTTTTGCATTTCTTTTTGACCTGTCCACCTCCCACATCAAGTGAATTCTCCGGTTGCTTTCACAGCGTGCTGTTTCTTGCTTTCATTTTGTCTTTTTCTTTTTTTTTTCTTTTCCTTTTCTTGATCCAGTTCTTCCTGTCCCTCCTCAGCTCCTCACATTATAAGCTTCAAATTCCATATCCTGCCCTGAGTGGGCATTCATGTAAAATTTTTCTTGTGTCTGTTGTTACTTTTTGCCAATGTGTATTAAAGATCTGGCCCTTTTTATTTCTTAATGTCCCTGGTTTTTTTTCCTCCGAAAACTGTAAATTTAAGATTAGGCAATATTACTAATTGCCAGTATTTATAAAGAGGCATGCAATTAGAACAAGAGTTTAACAAATGCAAACATCTTGCTAAAGTTCTCTACTCGCTGACCTTTTGACTGTTTAACCAGTAATTGCATATTATAACTGTATTTGTTTGCTTTTGGAACCAACATCCCTCAACTTACCCTGAGTCTGGCTACGTCTTAGATGCTTTTTCTGGGGTGTGGTGTTGGCTCCTTGGATTTGAATCTGAAGGCAGATTTAGCATAAACACTTGACTCTCTCCTGTCTCTTGCTGGGCAGTATGCTTAGCGAGGAAGGGGGTGGTGGATAGAATAGTCGAGCAAGTAAGGGATTCGGTTTGAGCTCTGCCGCTTATTAGGTGATAAAGTACCTAAGTGCTGGGTGGTTAAATGAGGTAGTATACATAAAGCATATAGAAAGTGTCTTTAAGTGTTGGCTGTTCCTTATTACCGTTGCCATTATGGAGGAAGCGGGTCTACACTTAATCGAAGATCGGGCGTTGATTTGCCTGTAGGAATGGTCTCTGCTCTTAGAGCTCTTACCAGAAAACTTTTTATCTATCCAGTGGACACCTTTGCATAGAAAAAGTTTTTTTCTATCCACAGGCCACCTTTGATTTTATTTTCTTTCTTTTCCACAACTGGATGGAAGAAAAAAGTAGGAAAAAGAGTTATACACATTTTGCGACTTTGAAACCTTGTGATGCGATTGTTTTCCAGTTGGAAAGCTCATTCCTAGTTTATATAATGGCTACTTTTCCTCTATCACATTCACTAAATTAGGTTTGATGCTGCACCCCAAAATCTTAACCATAAACCTTCTGTGTCCTTATCAGTAAAATGGGGGTTATGTGAACTGCCGTGAGGTCCTCGGTAAATGATAAACGCATGTACAGTGATCTAAACAAAGTTTTAAAGCGTTTTTTTTTTTTTTTTTTTTTTTTTTTTTTTTTTTTTAAAGATTATGGTCTTCAAAAAGTGCTTTTAGTTTCTGAAGTTGAGACACTGTGCCTTCGTATGCCACTCAGCTGATCAACGGGTCCCGTCTCTGGCTTTCATAATTTCACCAGAGCTGGCTTAGAGGTGTTCCTGCTCTCCATTTGTCCTTTGTTCTAAAAACACATTTCCCATAAAAATATATTTCACAAGTTTTTCTGCATCACATTTTCAACCAAAGTTTAAATGTGGATTGCTTGATTTTACTTAGTAATAACAACTTTGCGGATCACTTAATCTCCAAAGTGCTTTTCTTAACCTAGTTCTCACAGTAATCTTGTGAGGTTTGGTTAATATCCCTGTTTTATATATGCAGAAGCTGAAGCACGGTGACTTGGTTAAGGACGCACTTGGATCTCAGCTAGATTTTGTGCCCCAAATGCAGCTTTGGCACTGCACACTATCTCTGTGGTGTGTGTGGTATCTGTTCGACTCCCTGGTGGCGCAGTGGTTGAGAGTCCGCCTGCCGATGCAGGGGACACGGGTTCGTGCCCCGGTCCGGGAAGATCCCACATGCCGTGGAGCGGCCGGGCCCGTGAGCCATGGCCGCTGAGCCTGCGCGTCCGGAGCCTGTGCTCCGCAACGGGAGAGGCCACAGCGGTGAGAAGCCCGCGTACCCCCCAAAAAAAAAAAAAAAAAAGTAATTGAGAGAAGATGAGAGCATTATCCTATTTGGAAGGCATCAGCTGGATTTTTTTCCTTAAGTTATTTTCATTGTATCTAGTTAGCTTCAGAAATAAGAGTGGGGAGCACGGAAAGCGGAACGTGGAGTGGTGTGCACCGTGGATTTTGGAACACCTCGAAGTTCTCATTCCTTTTCAGGTACAATACTAAATAGATATCCTACTCAGATGTAGGTCATAACTTTGTAATTAAAATCTCTAGAAAAAAAAGGGAGCCTTCATTGTGTTCTTGGCAGGCTATCACGTGGTGTTCTGGTGAGTGTGGGCTCTGGCCAAAATCGACTGTGACCCAGAGCATTCCTGGTGCTGAAGTAAATACTTGTAATTCTCTGTAGTCCCGGTACCACAGATTGCTGTGGATTCATACCTTTTCCCCTTTCATTCTCTTTCATACTAGATTTGTTTTCAGTTTCGCTGAAATTAAAAAATACACTGAAGTACGCTGAATCTCCGTAGTTAATGAAAATTGAAAATAAAAACATCTGTGTTGTTTATTAATAAGGATTTATTCATTAGTTGTGCCAATTCTTTATTTGTTGATCTGGTTTTAAAATATAAATGAATATCCCTCTTGTTTTTGCTTGATAAAAGAAACTTGAAAAAATTTAGAGCTACTAAAATCTCTGATTAAAAAAATGTGAACGATTTTAATTTCCTTGGACTTTGGGGAGACTATTTTAAAGTTTGTACACAGAAGTTTGTTTTATCTGTGTGACTCTAATTAAAGTTAGTTAAAGTCACATGGCCGAGCGGATCTCTGAACTATTACTTTTTGGAGATTTTTATTCATTGTATCTGGTTTTCTCAGTTGATTTGCTGTTATTCTGTTAAAAGTAAAACACCAGTAACCTAATGTAAGAAGGCATTGGCCCTCTTATTTGGGGGCTCCTTACGTTGTTTATTCTGCGCACCAAGCTGGTGCATAAAGGCTCAGTGTGTTTTGGCTCTGGACTGCTGAATAGCGTCATGTCATGACTGACCTCCTGACTGTAGAGAAATCAGCACGAGACCCACAGTGAGTCTTTTGGTCTTTGCTTCATATGCTTTGTGAAAGATGTGGTCGTTTTGTACGCAAGATGTTATAATGGGGTATTGACATTTTATTGACCCAGAAACCTGTGTATAAATTCAGCTGCCTTTCTTTTTAAAAAGAAATTTTACAGTTGTAAAATTTTAGCCCTATTTTAATTTTGAAATCTGGATGAAACATAATCCCTGGAGTGCTCTTTCACTGTTGCAGTATAATCTTTTCATATGATACCTGATTTAGTTGGAAACAAATTAGTAACTAGGCATGCTTAAAGGAAGCAATTTAATAAACAGGATTTTAGAGAACCCTAATCAGAATTGTAAAATGATACTAGCGAATCAATTGCATTATACAGAATTACTAGGTTAGATGCAGCTTTTAGATAAGTGTGGGCAAATCTGAGGCTTCTGTACCACCATTGTCAAGAGCATTTAAAAATTTGCCTCTCACTTAAAAAAAGAGGGAGGAGGAGAACTCCCCTTTCCCCTAAATTTATTGGTACATTCAAAAATGGTTCACAAATAACCATCTCAGATCACTTGGGCTGAGGCCAACCAGACAATACATCTGGCTACAGCTGTGACACGGTCTCTCAAATTCAGCATGCTGGGCAAGGCTTGCTGTTTGGAGTTGGGCAGGGTGTATTATGTGGTAAGGTAACATGAAAAAGATAAAGAGATACAATCCTAAACCTGAGGATTTAAGCAATCAACTGGGAAACCTGTATGGCTCAAAGCCAAGGAATCAGATTTAGGAGTGAGGTGGAGACTGGCAGGTGCCACAGGCTCTAACCCAGAGACGTTTGGCTACCCTTATATATGAGGTATAGGCAATGAGGAGTAAACAACTCCCATTTAAAATCATTTACATCCCTTGTCAGCATATATGTATATACTATTAATAGTTGCCATTAGTTTTAACCACTTTTTTTTTTAACAAGGCTCTGCTGATGGGTTTTATTAATTAATTAATTTATTTTTGCTGTGTTGGGTCTTCGTTTCTGTGCGAGGGCTTTCTCTAGTTGTGGCAAGCGGGGGCCACTCTTCATCGCGGTGCGTGGGCCTCTCGCTGTCGCGGCCTCTCTTGTTGCGGAGCTCAGGCTCCAGACGCGCAGGCTCAGTAGTTGTGGCTCACGGGCCTAGTTGCTCCGCGGCATGTGGGATCATCCCAGACCAGGGCTCGAACCCGCGTCCCCAGCATCAGCAGGCAGATTCTCAACCACTGTGCCACCAGGGAAGCCCCTAACCACTTATTTTTAATTCACAATTTTGTACACATTTTCTTACATTAGTATCACTGCTAGTACTTGCTTTTTGAGTTAGACTTTACGTTGACCTTTCAATCATATTTTGTCTTATTCAGTCTACAGGCATGTATTGTGCTGGGCTCTGGGCATAAAAATTTAGTACCTACTTGCAAACTGTTCTGTTTTATAGATGAGGAAATTGAGGGCTAGAGAAATTGAGTGACTTGCCTCATTTCAGGTCCTCTCGCTGGTGAACGAGAATTGGATTCCTGTTCCAGTTCTGTCTAGATTACAATGTGAGGGGTGTTTTCTTTTATCTTTGTAAACTCAAAGTTCTCTTAGACTACAGAAGAGACTAGGGCTTCCCTGGTGGCGCGGTGGTTGAGAGTCTGCCTGTCGGTGCAGGGGACGCGGGTTCGAGCCCTGGTCTGGGAAGATCACACATGCCGCGGAGCAACTGGGCCCGTGAGTCACAACTGCTGAGCCTCCGCGTCTGGAGCTAGTGCAAGGATTTTAGGATTTAGTTGTTTGAATAATAATGCTTGAACGGAAAGATAATGAAGTGTTTAAATCATGGACTTTTTACTTTTAGAATATCAAATGTTAATTTAAGGAATGGCTAGAGGTTTAGTTTACTAGGGGGCACTTTATATTTTTGACTACTCCTCCTTCACTTTTCATTTTGAAGCTCCTCTTCAGGTTCTTAGAATTTATTAAGAGATAGCAAATAGAAGGTTACAGCTCTCCTAGCCTACTGGGGCTTTTAATTTTGAACACAGATCATAGAATGGCTACAATAGATGTTTCATACAAACTGTGAGGGGAGAAAGATCATGCATTGGCCTTGTTTTTCTGTGGCTAAGTATAAGTTATTTTTATATTTTTAAGTATTTTTAGCATCTTATAAGCAAAGGGATATATGAATATATGTGTACATATATGTTCGTATATGTACTCATGTACATATATGTTCATGAGCATGTTATGTATATTTATATATGTGTGTATTTGATATTGGGTTGGCCAAAAAGTTCGTTCGGTTAAGGAATACGTTGTTCAATAAAGTTCTTGGTGAAAATGAAAAAGTCTCTTATTTTTACTTGAAACCGAATGAACTTTTTGCCCAACCCAGTATAACTACAAATATGGACAACAGTGAAAAGTATAATCCTATCACACTGGCACAGCTGATAGTACTTTGGCATCTTTCCCTCTGCTTGTTACTTCTGATGGATATATATTTGAGTACGACCACTCTTTTCATCCTCTTTTTTACTCACTGCTGTAGTAGTACATATATGTAAGGGGTATTATCAATTGATTATGCAGCTTCCAAGCAACCGTGTTTCCTTTTTATCAGGCTAACTCCAATATGCAGAGATAATTGAGTTTTTTTGCGTGTGATTTTGTCCATTTATTAAAAGTCTTTCAGTGAAGATGTAAGAGCCAGCATTTTATTTATGGAATGTAGTCCATCCACCTTTATAAATTTATGTAATAGAAATGCATGTATATTTCCTGTGGGTTTTCACGTATAGAGGAGTAGTAGGTCTTCAAAGATTGCAGTGGAGCGGCTGGGCCCGTGAGCCATGGCCACTGAGCCTGCGCGTCCGGAGCCTGTGCTCCGCAACGGGAGAGGCCACAACAGAGGGAGACCCGCATACCACAAAAAAAAAAAAAAGACAAATATTAAGTAAATAACAGTACAGATGGTACTCAGATGTGGTAAAAATTGTGATGGGTATGCAGATGAATGTAATCCTGGGGTAGTGTTTCACGCATTTTGGGTGAACAGAGAAATAGGGGTGGAGGCATAATGACCTCAGCATGCATCATTACATTGGCTTTTACAATTAACATTTAATGTTGATCGGGCCCTTGTGATCAAGCCCCGTAACATTTATATAGTGCTTACTCCATGCCACGATGTTACTTGTTTGTTTTTTTAATTCATTTAATCCACGTAACAATTCCATCAATTCAGTTACAGCTAGTACATGGTAGAACTGAGATGTGCACCCAAGTGCCTGCCTCTAAAATCTGTACTCTTAACATATATGCAATACTGCGTCTCTCGTGACCAAAACGAGTGCCACCCGCTGTGTCAAGGGCTTTCACGTATTATCTCATTTAATCCTCACTGTTTTCTTCTGCCGAGCCCCATTGTCTTATTGGATACATGAGGCTGGTGGGGAGAGCCACCTCTTTTCTTACTAAGTTTTGCAGATGGATAAATTTCCAATTACCTGAGATTCTTAAGTCAGTGAAAACCAAAGGGGGGAGGATACAAGACAAGCCACTGAGATGTGAGAAGGAAAAAAAAAGGTAGAATTTCATTAACATTTATTTCTTATATCACTCGTTTAAAGTTCATTCTTTGTGATGGTTATAATGTCTTTATCCATCAATGCAGTAGTGTGCAGCGTAATTTATAAATAGGTATACGTATATTAGGAATGCTTGAGCAAAAATTTTACCCTGATGAGTAAATATTTTTCAGTAATTCCAGATTTTCTCCCTACCTGGGCCATTCCCTTGGCATACACAAGTCCACTTGGAAACTTACACGGTCTCCTTAAAGCCTATACGTATGTATGAGTTCACTTACTCTGCACATTTAAATTCATTTACTCAGCACATTGTCACTAATTGCTGGGGATTATCTCAGGCATGAAAGAATATGTCATTTTAAGCTTTCATCCGCAAGACAAAACCAAGCAAAATAGCTAATCAATTCAGAGAAAATATCCCATTGCCGAAAGGAATCCAAGAGCGTAGATGAATGAGCCATTTGGGTATCTGCTGAACAAATATTCATATAGACTTGTGCTAGATATGGCAGGTGCCACACCCATGTGGCTCTGTTCTCATGTGGCTGAGAGTCTAGCCCAGCCATTAAGAGCTCAAATTCCGGGCTCTTTGACCTTGGGCAGGTTACACAGCCTCTCTCTGTTCAGGCATTCTCATTTGTGCAATGGATATTATAACAGTACCCACCTCAAAGGATGGTGGTGAAGGAGTAGCTGAATTAATAAAGTACTTACCAAAGTGGCATCCACAAGGCACCATATTCTCATTACTGTGTGTGGTGGCTCATTTTATGTGTCAACTTGGCTAAGTCCTGGTGCTGAGATTATTTGGTCCAACATTATTCTAGATGTGAAGGTATTTTTGATGAGATTAACATTTAAATCAATAGACCTTGAGTAAAGCAGATTATTCACAATGTGGATGAGTCTCACCCAATCATTTAAAAGCCTCAGTAGAGAAAGACTGACCTCCCCCAAGGAGGAGGAATTCTGCCAGCAGATTGCCTTTGGTCTCTAACTGTAGCTCTTCCCCGGATCTCCAGCCTGCTCTTCTACCCTACCGACTTGGGATTTGCCAGCTTGCGCCATCATGTAAGCCAGTTCCTTAAAATCAATCTCACAATCAACATCCATGCACGATATATACATACATATACATACAACATATACATACATTCCGTTGGCTCTGTTTCTCTGGAGACCCTGGCTAATACACCATGGGATAACGGTAGCTACCATTTATTAAGCCCTTCCTACATATTATTCAACGCTTCAAATATGATCTCACCTAATTCTTCCTAAAAGCCGTATGACCCCCATTTTACACACAAGAAAACAGCCTAAGAGAGGGAAGGGTCTAGCCCAAGGGCATCCCAGCGAATCTGACAGAGGCAGAATTCATTGCCCTCCCCAACTCCTCTCCTCAAGCAAATGCCACCAGAGTTGAATTTAGGGTTAAAAGGTTAGGACAGCTGGTTCTGGGTGGAGTGATTTGTCTCAGCCTGCCCGCAAGGCTGGGTGACAGGAATAATTACATGGCTGTTTTATAATACTTTTCAAGCTATCGAGAGATACTAAACGCCCAATAATAAATGCAAAATGAATTTTGCCCGTCACTAATGGTAATTCTTGCCAGAATTGAACTGCGGGACTACTTTAGCGAAGGCATTCACGATACCATAGAAGCCAACTAGACCTCAGAGAACATGGAGACCATCAAATCTCCTTATTACGAGGGCTGCCTAGCAGAGGGGAGGAATGTTAGCATCTTAAGTGAAATTACACAAGGTTTTAAGAAGACCAGCTGTGGTTTTCGAGGGGAAGACATACCTTTTTTGAGTTAGACGAGGGCATTGGGTATTTGATAATGAACTTTCAACACCTCCCCTCCACGTCAGTGGAGCACATTATGGATTTAGCAAATGCAATCAGGCCTCTCCAGTAAGTAACTCTGATTATTGAATGGAGCTTATCAGAGGGTTCACCAAGGGCATTTAAACCAGTGCTAGTACCATCAGGCAAAACCAAATTAGCTAGCGTTCACAAACAATTTCCTTTTATGTGCAAAGCTGTTTCTAAAAAGAAACTTCAGAGTTCAAAAGAGCTGTGAGGGAATATTTTTACAATCTGTTCCACTGGCTAACAGATTGAATTTAGCCTCAGCTGGTGATTTTGGTCTCCTTAATTATTGGCAATAACAACACTTTACATTGATATGGTGCTTTTAACTTTGCAAAAGATGGTCAGGGGGCTTCCCTGGTGGCGCAGTGGTTGCGCGTCTGCCTGCCGATGCAGGGGAACCGGGTTCGCGCCCCGGTCTGGGAGGATCCCACATGCCGCGGAGCGGCTGGGCCCGTGAGCCATGACCGCTGAGCCTGCGCATCCGGAGCCTGTGCTCCGCAACGGGAGAGGCCACAGCAGAGGGAGGCCCGCATACCACAAAAAAAAAAAAAAAAAAAGATGGTCAGGTTCATTTATCAACTGATGTACTTTGTTGTCCTGTGCTATAATTTTCAACTGATAGTCCAAGACTGCAGGCTCACACATTATAAAAAAGGCCATGCTAAGAAGTGTTGTGTCTCTTTTTTTCTAAGCATAATTTAGGTGATGACGACATGATCTAAAGAAAATGTTGGAGGACTTCTCTGGTGGTCCAGCGTTTAAGAGTCCACGCTCCCAATGTAGGGGACCTGGGTTCAATCCCTGGTCAGGGAACTAGATCCCACATGTCACAACTAAAAGATCCCACATGCCACAACTGAGACACAGCATAGCCAAGTAAATAAAGAAATAGATAGATATTTTTTTTTTAAAAAGAAAATGTTGGTATCTGGTACAACTTATCTAGTCCCCGGTGACATAAAATATGAAAGTAAATGAATATAGTATACTTGATAATGTAATAAAAAAATTTTTAAATTTCACAGCACTTTCTAAGTATAAAAATGAAAACCAAAGCCAACTAGGAATGACTGAGGTACTTTCTTTGCTGTACATTTCTCTCTGTGAGTCTAAAGAATTGAGAATTTACTGTACTCTCCTGCTTCCCTAAAATACTAGAACAGGATTAAGAGCAAGGGGCTTAAAATTGGCTTTTGAAAGGTTCAGGCTGTGCCTGGCTATAGAAGCATCTTTGGTTTATAAAAAATATTCATATACTCACCATAATAAGAAAGTGATAGTTACCTCTGCAAACCGTTCAACTATAAAACTTGCTAAATGGTGTTTAAAACCGCAGGAGAGCCTTTGTCTATGTATGTTGTATTATTGTTTTGAATTGTATGAGATAAGATTATACGGCATAGTTCTAAATTATGTGACAAAAGAAGGCAAAAATTCTTAAAATATATGAGGCTCTGAACTTATATTTAGATATTTCACTATATAAAAAGACAAGTTTGCAAAATGAAATTAGTAGAGATATGCTTATGCAATTTTCAAAGGTAAATCAAGGAACTAAGGCTATTTGATGTGGATTTCCTATCAGGAATAAGATATGAAGATAAATTAGTCCATGAAAGGTACCTGTATACATAAAATTTGTACTGGATTATATCCTTTCATGTTTGAAAAGAAAAAGGCATTATCAAATAACTATAAATTACATATGGCTACGTCAGAATCAATTTTTTTAAATTAATTAATTTATTTATTTTTATTTTTTTGGCTGTGTTGGGTCTTCGTTTCTGTGCGAGGGCTTTCTCTAGTTGTGGCAAGCGGGGGCCACTCTTCATCGCGGTGCGTGGGCCTCTCGCTGTCGCGGCCTCTCTTGTTGCGGAGCTCAGGCTCCAGACGCGCAGGCTCAGTAGTTGTGGCTCACGGGCCTAGTTGCTCCGCGGCATGTGGGATCATCCCAGACCAGGGCTCGAACCCGCGTCCCCAGCATCAGCAGGCAGATTCTCAACCACTGTGCCACCAGGGAAGCCCCTAACCACTTATTTTTAATTCACAATTTTGTACACATTTTCTTACATTAGTATCACTGCTAGTACTTGCTTTTTGAGTTAGACTTTACGTTGACCTTTCAATCATATTTTGTCTTATTCAGTCTACAGGCATGTATTGTGCTGGGCTCTGGGCATAAAAATTTAGTACCTACTTGCAAACTGTTCTGTTTTATAGATGAGGAAATTGAGGGCTAGAGAAATTGAGTGACTTGCCTCATTTCAGGTCCTCTCGCTGGTGAACGAGAATTGGATTCCTGTTCCAGTTCTGTCTAGATTACAATGTGAGGGGTGTTTTCTTTTATCTTTGTAAACTCAAAGTTCTCTTAGACTACAGAAGAGACTAGGGCTTCCCTGGTGGCGCGGTGGTTGAGAGTCTGCCTGTCGGTGCAGGGGACGCGGGTTCGAGCCCTGGTCTGGGAAGATCACACATGCCGCGGAGCAACTGGGCCCGTGAGTCACAACTGCTGAGCCTCCGCGTCTGGAGCTAGTGCAACAAGAGAGGCCATGACAGCGAGAGGCCCGCGCACCGCGATGAAGAGTGGCCCCCGCTGGCCGCACCTAGAGAAAGTCCTCGCACAGAAACGAAGACCCAACACAGCCAATCAGTCAATCAATCAATCCATAGAAATGCTGTAGAATTATAAAAAAAAAAAAAAGAGAGAGACTTTTTATTATTTCTGATGATTTCAAAACAAACTTGATGGCGAAGTTGATCCTTGAATCCAGGTTTGAAGGATGAGTAGGAGTTTGCCCAGAAATCGGGAAAGTGAAGAGCCCCCAGTGACTTCTGGGACTGTATGTTTTAGGGCTTCCTGTCAGTGAAATCACGGAGCACCAGCACAGGTATTTTGAGTATTAGCGGGTCCTGCCTGGGGGTAGGTTTAGGAGCGGCAGTCTGCTTGAACGTGGAAGTGAGGAGGAGCTATGTGGAAAACTTTCTTTTCACTAAGCTGTGGATTGGTTTTCTTTTGCTGCATAACAAATTGAATGGCTTAAAAGAACACATTTATTATCTCAGAGTTTCTGTGGGTGGGGAGTCCAGGCATGACTTAGCTGTGTCCTCTCTTCGGGGTCTCAGGTAGTCAGCTGCGCTGCATTCTCATCTGGAGGCTTGGCTGGGGAAGGCTCCTGCAGACTGTTGGCAGAATTCATTTCCTCGTGGCTGTGGAATTCAGAGCAGCTTGCTTCCTAGTGCCACCACAGAGAGAGGCTCTGCTCCTGGGAGGCTCTCACTTCTGGGGAGGCCTGGACCTTCTTTTAAAGGGCCCGTGTGATCATCACGTCAGGCCCATGGGGATATTCTCAATTTTGATTAACTCAAAGTCGACTGATTAGGGATTTTAATTACCTCTGCAAAATCCCTTCACCTTTGCTATAATCTCTGGCCTAGATGCAGGTCACAGGTCTTGCCCATACTCCAGAGGGGAGGGGATTGCACAGGAGTATGGATACTGGGCGGGGGGGGGGGGGCGGGCCAGGAATCCCTGGGAACCCTCTCAGAATTCAGGTTGTATGCTAAAAATCAATAAAAGTAGCAGTGGTGTGTCTTCGTCTGCGGTACTAAACTACTGTAGAGTGGGTGGCTTAAACAACAGAAATTCATTTCTCACGGTTTTGGAGTTCTGATGTCTAAGATCAAGGTGCCAGCAAGATAGGTTCCATTCTGAGGTGTCTTCTCTTTGCTTGTACACCTTGCTGTGTGCTCTCACAGCCTCTTTGTGTGTGCCTGGGAACAGAGACAGAATGCCCTGGGCTTTCATCTTGTGAGGAGGACACCAGCTCTGTGAGATTGGGACCTACCCTTATGACCTCATTTAACCTTTGTTACCTGCTTATAGGCCCCATCTCCAGATAGTTACACTGGGGGGTTAGAGCTTCAACATAATTTGGGGGGACACAATTCAGGTTAAAAGAGTTTTCTATTCACAGTTCTTTCATATCGAGAAATATTAATCGGAGTAGCTTGGAGGGGAATCTAATGGCTGTTCTAGTCTTCTTCCCCAAAGAGCACCAGTCGGACCTGGGGAAATCCTGACTCCATCATTATTGTAGGGTGATCTTGGGCAAATTACCTAATCTAGGAGTTGGTTTCCTTCAACTAAAATTGGTTTGTAGTATTAACTACTTCGCAGGATTTTCGTTAGGATTGGTCATGTCGTTTGTAAAGCACCTAGCACAGTGCTCGGCTCATAGTAGGCACTCATTAAATGGTGGCTGTTATTATCATATTTGTGCCTTGATATTTCTGTATTTCTTCTTCATCTTTTATTATCTACCTTAAATGATAAATTTCCCGTGAATCCTTCCATTTCTTGCAACTGGAGGTTACTACCCTCAGCTGAACTCTCATAGGACTTTCTTTTTCTCTGTCCTGTGGCATTTACACGTGTATTTATACCTTGTATTATTTATATACGTCTCTTATCTCCTCTGTTATGATGTATGTTTCCTAAAGTCAAGGACTATCTTACACATCTACTTATCTTTTATGGTGCCTTACACATTAATGTTTGTTCAGTTTGAATGATGTTAAATGAATGAGTGGATATGGTCTCTGACTAACTTCTTGCCTCTTTTATCTAAATCTTTGTTTCTTAACTGTTTCTAACTCATGCCTTTTTTTTTCCTTTTCCTTTTCTTGATCCAGTTCTTCCTGTCCCTCCTCAGCTCCTCACATTATAAGCTTCAAATTCCATATCCTGCCCTGAGTGGGCATTCATGTAAAATTTTTCTTGTGTCTGTTGTTACTTTTTGCCAATGTGTATTAAAGATCTGGCCCTTTTTATTTCTTAATGTCCCTGGTTTTTTTTCCTCCGAAAACTGTAAATTTAAGATTAGGCAATATTACTAATTGCCAGTATTTATAAAGAGGCATGCAATTAGAACAAGAGTTTAACAAATGCAAACATCTTGCTAAAGTTCTCTACTCGCTGACCTTTTGACTGTTTAACCAGTAATTGCATATTATAACTGTATTTGTTTGCTTTTGGAACCAACATCCCTCAACTTACCCTGAGTCTGGCTACGTCTTAGATGCTTTTTCTGGGGTGTGGTGTTGGCTCCTTGGATTTGAATCTGAAGGCAGATTTAGCATAAACACTTGACTCTCTCCTGTCTCTTGCTGGGCAGTATGCTTAGCGAGGAAGGGGGTGGTGGATAGAATAGTCGAGCAAGTAAGGGATTCGGTTTGAGCTCTGCCGCTTATTAGGTGATAAAGTACCTAAGTGCTGGGTGGTTAAATGAGGTAGTATACATAAAGCATATAGAAAGTGTCTTTAAGTGTTGGCTGTTCCTTATTACCGTTGCCATTATGGAGGAAGCGGGTCTACACTTAATCGAAGATCGGGCGTTGATTTGCCTGTAGGAATGGTCTCTGCTCTTAGAGCTCTTACCAGAAAACTTTTTATCTATCCAGTGGACACCTTTGCATAGAAAAAGTTTTTTTCTATCCACAGGCCACCTTTGATTTTATTTTCTTTCTTTTCCACAACTGGATGGAAGAAAAAAGTAGGAAAAAGAGTTATACACATTTTGCGACTTTGAAACCTTGTGATGCGATTGTTTTCCAGTTGGAAAGCTCATTCCTAGTTTATATAATGGCTACTTTTCCTCTATCACATTCACTAAATTAGGTTTGATGCTGCACCCCAAAATCTTAACCATAAACCTTCTGTGTCCTTATCAGTAAAATGGGGGTTATGTGAACTGCCGTGAGGTCCTCGGTAAATGGTAAACGCATGTACAGTGATCTAAACAAAGTTTTAAAGCGTTTTTTTTTTTTTTTTTTTTTTTTTTTTAAAGATTATGGTCTTCAAAAAGTGCTTTTAGTTTCTGAAGTTGAGACACTGTGCCTTCGTATGCCACTCAGCTGATCAACGGGTCCCGTCTCTGGCTTTCATAATTTCACCAGAGCTGGCTTAGAGGTGTTCCTGCTCTCCATTTGTCCTTTGTTCTAAAAACACATTTCCCATAAAAATATATTTCACAAGTTTTTCTGCATCACATTTTCAACCAAAGTTTAAATGTGGATTGCTTGATTTTACTTAGTAATAACAACTTTGCGGATCACTTAATCTCCAAAGTGCTTTTCTTAACCTAGTTCTCACAGTAATCTTGTGAGGTTTGGTTAATATCCCTGTTTTATATATGCAGAAGCTGAAGCACGGTGACTTGGTTAAGGACGCACTTGGATCTCAGCTAGATTTTGTGCCCCAAATGCAGCTTTGGCACTGCACACTATCTCTGTGGTGTGTGTGGTATCTGTTCGACTTACGGACACACTCAGCGTTTAGAGCAGGGGTGGGCAGACTTTTCCTATAAAGTGCCAGGTAGTAACTATTTTTGGCTTTATGGGCATGGTCTTTGACTTTCTGCTGAGGTCCCTCTAAAGTAGGCACAGACAGTCTGTGAATGAAGGGGGAGGTTGTGTGTCCACAACAGTATGGACACAGACATTTGAATTTCACGTAATTTTACATGTTGTAAAATATACTTCTTTTGATTTTTTTCCAACTGTTTAAAAATGTAAAAAGCATTCTTAGCACACTGGTCCTACAAAAACAGGTGGTGGACCAGATTTGGCCCATGGGCTGTAGTTTGCCAACCTCCGGTTTAGATCATGATAAGGACGGGATACACTTTTCCATTTCAGATTCCATCCAGATCTGTCACCTTCCCCCCAGTTAGCCGTCTTTATTTACACAACTCTCTATTCCCTGGGATTTTGGCTTAAGCAGCAGCGCTTTAGCTGGCATGGAGCTGGGAAGGTTTTATGTCTTTCAGATGAGACTGAGGTCCAGAAGGAGTAAAGGGATCACCCAGGGTTGGAAATCCCATTTGCAATAGAGCCTGCGCATATTAAACCAGGGTTCTTGATTCTGCATACAGTGGTTTATTTTGTTTTATTTTTTACTGCCTGTGATTTGTGTTTCTTCGTGTTCTAGGCAGTCTGTCAATTCCTTAATTTTCCCCCCAACATTTTGAGTTTTAGTCTGAAGTTTTGTTTTTTTTTTTTAATTACTGAAGTGTAGTGCATGAATACATTCTTATGTAGAAGATTCAGACACTGGCAACATGTACATTGAATATTTAAATTTCCTTTTACTGCTTCTACTTCCCAAAAGTATACACTCATAAGTTCAATGTATTTTTTCTAATCTATTTTTTCTTTAAAAATACTGCATATGGGGGCTTCCCTGGTGGCGCAGTGGTTGCGCGTCCGCCTGCCGATGCAGGGGAACTGGGTTCGTGCCCCGGTCTGGGAGGATCCCACATGCCGCGGAGCGGCTGGGCCCGTGAGCCATGGCCGCTGAGCCTGCGCGTCCGGAGCCTGTGCTCCGCAACGGGAGAGTCCAC
>NC_041223.1:10399253-10430403 GCF_002837175.3 Physeter macrocephalus | reverse complement strand
GGCCTCTCACTGTTGTGGCCTCTCCCGTTGCGGAGCACAGGCTCCGGACGCGCAGGCTCAGCGGCCATGGCTCACGGGCCCAGCCGCTCCGCGGCACGTGGGATCTTCCCGGACCGGGACACGAACCCGTGCCCCCTGCATCGGCAGGCGGACTCTCAACCACTGCGCCACCAGGGAGGCCCCATGCCTCCTTTTGATAAGCATAAATTTCTTGACACCTCTTCCAGCATTCAGATATATCCTCTCAAAAGACCAAGTCCCTACTCCCTACCTCCCTTGGAAAGACAGCTAGATTTTTCCTGCAAATCTTCAATGATTAATTTTTTTTAGTTAATTAATTAATTTATTTTTGGCTGTGTTGGGTCTTCGTTTCTGTGCGAAGGCTTTCTCCAGTTGCGGCGAGCGGGGGCCACTCTTCATCGCGGTGCGCGGGCCTCTCACTGTCGTGGCCTCTCTTGTTGCGGAGCACAGGCTCCGGACGCGCAGGCTCAGTAGTTGTGGCTCACGGGCCCAGCCCCTCCACGGCATGTGGGATCCTCCCAGACCAGGGCTCGAACCCGTGTCCTTTGCATTGGCAGGCAGATTCTCAACCACTGTGCCACCAGGGAAGCCCCAACGATTAATATTATTTTTATCAAACTTTACTTTTACATAGTAGGTTATATAGATAACGCTTCCCTCCCTTTCCAAATGGAACATTATAACCCTGAATATACATTTTCAACTGCGCCTTCCCGTCAGCGTCATTCTTGTTTATGTTGCATTCATCCATTTTCACTTCTGTGAGTTACTGCTCCAAACCATTTCTGACATACTGTAGAATCCTGTCATAGGTAGTAGTGATGCTAGCATTAAATGTTTAGGTGAAGTCTCCACCCTCTTTGCACAGGCTTAAGAGATTCTCTGTGTCGTTCCCCACCTCCCACCCCATTTCAGTTCTTTTGCAATGAAGAGTGTTAAACTGATGTATTTGAATTTGTGAATCGTATTTTCCAAAACAGTTACATTGTGTGCAGCTTAAGGAGTGATCCTAGGCATCCGTTATGCTTTCATAATGCCTTTCTTTCCAGAATTAAAGCACATTGTAGACATGACCTTGGCAACACTTAGGGCATCCCTAAGAGCTAAGTAAAAATTAGAGACCATTGCTCTTATTCTGCCGGGGAGTAAAATGTGGCCAAGAGGTCAAGGAGGGGCCTGCCCTTCTAAGGCCCCCTGCCCCTCCCCTGGTGTGTGTGCTGGAAAGACTTTGCCTTTACGTTCTCCAACCATGAATTTGTTCTTTCAGCCGGCAATGGGGGAGTGGGTACAGTGTGCCAATTTGCTCTCTTTACCAAGCCAGCAAATAAAACACGTCGGTCACAAGATAATAGAGCAAATTTATGAGGTGATCTTCCTTTTGAAAGGAAATCTGTGGCTGTACATAGGAATCAGAATTCACTGTACTGAAAGGAAAGTAAATTACCTCTGGTCTCCTGAGGAGGCCTCTTTTAAATTCAAAGTGACCCTTTTAAAGAGGCCTTATTTGGAATTGGATTGCATTGAATGGGGATTGTTTTAAATGAGTCCCCATCTATACTATGGAAATTATTTTATGCCTTTGAAAACAACTTGGTGCCACGTGGTCCACTTGCTTTTATGGAATGTTGAGGATGTGAGAGATGTACCTGTGAGCTTGGAGGGTGCACAGATTTAGGGTGCTTTTGCAGAGTTGGGCATTCTTTCTGAAAAGGAACGTTAATGGTAAAGAAAAATAGAGTCTTTGGCAGATTTCCTGCTCACATGGGTCCGTTTGAAAATTTGACAAAGGTAATGAGGTCTCACTTTTAATGATACTCAATAACTTAAAAATTCCCTCTTTCCTCCCTTGTTCTGTACTTGTTTTTTCCTTTTCTTTCACAGGGAAAGTATTTTTTAGCCTAATTTTTATTAATTAATTGTGATGACAGGTTTTTAGGTGAAGACCCATCAATTACCAATAGACTACTAAATATTAAATAGTGAGCAATAAATTAAATATAAAAAGTGTGTAACAATACTAGATACTGTTTTTGAAAGACCGATGAATGTATGCTTTTGTGTGTTTTGCATATGCTTAAAATATATCTTGGTATTAGTCATAAACTCCTAAAATTTCTGGCCATGCCTTTTTTATTAGAAAGTGTGAGAAAGGCAGAGTGTGGGAAATTGAAATGGTTAGCAGTAGACAAGTAGTCTGCCAGACTACTTTAGTGCTGCTTTCATCTGTCTATATCAAGATACATATTTTATAACATAGGTTAAAATTTAACTCTAGTGGTGAATCTGTGCTTTTACATTCTAGTTATTATTTTAAGGTAGTGAAAATCCTTCATGCCCTGAACCCTAAGATTTGTATGTTAATTAATTTAGCAGAAGGGTATTGATATAGTGTAATTAGCATGAAACACTTTCAACTTTCTTTCAGGCTGAAGGGGGTAATGTAACTTCTTTGGTTTTCCTCTTTTATCCCTTTCTCCCCTCACCCATTTTTAAAATAGCAGTGCTTTTCATACTGTCAGAATTTCATGTTGTGACACCCTACTCAGAAGTTATGACAGCAGGGTAATGACAGCAACTGCCTCCTGAGAATCAATCAGGCAATTAATTTTGTAAATGAAATGCTGATTATACAAAGCTTCACATGAGAGGCCCAGTGATTAAAATCAATTTAACAAATTGTTTCAGGTGGGGCTTGATTAATAATTTGCCGTAAATGCTAAGGATATATGACCAGCATACCTTGTTGTTACTCTTACTATGCAGCTATATAGAAAAATATCTTGTAGTTGCTCTGACTACCCGAATGTATATAAATATCTACAGGTAAGCTAAGCACTGTGTTGTCCTCTCACACGTCCTACGATGGAAGGCTTGCACGCACACACACACTCTGATGCACGCTCTTTGGTTGTCTACCTACGTAGACCCAGCTAACAACGAAAATGGAATATGCATTATTACATTTTTTATATCATGCTAGTTTATGTTTTCCTGTGTTCTACTTAACAAAACGAAACAAAACAAAACAGAAAACTTGCCCAGACAGCTTTGGGTATGACCAAGTTAAATAGGTTTTTTTTTTTTTCTGTGTAGGATGTTTTAGACTTTTCTTATGCTGACATATATTATGTATCTTAAAGAGTGGTATGTACTTTATAGACATCCTTCACTCTTAATTACAGTAACAGCTATAAACATAGTTTGGGAAATGATGTTCTAAGGATGGTGACAGTGTAGCCTGGCAATAGAAATGCCTGTTTGGAGCATTATAATCTGAATCCAGGGGAAGTTGCACTTGGAATAGGAGATACAGTTGGATGTCTTTCTCACATTCATATACCAAACATTACAAGCCAGACTCGGGATCGGGTTTCATAGTTTTTATTACTTGTCATTGACACGTCTAGGAAGGCAGTACAGTATTATTTAGGAGAGGATAGCTCAGAGAGGTGAGGGTTAAGGTGCACTTGAATTCTTTTATTTTGGTTTTTTTATTAATAAAATAACAGTAACAATAATTGTTCACCATGTATAAGTTGGGTCTATGAGGAGAATTAGGATGAGGAAGACACCATTTCTGCCCTTAAGGAGTTTGTTGAGGAGGGAGACTGACATAAGCAGAGTTGCAGTTGGTTGTAATAAATGTTGAACATCTATTAAATAAGAGAGTCTCAATAGATGGTGGGAGCCCTGAGAAGGCAGAATGCTTTATCTGATGGTACTTTGTGGAGTAGGAAGAGTTTCTCCAGTTTACAGGTGGCCAAGATATGTGCGGTGCAAGGGCTTTCTAGATGGGGATGTTCCTTAGTGCATGGGCCTGGAGGTGTGCAAGAGGGCTGTCCAGGTTTAGTGTGGGTGAAGACTTGACAGGTGGCAGGTGTGTCACCTTAAGGCGAGTGTTGATTGTTTGGATGTTGAACTTCTCGGGTTTGAATTCTTTACACCCCTTTATAGCCCTCTCTACCCTTTGACCTTCAGGGCAGTTTATTGATAAGATTTCTCGTCAAAGAATGAGACAGAAAGGAGAAATATCCCTAACGGTTCACATTCCTTTTGACATTTTCCCATGACGTTGGAAGTTCTGGTGGATGATTCTAGAACTATAGAATGCGAGTACGGGAAGAGACTTACTGTGAGAGTTCCTTTCTCAGTCCCTCACTTTACATGTGAGGAGTCATGAGGCTCAGAGGGGTGAAATTATCCAGTAGTCATCATCTCTGACATTATAATTGAGCACTTACTATGTGCCAGCCACTGTTCTGTGTGTTTTGTCTCTACTGTGTTATTTAAGACTTAACAACCATGCTCTGAGGTGGGTACTGTTATTATCCTAACTTTTCAGAGGAGGAAGCTGAAGTTCAGAGAATTTATGAGATCTGCCTAAGATCACACAGTAAGTGGTGAGCCAGGGTGTAGGCCAGGCGGCCTTAACTCCGGAGTCTGTGTACTTGACCTCGCTCCTCGGTACCAAAGCTTCTTAAGGTCCTAAGGCTGGATAGTTGGAGAGTTAGGTCCCTCTGCAGAGCGAGCACTTAAACTGTTAATTAGTTGGCAGTCTCTGAACCCTGTTTCCTGCAACTGAAGCCTTTGTCAACCACAGTTTTGGGATATTTCTCTTTTTTATTTATACTAAGATTTAAAAATCCCAGATATGTTTTCATTTGGGTAGTTGCTTTCCTTATTTTAAACCTGAGAACTTGATGGAGGCACTGCTAAGGGAGCTGGTCTGCTTATACCCTTTGTAGAGAAGAGGCAGGAGCAGGGTGACATGTGAAAAGTGGTGGTTATAAAAGCACTTTTTGAAACTTATAAAAACAAACAAGGAAGGGTTCTGGGTTAAAAGATGGCACATCTCGCATCTTTCAGGGTTGGGTTGAGATCTTTTAAAAAGCTTTGTAAGAAACCTGAGGGGGCAGAAGCCTTATTACATCTTGAGGATTGAGGCTTGATAACCTGCAAAGGCGATTTGTGAGAAAGGGTCTCTACCAGAGCAGGGTTTTAACCTGGGGGATCCTTTTTTTTTTTTCTTTAGATTAAGTTGTTTTTTTTTTTTTTGTGGTACGCGGGCCTCTCACTGCTGTGGCCTCTCCCATTGCGGAGCACAGTTCGTTTGCATGAAACCTAATATCAAAGAACTGATAACTAAAAATTGATCAGCTCTTTTTTAAAATTTTTATTTTATTTCTTTGCGGTACGTGGGCCTCTCACGGTTGTGGCCTCTTCCGTTGCAGAGCACACGCTCCTGACACACAGGCTCAGCGGCCACGGCTCACGGGCCCAGCCGCTCCGCGGCATGTGGGATCTTCCCGGACCGGGGCACGAACCCGTGTCCCCTGCATCGGCAGGCGGACTCTCAACCACTGAGCCACCAGGGAAGCCCTCCTAGGTTAAGTTTTTTTGTGGAATGGAAGCTTCCTAAGAATTTTTAGAAAAAAGTATTTAAAAGTTTGCATTCATTATGTGTTTTGCCAACTTGAGTACTTTTAGGAATAGTGCAGCAACCTCTACCCCTTCCCAGCTCCGCCTTATCACGCCCACTCCTTTCTTCCATCCGTCGTGCTCTCTCTCCTAGTTTTTTGACGTTTCCTTTGCCCTGTAGTCCTCCCCACACCGCCCGCCCCTCAGCCTGCCAGAGACCCCTGACGTTGAGCAGTCATTGGTGTCTCCTGCTTCTGAGCAGCTGCAGACCTCCTTGCAGACCCCTTGTGAGGGGTAGTGATTATTTTGTTTGGTTTTCAGTTATCCTTGTCTTTCCTTTTTGCCCCCTCTCCTGTTTTAGCTTTTATTTTGAAGCAATTTCAAATTTATAGGAAAGTTACAAGAATAGTACAGAGAAATCCCATATACCTTTTACTCTTATACATCAAATTTCAACATTTTGCTATTTATCTGTTAATCTACCCACCTCCCTATCTGTCTGCAGTGTATTTTCCCAGAATCATTTGAGAGTAGGTTGCATACATAGTGCCCCTTACTCCTTAGTGTCTCTGAGCCCTGTGTATTTCCTAGGAACAAGGGTTTTCTTTTATATACCCCAGTGCAGTCATCACTGCCCAGATGCTTAACTTTGAAGCAGTGCTTTAACCTACAGTCCATATTGTAATTTTGTCTACTCTCCTGATAGCATCTGTATAGTAATCTTCTTTCCTTTGTCATAGTACCCTGTCTAGGCCTTATATGTTGTGTTTAGCTGCCTTGTCTTTTTCAGTATATAATATTTGACTATATATGAATCATGTTAACTCTTTTTCTTTGAATAATCACATTAAGAGTCAGTAAGAGTCAGTGTATGCTTTCACTTCATTATGGCTCTGATAAAGTAGATTTTAAATAGGGCCACGTCTCTGAAAAGCACATTTACACCAGGGGGCTGTAGCCTGTGTATCTGCACAGCAGGCATTCTTTGTCCAGCGGTAGGTAAGTCAATTGCTAACATTCATCATATTTTAATGCATTGTCCTTAATGCCAGTTTAAAGTTGTTACTTTACAAACATTAATAAAATACTTTGAAAGAGGCACGATGGCAACCGTGGAGATTGCTGGAGAAATCAGTACCTTGTCTGTCTTTAGGTTCGGCTCTCACATGTCTGTGGAATTGTTTACCCATGCAAACCACACATCAGATATCTTTAGAATGATTGTTTTTTTGAGGGCAGTATTATCTTCACTTGAAAGATGGGAAAACGAAGGCTTGGGGCACTGGCTGATTCACCCAGCGTATTTCATGGCCAGTCAGACGCAGGAGAGGGATATGAACTCAGGTCTACCCAATGTCAAACTTTACGTATTTCCATTGTACTACAGAGAGCAAATTGGATTCTGTTTGCAAAATCTGATAGTTCGTAGTGGCTGCATGCCACTCCACAGGGTGAAAGATTCTGAGGCTTACTGGACTTTGGGAAAATGAATGCTAGGATTGATAAGCAATGCCTGTCTTATGCACATTAGTGGAGGAGTGAGGTATCCATGCCTCATAGTGATTATTCTGGAGTTATACCTCCATATAATAATGATGATGATAAAATCTATCCCTATTAAAAGGCTGTCGTGTCGAAACTTGACTGTATTATCTCTAATTCTCTAACAACTCTAGTGATAGTGGTAGTATTCTTGGTATGTAGCTGAGTTAACTGAGATGCAGAGAAGTTAAGAGGTGAATTTTTTTAGCATCACACAGCTTTAAAAGAGGTGGGGTTGACATTTGACTTATTCTCACAAAAGCTTCCTTTGTTGATTTAAATCTGTATTTATATGGGAAATATACCATATTATTTCCATTTCTTAAATAAGAGCCTGCTACTAGGTTGTCAGTAGTGATACCTGGATGTGAACAATATTGCGTACTTAGAGATGTAAATTTTAGAAATTGTCAACACCATGATAATAGTTTTACAGTTGTTTTGGATGGTGAGAATGACAAATCTGAGGAAAATAAATATATTCAATTACTATTTTGATATTCCTTTTAGATCTGATTTACTCTTGAAACAAAAAAATACGTATACACTTTGATTTGTTCATAAAATTACTATGTTTGCTAAATTACATTTAAAAGTATAGTTTAGGGCTTCCCTGGTGGCGCAGTGGTTGGGAGTTGCCTGCCAATGCAGGGGACACGGGTTCGAGCCCTGGTCCGGGAAGATTCTACATGCCGTGGAGCAACTAAGTCTGTGCGCCACAACTACTGAGCCTGCACTCTAGAGCCCGCGAGCCACAACTACTGAGCCTGTGAGCCACAGCTACTGAAGCCCATGCGCCTAGAGCCCATGCTCCGCGACAAGAGAAGCCACCTCAGTGAGAAGCCCGCGCACCTCAACGAAGAGTAGCCCCCGCTCGCCGCAACTAGAGAAAGCCTGTGCGCAGCAAGGAAGACCCAACAAGCCCCGCCCCCCCCAAAAGTGTAGTTTAGTCAGACAGTAATTTACTCATTGAATTGACTTACAAGTTGCTGAGCGTGGGGGATTAGGCAAATAATAGGTTTTGCCAATTTATAAAATTCAGGTAAAAACCAGGAAACCAAAACAGCCTTAGATTCTGTTGTACCTAGACGATAGCTACAAATGGGTTTAATATTTGTCTTCTTCACTTCCTGTTCCTTTTCCTGTGGGACAATCTAGTTGGGGATATTTATCAAGTAGTCACAAATATTCTTACAGACTTTGATGAGTGCTATGAAGGAAAAGCACGGTGGTTTTGGAGAGGATCCTGCCTTAGTCTGGAGCTCAGGGAGGGTTTCTCTGAGGACAGGGCTGTGGCGCTGAGTGCTGCAGGAGAGCGGAGCTCCTTCTTCGTGGAGGGAGCAGTATAGTGGAAGGCCCAGTGGTGGGAAAGTATGTGGGTTTTCTGGAGGCCCACAGGGGCCAGTATGGTTGGAGGGGGAGATTTCCTGTTGGCCTCAGTGACGTGTCCAGCTGACCAGACTTGGTGAGTGGTTGGCTGTGGTGGGGAGGAGAGAGGGGCATCCCTGGACCCTGTTTGGTACATCTGGATGGGGGTGTCTTTCACTGAGGTCACAAACAGAAGGGAGGATCCTAGGTATCCAGGCAGGAATGTTGGGTGGCAGTTGGAAATAGAATTCTGCAACTGAGAGAAACCAGCCAAGGGTGACACCTTTGGAGGGCACAGACATGAGGAGGTAATGGAAGCTGTGGCTTATGTGAACTTGGGAAAAGTGAAGCTTTTTCTGCGGTGATGCGTGATTCTTTGCCTCTCGTGCCTATTGGCCACCAGAGGCCTACCGTCTGATAGAGCCCTGCTGTTTAACCAGCGACGCGGTGGTGAGGAAGTCATTGCTCTTTCTGTTCAGCAAATGTTAATCATGCCAGGCATTCTACTGAGTGCTAGGTATGCAAAGATGAATAAGGCACAATTTCCACCTTTAATTAACAGTATGCTGGGGAGACAAGAAAATAAATGGATTAAATTATTGAGTGATTGTTTGCTCTGACTTCAATTTGCTAATTTGTTGAGAGGAAAAGAAAAAAGATTTAGGAACCTCCCACTGTGTGATAAATCCCGTGGTACCTCATTTAATCAGTCCCCCAGCAACACCAGAGGTGAACACAACTGTGCTGTATTAAATGTGAGCTGTATTAATTTTACGTGGCTAATAAGTAGTATAGGCAGGATTCACACCCAGGTTTGTCTGAGTCTAAGCCACCTCCCTTTCTGTTGCACCTTTCTGTCTCAAATTCTAAGTGTTTTTCTAAACTTTGGACTATCTGTTTTATATATTAGGAAAGATGGAGGAATTTGAATGGGCAGGAGGTTGTCATCCAAAGGCAGGTACGGACTTGGGCGTGCAACATGAGCGTAACGAGTGAATCGGAGGAGTGCTGTGGATGAGTGGCGTGCAAAGGGTTTTCCTAAGCTTTCTCATGAAGACCTTCTTCCAAGA
The DNA here is from genome assembly GCF_002837175.3 of Physeter macrocephalus. NCBI lineage: Eukaryota > Metazoa > Chordata > Mammalia > Artiodactyla > Physeteridae > Physeter > Physeter macrocephalus. The sequence continues at coordinate 10,420,984 of NC_041223.1, read as the reverse complement.
ACTCTGATGGCTGGATTTATGTCAGGCCTTCTGAATGGCACTAGTAGTTAGCCAAGGCTCTGTCCTCTCCCTTGACCTCTTCAGTATTTTTATCAGTGCCGTGGAGGGAGGCATGAATGAAATGGCATGCTGATCTAATTGGTGGTTGACGTCAAGATAGGAAATGCAGTTAATATGTTAGATGTCAGGCCAGAATAGTGACCAGAAACAAGCAAAATGAAAATAAGCAGAGATAAAAATTTCTGCCGCTTGAGTCAGCTAACCAACTGTATAATAGGAGATAGGGGAGGTAGGGTTCCGTCACAGCTGATGGGGCGGATCAAGGGCGTGATGGGTCTGTCAAATAATACAGGTCTGAGGCCAGATTTGTACTAATGTAGGATTTGTACTAATGTAGGAGAAGAAGCAAAGTCCTCCCCATGATATGTTTTGTGTTAAGAGGACTAAGAACTGGCATATTTCGCTCAGAAAAGGGAAATAGATATAGCTATCTTCAAATATTCTATGAAAGGATCAAAGTAACAAAACCAATGGGTGTAAATTACAAGGAACAGATTTTTGTTATATAGAAGGAAGAAATTCATAACATTCATGGTTGCAGACACTTTTAGGGGATTCATACATACATCATGTATGGACCAATGAGGTTCTTTTCAGTTCTCAGATTCTGTGTTTCATTGATAAATCCTTTATCAGGGTGCCTTAAGAATTGTGTGATCAGGCTTCCTTGGTGGGGCAGTGGTTGAGAGTCCGCCTGCCGATGCAGGGGACGCGGGTTCGCGCCCCGGTCTGGGAAGATCCCACACGCCACGGAGCGGCTGGGCCCGTGAGCCATGGCCGCTGAGCCTGCGCGTCTGGAGCCTGTGCTCCGCAACGGGAGAGGCCACAGCAGTGAGAGGCCTGCGTACCGCAAAAAAAAAAAAAAAAAAAAAAAGAATTGTGTGATCAAATGATAATGTATTAAAGTGCTTTGGAAATGCATGGTAGATGTTGGCCATTATATGATTATGCAGGTCAGGAGGGTCTTTGGATGGGTTTCTAGAGGATATTACATGAACCTCTGACACTATATGCTAAATTTGAGATGTATATACATCCTGGATGTATTTTTTTTTTTTTTTTTTAAAAAGAGTGTCCCTAAGAGTTAAGAATCACAGCTTCTGATTGTTACTTTTTATGGGTAGTTTATGGAAGTTAGTTTATATACATAGGTAACAACCTATTAATATTTTATTTCTAATCTTAATAATTCTGAAAAGTAAAAATCCAGTGATATTTTAGATTTTTAGATGAGGGATAAAATTTTAAATGTGGTTAGGAACAAATATTGTGCCTTCTACTACTGTTTTGCTTAATGATGTGTATGTGAAAAACAAACTTCTTTATTTAAAACTAAATCAAAACATGTTTATTTCAGATAAAAACTGCTCAAATAAAAGTCGTCTATAATCCCGCCTTTACAAAAAAATTTTATCATCCCCTTGCCCCCTTCCTTCAGGTTTCATTTTGTGGCTCCACAAATACGTATGTTCCCTGTAACTTGCCTTAAGGAAACCAAACGAAAAACAAAAATATTGACCATGGTCCTCTTTCCAAGTCAGTATGTGAGTATTTCGGTTCCTCCCTGCCCCTCCTCTCACGTTGTGAATGGCATCATAGTTGGAGGGCATCAGGAATTTGATGGTTCTTAGAGCCAAGAACAAAACAGCCTTTCCTGCCTTGTCTGATGTCTTAGAATTCCAGCTCTTGATCCTTCCTGTACCGTTGTAGAATGTGGCAAATATTCCTGACTGACCGGAGGAGAACCTACAGTGTGTTGGTAACCAAAGTTGAAGTTTCAGTGTTTTAGTTCGAGTCTTAATAAACAGGCACTATTTTGCCATTAACAGAAGTTTAAAAAAAAAAAAAAAAGGTGGTTTTAGATGCTGGGTTGCATTTTTTTTTCTACCTGATTCTCATGATCGTACACAGAGGCGTGACACAGCAGAAGGAAATGTGGACCTGAGTCAGGAGACCTGCACTAGTACTGCAGCCCTGGGCCAGTCCCCGCAGCTCCAAGCTTCCATTACGTCATCTTCGGTAATTGGATTCTGTGGTAGTAGTGACAGTGGTAACTGAGAATCTTGGTATTTTCTGGCTTGAAGGAAATATGAATGAAGTGAGGGGAGAATATTTAGTGCCCCGCGCCTGTTTTTGACTTAAACTGATTTTAATGCCATTAGGAGAAGAACTTGACTACTATTGTTGCATTATATATTATCATTGACTTTACATGCATCTTCTGCATGTGTGTACAGAAATTGGCTAGTGAGTTTTACTTTTTATTTTCAAGAACACTTTATGTGATCAGTCCTCATTCCCAGGCAGTTATGAGGCACCATGATCATCCTAAGTCATTTGTGCTATATGCTGAGTGAGACATGAAAAAGTACAAAGCATGGACATTGCCATTTTAGTCTCCTTGGGAGTTAAGAAATAACACATAAAAATGAAAAAAACGGTACATGAGTTAAATATCAATATAAGGCAACCCAGAAGTCGGTTACAGCCTGCATAGGAGAGATTCTAGCAGGTCCCACAGATAGTGTTACTGGGGTGTGGTGAAGGGGAAAGCTCTCTGGTCCTTGATCCGGGGCTTGAGTGAACTTGGGCTTAGACAGGCACAGAGAAGAGCAGGAGTGTCCTCCTGCTTGTGTGTGCCGTAAGCGAGAGTGTAGGCGCGGGGATGGAGGCGGCCAAGTGTGGGACAGCTGTGTCCCATCCACCCCCGTCCCCCAGCAAGCCAGCCATGGTAGTGCTTGCAGGATGCCTGGGGAAAAACAGGCATTTTATAGTTATATTTAGACATCATCACAGAAAAGTCAACATAGATTGCTTCCCGACCTGGCAGCCACTACTTACAGGTCACTCTGGCCGGCCCTGATCGTTATCAGCTGAGTTTTCACACAGCTGTCACTCATGCACATCACTCTTAACATTTGACATTGTTTTACATGTACTTTTCCACGTCCCTGTCCATTCCACTATGCGGATATATTATGGCTCATTCTCATATTCTATAATCGTTGAATAATTGGGTTTCGGTTTTCTTCTTTGAACAACTAGTCGCTCTGAGATCCTTTTAGTTCTCACTAATTCAATTTTCATTATAATTGTGAGGCAGGTATTCTTTCTCACATTTAGTGAGTGAGAAAACTAAGAAATAAGCACCAGTATTCAGAGTCACACAGTGGTATTAAGTGTTGGGATAAGGGTGTGGACCCTCTCTGAGTCCAGAGTCCATGCTTTCCCCACAGGACAGACCATGCTTTCTCCCTTCAGTATTAGAAATCATGTAGCTGCAGACAAATTTGGATAAATAGCACCCCTGCCCCATTCGAGAGGGTATTATAAGTTGGAACAAGATAATAATTTTTGGAGCTTTTGTTTAAAGCTTCTTGTCATATGGGCTTCCCTGGCGGCACAGTGGTTAAGAATCCGCCTGCCAATGCAGGGCACATGGGTTCAATCCCTAATCTGGGAAGATCCCACATGCCACGGAGCAACTAAGCCCGTGCGCCACAACTACTGAGCCTGTGCTCTAGAGCCTGTGAGCCACAGCTACTGAGCCCACATGCCACAACTACTGAGCCCGCGTGCCACAACTGCTGAAGCCCACGCACCTAGAGCCCGTGCTCCGCAACAAGAGAAGCCACCGCAATGAGAAGCCTGCGCACCGCAACAAAGAGTAGCCCCTGCTCGCCACAACTAGAGAAAGCCCACGTGCAGCAATGAAGACCCAACAGAGCCAAAAAATAATTTAAAAAAAAAAACAAACTTGTCATATTATCCTTCAGAAAGAGTTTACCACTGCTTTATACATACTAGTTCAAATACTCATTTACTCACATTGGGTTTTATTATTTTTGTCATTTCATACGTAATGGAATATTACTTCAAAAGTTTTCTTTAGTTGCTGGTAAGACAGAACATTTTCCCAAATAATGATTCAAAAGGGGGAGTTTTTCCTTCCTTGAGCTCTTGTTTAATCCAGATATATAGATATGATTATAGATCAAGAAGATGTGATAGTTCTTCTTTCTGTGGGTTTTTCAATGACTTTCTTCAATTTGTGGTTTAAGGAATTTGGCTGAAAAAATTGTGAAATATTATATTCATAAAGAAACTACTAATAAGATATCCCCTTAACTTGATATTTAGGAGTGAATACAGTTACGTAGATATCTTTATTATAAATACTTGTGTACGCATACTCTGAAAGAGTGATAATGAGGGAATATCTAAGTATAAAAAGCATCAAGTATATCTAAAGGATGCTAAAAATGTATAGGGACTTGTTCTTTAACTTCGATAATCTTTAAAGGGTAGGTGGATTTCCAGGCCAGCCTCTGAAAACCTGTTTAACCTATAATACAGCCTAACTGTGCTACCTAATATGTCTAGAATCTATATTCAAATATATATTTAAAAAATATACTTCGTACTCCTTCTTATTTAGTAGTCCCAGGAATGGGAAACCTTCTGAGACTTTGGAGGATGTAGGCAGCAGTGGCAGCTTGCCAGAAGGAGATCCAGGAAAGGGTGTGTGTGTGTCTCTGTGTGTGTGTGTGTGTGGCTAGCGGGGAGAGAGAGGGGGGAAGGGAGAGGGGGAGGAAGAGGGAGAGAGAGTTATAACTCATACATACATAGCTACATATCTAAATACATACATATCTAAAAACTTATTTGAATAAGGAAGAGTTACAAGAAAGTCTTATCAAGTAATAAAATTCATTAGAAGCTGAGTAACTAAACATAGAGTAGTTATGTTAAGACCTCTTTGAAAATGGGCTGGACACATTGTGACTCTAAAAGCACTTGTCTTATTTTATGGAATTGAAGTCCAAATTGCAGCAGTCGTGGAATCCTAACTAGAAAGGAAAAATGTGCTTGGAATAACATATTTAGAGAAATATTTGAGGACTATTCTTAATGTGGTTGTCTCTGATATAACAAATTATATGTGAGAATTGAAAATGGTGATACTGTAGAATCAATAGAAGGGTAGATGATAAAAATACAAAGTTGTTTTGGGTTAGATGTGACTATGAGAAGTGAATTGCTTTTTGGAAGTCTTGGATTTGATCTGGGTTTTGTTTTCTTTAAGGAGAAAGTAGTAAAAAGCAGGGGTTGAGATCCTGCAGTGGTACATATTGAGTGTTAAAAATAGCAAGAGTACACAGTGGGATGAATTTGGATTGTGGTTGAATATTGAATAATAGGCCATAAGGAGAGAAGGTTAAAATTAAATAATTTGTACTGTGTAAGTATCTTGTTTTCATATCTGAATCTCACTGAAAGGCATTTGATGCATTTTGAGAGGTAGAGATAATCTGTGTATTTCATGCTTTCGATTTTCAGAAATCTCAGGGTTAAGCTAACATTTTGACATGGGTGCAAATTAACTGAATTTTAAGTAGGGCTGTGAGAGTTTATGGCAGTGATGAGAAAGATATTACAAAACAGTTTCAGTCACTGATAAGATGAATTTGCTGCACTGTTACCTATAGCATTAAAATATAGACATTCCAATCATTTTCCCATTTTAAATTTCTGCTTTAATTAAGCCAGTTTGGGTCGTGCACTATTTAAAGTCAAGTAAGCAGACCTTTCCTACGCCCTGGCTAATTCAGATTGAATGTGAAGATAGGGCTGCCTCGGGCCCCATATTGGAAATTTAGCCTGAAATCTGATTTACTCTCTGTGGGCCATTCATTCACTGCGGATTTCAGCCTTGATTTTCACACTTTCATAGAAAGTTTTATTTTATCTTTTGAAAGAAAGTGTGGAAAATCATTACATTTTGCTTTTCTTAGGCATAAATTCTAATTTAAATCATTCTGAGAAAACTTAATTCTTAGTTTTCAATTTTAGTTTCATTACAGGAGGTCACCGTGTATGTTTGTATGTTGAATTGTGAAGTCAGCACAGCTTGTGTAACATCAGTATATTGTTTGGGCAATTTCTGTCATAGTAAGTCAACGTTTTTCTTGACTGGTGGAAGTAGCACAGTTAAAATTCCATGAGATTGTGAATTTTGAGCAGAACTGTTTGGCCTACACATATCTTCATTCCGGTGAGATCCGTTCCTGGCAAATCCCTGTGGACCCCTCAGGACTCAGCTCAGGTACCTCTGTAGGTGGGCTTTGTTAAAACTCAGACCCACTGGCACGCTCTCTCCTCACAGTCCCTCCAGGATGTCAGCTGGGTTGCACTGTCATCTTCGTTTCAGGCTGTTCACCTCTCCAGGACAGCCTCCGACACTTGTCCACTGTTTGCTTCCAGTGCCCTGCGTAGTGCACGCGGTAGATGCTTAGTAAACGTGTGATGAGGGGATTACTCAAGTCATTTAAATGAGCACCAGGGTACCCCTAAGAAGGAGGGAGGGCAGAGGCTGCGGGCGGCCTTGGGGGATGTGTAGGATGAAGGAGGACTGGGGGTTCTTGCAGCTTTCCCACCTTGGGTTTGGGGTCTACACTCCTGGCTCCCCCCTCACCTCCTGTTCATGCTCAGCTCCCGGTCTTCCAGGAGCTGCCCTCACCTCTGCAGCAAGACTGCCCTCGCCCAGCTCAGCAGTTACCTCCCAGTCATGAGGCGTAGCCAGAGCTTTAGCCCTCACCTGTTGGACTCCTGGGCTGCAGTTGGCATGTTGCTACACCTGCTCCCTTCTCCTCCATAGCACCGTGCTCTCTACAACCTCTAACTACATTTTCTGACCATTCTTTTGGCCTTGTTGTGGCCTCCTTTTCCCTTCTTCCTTCTACCCATTGTTCTCTTTTCATATATTCTTCCTGGGTAGAGTCCTTGAGTTTTATGTGCTTCATATTGATTAATTCATCCAGTATTTACTGAGGATTTACTGTGTGCCAGGTGCACTGTTCGACTTGTGTCCTGGAGATATAATGTGAGTGAGTAAAACAGAAATCGCTGCCCTCCAGGAGCATATATTCTCTGTATGCTGACTTCCCTATTTATGATTCTGGGTCAGACCTTACTCCCCAAGCTGGAAACTCATGGTGGCTCTTCCTTCTGGATATTTTCACCTGGCTTCCCTTATAGGAACCTCAATTTTAACATGCAGAACAGTGAAGGCTCCCGCCCCCTGGGGAGGATTGATCTGCTTCTACTGCTGCATGCTGTCTCACCTGGTGTCTTATCATCTGTTAAGCCACCCTTGACACCTGTCTTCCATCACTCACAAGGCGTGCTGTGTTTCCATTCTCTTACTTGAATCTGGGCTTGCTTTTGCCCAGCACTGCTACCAGCCCAGGACCTCAGCTCACCTGCCTCTGTGGCAGCCCACCCTGGCTCCAGGCAGCTGCCAAGAGAGTGGTCCTTCCGGAAGGCGGATCTGACTCTGTAGTTCTCTGTTAAAAGGACTCGGTGGTTTATCCCCAAGGTGCAATCTGAAGCCTTTAAAATGGCATGTAAGGCTCACCCATCTACTGGCTTCTGCCTGCTCCAGCTGCAGCTTTTCCCCGTCTGGGTCTAAACTGCCTGTGTCTCCTCACACGTGCCAGGCAGCTCAGCACCCTTGAGCCTGTGCTTTACGCAGTTTCTCCTGCTCTGTGCCCTGGCCCTCCCCACCTTGAATCTGGCTTCTTCCATTTGCCCTGCTAATCTTCAAGCCTTCCTGAGAGTGCCCGTGTACTCGGTGTGAACATGGAGTCTGGCACACCGTAGGCATCAGTATATGGCTTTGGAAGGAAGGAAGGAGGGATCTGTGGGCCTTTGTAGCACCGCGGTGAGGGACTTCCGCCACCACCGCTTTGCTCCTTTGAAGCACCCAGGGCATGAAAGCACAGACTGAGGCTCCAGTTCGGCTCTCCTGAATGGCCTTGGCCCTGAGGCCCATGGGCTGACTCACCAAGCCAAAAATAAAACTCAAAGTCTAGCTTTGAACTGGTTATGTTTGGTAAGATGCTTACTTGCATAGAGAAGGTGGCTTGTGACTCATAGTCTGGGTGCTTATTCATGTGCACTAGTGATCTTTGAAAATTTTTACCCTAGACATTCTGTGTTATCTAAAATCTATCCTTTCACTTTCTAATGAGCACTCAGATGCATTAATGTTTGATCAGGACTCGCAGACTCAGGTCTAAAATAAAGTAATTGTTCTAAGAATACTTTGAAGTCAGAGAGGGTTCCTAACCGCTCGCTGTGCTTTGCCTTTGTTACTAGTAAAGCTAAAAGGAGCTGGGTGAGGTTAACTCATGCCAGTGTCCTGTATGCACAGTAGAATTTTAGATGAATGCGAAATCTTTCCTTAAATTGTTTGCTCCAGATCCCTCTTAATTATTAAAGCCTTGCTAAAAGTAAAAAAATTAAATGTCTTATATCCACCTAGGTCTTTTTCTTAATGTTTCTCTGGGTTTTATTTGTCAGGTCATCGTTTTAATATTTTCAAAAGAAAGGATAGTTGCATTTTTAATGTATATGTTAGCATAGCAAACTTTCTGCCTTTGTAATAATGACTTAATAAGCCTACTTCTTCGTGTGTTTCTTCACAGGGCAGCCCAATGGATCCCATGGTGATGAAGAGACCTCAGCTGTATGGGATGGGCAGTAACCCTCATTCTCAGCCACAGCAGAGCAGCCCTTACCCGGCAGGTTCCTACGGCCCCCCAGGCCCACAGCGGTATCCAATTGGCATTCAAGGTCGGACCCCAGGGGCCATGGGAGGAATGCAGTACCCACAGCAGCAGGTTTGTGCTAGTTTTTACTCCACTTCCCCTCACAATTGGTCCTAGTTTTGTCTTTGTCTTTTACTGTCTACCAAAGATTAGTTTTGAGAGTAATCTCAAAACTGAGATTTTGTGGGCATTTCACTGATTTTTCTCTACTTTTTAAAATTTTTCATAGTTTCTTGAAATAATCACAGGTACAATTCTTCCCCCGTCTCTTTTAAAGAAAGAAAAGTGACCTTCTTAGAGCAAAGTGGACAGAATTCCTGTTTGGTAGAAAGCCTGTATTACCAGCTATATTTGAAAGATTGACTGTGTCATCATTTTGCAGCAAATTATATAGATCTAAGCCCCAAAGTGAACTTGGCTTTCTAATATTTCTGATGTCAGACAGTGTCAAATTTTGAGCTGTGAATAAACTTCTTAGGGTCAAGTTTTAAGTTATTTAAAGGTCTTTCTCATAAAGATGGCATCAACTTAAAATTTTTTTAGTCTCCCCAAAAGTTATTTTGCTTTTATTTCTTGACATATTTCTTCTGTATCTTTTAAAAAAAGATTTCTGTATTTCTTATAAGAGAATTTGATGTGTATCAGTTTTCTTAGGTTTGATGGGTTTTGTGTTTTTACATAAACAAAAAAGAGTTTTTCTGCTTTAAAAAAAAATATTCTTCTCCTTTTTCTCTAGAATCAAATAGTTGGAGTTACCTTAAATGACCATCTACCTTCTGGCAGTAGTAAGACTACAGTCTCTTGGATACTGGAGAGTATATCCTTGTAATGTTGCCATGAGGAGATTCAGACTTGTTTTAGGGTATTTAGTGTCTAGGAGCACCAGAAAGGCTGATTTATAAATTCCCACACCATGCCTTTAACCTGGTGGTGCATCAGGCTGATGCCCTGGTTGTTTTCCTGCCTCCAGATAGGTTATTCCACAGGGTTGCCAAGCAACCCGTTCCAGAGTTTCACAGTACTTCCTCTCAGGAAATTCTTCCCGATGTTTGACCAAAAATCACTGTGGAAAAAAGATTGGATAGAACTTTTGTTCTCTCTAAAGTGAATGTGGAGAATGATATATCATACTTTATATGCTCCATAGCTGTGTCCTAAAAGTTCACAGATAAATGGCACTTGAGCCCTGTCTTTTTAGAGACTGAAAATTGTCTTTCCTCTTTATCTTAGTTTGTCCTTTGGCGATATTTTTATGTTAAGGCAGTTGTAAGGAAAGATAGAAGCAGCTCAGCCTTTGAATCCCAGCTGTTGGTTCTTTAAATGGCCTTCGTTATTGTCAGAAGTTCTCACCCCTTGTTTATTAAAGATTGGCCACTCAGAATTTTAGCAGTCAGTTGCATACTTAATTGTATTGTAATTTTATTCAACATTACTCCTTTCTTCCAGTAATACTTTGCTGCCTAGAGTAAAATTCTTTAGTTGAGGCTGCTAATTATGAGAGGGAGATAATTTGTAAATGATTGAAAAGTAAGATGAGAGTTGTGATTTTTTTTTTTTCCTCTCTCTCGTTTCCTTTTATTTTATTTTATTTATTTTTAGGTTTTAAAGCTAATTTTCCCTTAGTTGAGGGGAAGAAGGCCCAGGCAGCCAGCTGAATAAAGTCCTGATGCTACTCTACAGCTGATTTCTTTTGGGGGCTGACAGTTCTGTATGATACTCTGGCCACAGGAAGAGAGCAGAGACAGAAGGGCAGTGAGAAATAGCAGGACGGGTGGAGGGAAGTAGACGCCGCCACTCCCTGTTCCTGCACCTTCCTTTCCACCATGTTTTCCTGAAGGGAAATTTGAGAGTCATTTCAAAAGGAGCTGTTCATGGCAAGCTACTGGATGAACCTTTACCTTTTTCTCTGAATGAGTTAAAGTCTTCTTCGAAGTTTAAGACGTTGGTTTATTTTGCAGTCCCAAAGTGGGAATCTAACAAATGGAGGTGTGTGAAGAATGATTACCTAGGAATATTTTTTTCATTATTTTCTTCCCACATATGTAAGGCTAAAAGTAGAGGACATACACAGTTACATAGAATAACCTTAGTTTTCTTAGCTTTTTTGTCTTATTTAATCCTGGTGGATTTTACATACTTTCAAAATCCAGGAACTCTCGGATTTATTTGAAGGGACAAATTGATAAAGGTTACCCACCAAGTATTTTAGCAAATTTTTAATTAAGATTTTAGATTAGGTATTTTACTGCTAATCCCAAAAAATGCCTAATTCTGATTAAGCACAGATCTTTCTGATAATGAAAGAAAAATAAGGTATCTGGTAAGAAATTGAATTCCCTGGCTGTCAAACTTCCATACTGAGTTAATCATAATCAAACGTTCTAAATAATCTTTATTGCTTTTTTACTTTTTCATTTAGTTATAATATGACCTTGAAGTATTGCTTTTTTGTTTTGAAACCTAAAAGGCTAAAAAGAACTGCTAATGCATTTTTGAATGTGTGTAACATTTTAAAGGGGACACGCAGCATAGTACCACGTTCATGTGATCAGTTAGGTGTAGGCTAATTCATAGCTTTGGAAAGGAAAAAAAAACAATGCGGGTTTTGGGAAAGGTTATTAGAACACATTTATTTTGTTAGCTTTAGTCTGTGTCCTTTGGTGAGGAATTTTCGGTGAGTTGCTTTATTTGCGAATTTTGGATAATTATAAATTTGGTCCACAAACAAGGTCCTGGGCACAGTGATTGGCTGCCAGTCCTATCCATCTTCTGTTAGTGCTGATGTAATTGGCTAAGCATTGTTGTGGTCATGGCTGCTAATGTTCTTCAGGGAAAAAATTGGAAGATAATGATGACATTGAGTTTTTATTGAGTGGACATCACCACCTAGGCATGACTTTACTTTGGACGGCCTCCAAAGCTTTCTGTGCTTGGTTTGTGAACCTCTAATGAGCTGAATCCAGTTCATTTAATATTGCTCATATATTTCTGCAAAGGATTAAAATGTAGGAATTCAAGTTTGTATATTGAGTTGCCCACTTACTAGCTGAGTGGTAAGTTGTCTTTGGCTCAGGGGTCACAGTTTGATTCCTGGCTGGCGTTCTACTCCTGTGACAGGAATTTTAAATGAGTATTCTATTAGAAAGAACCACAGTGCTTATATGAAATTTAACATGCACAGTATCACTGCTTACTTTTTGTCTCGGAGAGTTAGGGGGAACTGGCCACTGAGTGTTGGGTTTTGGTATTAACCTGGGGATTCTTGATTTGTATGGTGATAATTTTATTTTTGAAATATACTCATGACTGGGTCTTTGAAGCATGATGTGATAATAGTACATCATTTTGGTATTTATTAACTGGAACTAGACTTGGGTCTTTCACTTGCTGATTCTCTCACATCGTCAGGCAAATACATGGTAAACAGATTAGTTTTGCACGGTGTCCTAAAAACTAGTCTACTTGGGTTTTTATTGAGCTGAGAGGGGAAATGAATTTTCTGTGCCTCTGTGGAGGATGTTCTGCCTCTAGGCTCCTGGAATTCAAACCTGGGGATGGTTAACAGAAGTACACTGGTTGATTTCATCTAATACGGAGCTACACAGAGTATGTATAATCTTTAAGGTTGCTAGAATCTGACTTTGAGTTTTTTTTATTTTGTTTTTTTAAACTTAGACACCAGTGTATCCTTTGCTTGATCAGGGATGTGGGTGAGCAAATGTTTTATTTCATTTTTCTTGTCCTTTGTGATCATAAATGTATACATAGGCCTATGCTGACTTGCTTTAAAAAAGATTTGTCATATAAAAGAAATAACACCGAGAAGAAATAGGTTACAGAAGCGAAGTTATATTTATTTGTGTCAAGCTGATTTCAATTATGTGGTCTGAGATTCTTCTCGAGTTATCAAGAGTTATTGGACTGATATTTTAACTCCCCATATCTGTTGCAGATGTTTGTATAACCTGATACCTGTTGGAATTATAAAACCAGGGAAGGAGAAAAAGGGCAAAGTGAGAGGTGTATAAGTTCATGAGTACTTTTGCAATGGGAAAACGTGACTTTTTAGTTTTTAAAAACATCTGTACTGCGAAGACCTTTACAACAACAAGAATATGGAATATAATTATTGCTTTGAAAGAGATCATGGCAAAATTAAATAGAACTTGTTATTTTTGTTAAGGTGACCCATCTGAACTTATCACTTTCAATCTAAATAACAACTGAATTAAACACTGAGGTTGTTTTGAAAAAGACTTTAAAAATGAATAGGTGTTTTAATTTGTGCCTTTATCTTCTACACGCTTTGGATGTGTCTATTTTGCTGTGTGCTTTTCGAGTAAAATATTTATTTCAGAACATAAGCATTTTATTTGGTACCATCTTAACAGCCAAAACACTTCTTCCAATGCACATATTTATTTTGGCAGCAGATGTTTCTGAAAGGAGACAAACATTACAATTGTTTGGCTAAAATAAATGTTTTCTTTGGGGTTATTAAGGAGCCAAGTGAATTCTAGGATTCCCACCTGTGTTACTTTATATTGTTAGTCTATTCTGGAAAAAAAAATTGCTTTTTAAAATACAGTTAAAATTATGTTTCGATATAGTTTTAACAGTGTTTCTGAAAAGTAAGGAAGAATGGAGTGAGAAGGACTGGTTAAAAGAGTTTTTGACATGAAATGTTTGTTTAGACTTACTCTCTGAATCCTAAGTGTGAATTCAGTATCAGGGCTTAATTTTAGTTTTCTCTAAAACAGAGCTGAGACTTCCTATTTAAGGAGCATAATAGGGTGTGATAGGATGAGAAAGGAAGGCTTGACTTAGTGAAATAAAGGAAGGCTTAACATAAAGGAGAGGAATGGGTGCCTAGTGTCTGTTTTACTTTCAGAGTCTTAATTTTTTATAGTTTATATTCACTCAGAGACACCTACCTGTACTAAATAAAATATTAAGCATGTATTTTACATGTGTATAGATATATATACATATAAACAAACAAATCAGTAAGATGAAGGTAAACTTTTTGGCCAGTAAAATAGTGAATGCTTTGAGATTTCTTTTGCTGTGTTATTCACAGCATTTTTTTTTTTTTTTTTTTTTGCGGTACGTGGGCCTCTCACTGCCGTGGCCGCTCCCGTTGCGGAGCACAGGCTCCGGATGCGCAGGCTCAGCGGCCATGGCTCCCGGGCCCAGCCGCTCCGCGGCATGTGGGATCCTCCCGGACTGGGGCACGAACCCGCGTCCCCTGAATCGGCAGGCGGACTGTCAACCACTGCGCCACCAGGGAAGCCCTCACAGCATTTTTATATACGCATGTTCTGTTCTAAGAGAGTTGGAGCCAAGCTGCTTTGCTTGTGTACCTGAAACGTTTGGAGTTTTTTTTTAGCGGGTTGCCGATTTGTATAAATAATGGCCTTTTGTTGGCCACATTTTGTCTTGATTTCCTCACTTGTTCTTCATCAGTGAATATGAAGGTATATAAGCTTTACACCTCACATTTCTGCTTCCAAGTAGATAGCAGATGCTACTGTCTTTGATGCCAGAGTTCCCTGTAGATGGAGTTTTGTACCAAGAAAATATTTTTGAAAAGATCTGTAGATATGGTAATTTTTAGTTGTGCTTTAAATTTTAAATTTCTGAACTATTTAACTGGTTTTATTTACTTCTTATATTGCAGTTGAATTTCAGCATATTTTGAAGCATTCAGTGTGACATTCTTAACAGAGGTGTGTTAGAAGAGATCACATTTTAGGTTAGACATAAAGTTTTAAATCTTTAGCCTTTTTTCTTAAAAATGAGGTAAGACCAGGTTTTATACTTGAAAGTTGAATGAGAAAATGTGAAATGATTTCTCTTGTAGTTTGGAAAGCTACTTTTTTAAAATTTTATTTATTTATTTTATTTTTGGCTGCGTTGGGTCTTCGTTGCTGAATGCGGGCTTCCTCTAGTTGTGGCGAGCGGGGGCTACTCTTCGTTGTGGTGTGCGGGCTTCTCATTGCAGTGGCTTCTTTTGTTGCGGAGCATGGGCTCTAGGTATGCGGGCTTCAGTAGTTGTGGCACATGGGCTCTAGAGCGCAGGCTCAGTAATTGTGGCGCAGGGACTTAGTTGCTCCACGGCATGTGGGATCTTCACAGACCAGGGCTCGAACCCGCGTCCCCTGCATTGGCAGGCGGATTCTTAACCACTGCGCCACCAGGGAAGTCCTGGAAAGCTACTTTTGTATTAGGAAATTTATACTGATGTATGTATGTGTATGTGTGTGTGTGTGTGTGTGTGTGTGTGTGTGTGTGTGTGTATTTATTATTATTATTCTTCTTTAACCTGGACATTTACATTGCCCTAGAAATTCTAAAGGTTACATGCAGTGTACAGCGCCTATTCTTTGCTGGTAGCTTATTCTATTTTGTCATTTACATATGAGTTCTATGTATTTTACATATTATAGACATTCAACCTAAAATATCTGTTAAGCTTTTCTATTATAATTTTTGAAATGTAAAACTCAAGTATATGTTTTAGATAGCATTATAATCACTTGGATATATTTTAAATAAATTTGGTTTATTTGCTTTCATCAGAGAAACATTTAGTGTGATATTTATGTTAAAATTTAAACAATTCAGTTAAAGCTAACAGTTGATAACAGTAAAATCAACCAACCACATTCCTTCACAGCTCCCTGAAAAACAAACAGTAAAAACAAAAATACCAGAAGATAAATTGAAAGTTAAACTAAGTGGCGTAGCTCAGGCCAGTGGTTCTCAAACTTTGCCAAAGGTTAGACTCTCCTACGGTGCTTTGATACCTCCCAGATGGATGCCCATATCAATGGCATCTGAATGTAAAAGCTTCCCTCTTTCTGAGCTCCACAGATGACTGTCCTGTGCAGCTAGGGTTAACAGCCAGGTGTCAGAGATCGACACAGAAGCAGCTTCCGGACCTGCAGCCGGACGCCCTGGGTGCTTGCTCTCCAGCCCTCCTCCAGTGAGTCAGAAACTCACCTCTCCTTAAAGGGAAGAAATGTGGCCAGAACCAGGAGTTCAGACAGTTCAGTCCTTGTCGGTTAATGCTTAATCTACGTGCAGTACTGGAAAAATCTGTACCTCACTCTGCTCATCTGCTAAATGAGTTTTGACTGTAAGATCTCCCAGCTTGGATTTTCCCTTTAAGATAATGGTAAGTTAATGTCTTTTTATTTTAGTTTTAGAGTTTAGAGTCTTGTCATTTCAAATACAGTCTGGTGAAATTTAAGGGTTAACGCTTGCCTGGTTGTATTAGTACAGCTACGAACCCAAATTCTTTAAAATTCTTTCTGAAAGGGAAAGAGATTAGCTCAAAGATTAGCAAATTGTTGTAATCAGTACAATAAATTATCTTCTAGCTTTTTTTTTCAATAAATTTATTTATTTATTTTTGGCTGCATTGGGTCTTCGTTGCTGAGCGCGGGTTTTCTCTAGTTGCGGTGAGCGGGGGCTGCTCTTCATGGTGGTGTGCGGGCTTCTCATTGCGGCGGCCTCTCTTGTTGTGGAGCACAGGCTCTAGGTGCGCAGGCTCAGTAGTTGTGGCACGTGGGCTCAGTAGTTGTGGTGCACGGGCTTAGTTGCTCTGCGGCATGTGGGATCTTCCTGGCCCAGGGCTCGAACCCGTGTCCCCTGCATTGGCAGGTGGATTCTTAACCGTTGGGCCACCAGGGAAGTCCCCTAACTTATTATTTTTAAAGTGAAAATTTTCTCAGAGAACCTCTTTCTCCTGAATACCTGGTGTGTGTTAGATATGTAGAATGTTATTTTATTTTTTTTAATATGTAGAAAATCTTAAGTTTGAGGTGCTAACTTTACTTGGAGTCACAAAAAGGATCAAAGAGAGCCAGTAATTACTTACACATTTTACACGTTATTACTTTCTAAGTAGTTCTGAAAATAGTATATACTGTACAACATTGGGATAAACTGTGTACAGTGAATTCTTAATGGAAATAATAAGTTTTAAAAGATTTGTCCTGTGCGGTTACTTCAACTCCTCTTTCACCTCCACAAAGAAGAGTTGGATGGCTTTGTTTTTGTATTTTAAAACAGGTTTTTTCCTAGGGGTAAAGGAAGTCTCTTCTTTTATGTTAGTGGAAGAAAGTTAAATTCTTTCTGGTAAAAAGTTGTTTATGGCAGTTTGATTATTTTTATATGCAACAAGCTATTAAGGCCATTTGCCCTTATAGTTTTGAAAATAGCTATAAAAGTTAAAACTGTAGTTGTGAATGGAATTAGAAAATCACTTTAGTAGAGAGGGAGAAGAGAAAGAAGGTGGGTGGGTGCATGAAGGGAAGAGGGGATTACAGGGAGAGAAAGCAGGAAGCCGCAGCAGCCGTGCTTTTCTCAGTGGGGCTGTGTGCACGCCTCACTGGCACTGGGGACCTTGCTCAGTCAGGTTTCTCTGACCTCAAGAGGAGCTCCCTACGTGGAGCCAGGTGTTAGAAAGTTCCTGGAAATTCTGGAGCTGAGACTTGAGCGTGGTTAGTGTGTGTGTATAACATGAACATCCCTTGCCGCCTAACAAAGTCCGAAACCCAAGGTTAGTAACTGTCTACAGCAGCAGGCATTACTCAGCTTCCCATTTCCTACAAAAAAAGTGTGTTTAATCTAGAAAACAGATTGTTCCAAAGATTTAAGCAAATTGGTCTCCCTTTATTGGTATTAAATCATTAAGAGTATACTTTAAAAAAAAAAATAACTACCGAACAGACCAATGGAATTGGCTCTTCAGGGTTAGTCAAAGGCACTGCCTTTGTTCTAGACAACATCGAACATTCAGAAACAAAAAGTAAGATGAATATCAATAGCAAAAAAAAAACAAACCCCAAAATACAAACAAAAAAACCCAGCAAGTACTGGAATAAAAATGCAAAAAAATCTATCATTGCTGAGGTAATTAAGTTTTACTTAATGGTCCTGAGACTGAAAAAAATCTAGTTCTACCTGGATGGTTGTAGGAGCTGGTCCCAAGGAGGGCTGGGGAGATGTCTGCTGGGAAGGGAACACCAATTTGAGATGTTTCCACAGAAAAGACAGCCAAGCAGGGACGGTTTCCCAACACTAAAAGTAAAAAGTTCCTTTTTAATCAGTATCATCATCCTCATTGCTGCCAGAGAGAACTGCGGAAGAGGTAAGAGGCAGAATAGTTGTTGGTCTGTGGGCTTCAGAATATTTCCTTAAAACAGTCGGCCAGAAAGGAGACTTCCCTTTCCTTTAATTACTATGTTACCTTGAAATTTCCAGTAAGATTTTGAGATAGCCCAATAATCTAGGTATCTAGATTATCTAGATACCTAGGTATCTACGCCTAGGTATCTAGGCGTTTTACACCTTTGGAGGGCCTCCTCGGTGCTTTGGGCTTCGTACAGAAGTACGACTTTCCTTCTCTACTTCCTACCTGTATGTCCCTTGCCACTTTTCAGCGTCTCAGAGATGAGAGGATCTTATTCCCCGGTAGGTGGCCAAATTCTGATAGTTGGAGAGAAGAGGAGAGACCAGGATTCCCTTCCAAGTGCACTGGGCTGCTGGAGAGAGAGCTCTCTTCCTTGCCCGCTGTTGTCTGCGGCTGAGTTCTCCCCCATCCTTCTTCCTCGTTGGCTTAAAAAATAAAGGGTAGAAGGAGTGATAACGTATGACGTCACTGGCCCTGTCTCCACGACATCAGGTGTATCACAGCACATGTAGAGAACGTCCCAGAATGACAGTTCAAGGACATTCTACTACACACATGCAGCAGGTCACAAGAGTAATAAAGTACAGAATGAACAACGAAGCAGCGGGATCCAGGGGGATTCCAGTTCTGACCAGTGCTGCTAAAAGCTGCAGAAATGGGGCAACGAGCAACACGCAGCGTGTGTGGTTCCAAGTCAGGTTCGGCTATGGTCAGTCTAACTGGAAGAATTTAAGTCATCTGAATGCATCCTAGCTGCAAGGGAGGCTATGAATCTGAGTTCTGAATTCATAACTGGCAGGGGTAGGGGGGGCGGGGCGGGGTGCTTTTGGTTACTAAATCTTTGTAGAGAACACTTGACGGTTCCCAAGTTTCTCCTGTGTAAAAAAACACCTGCTCCGTGTCCTCCTACAGTTTTCCTCACTCCATAAATGGCAGCTTCGTGCTGCTTCTTTGCTTGCCCGGGCCCAAACCTCACGGTCATCCTCTCTTTCTCAGCCTTTCAATCTGTTAAATAATCCCATTTGCCCCTTTTTTCCACAGTAGATCCCGAAACTGAGTACTTCTCACCACCTTGACAGCTACCACCCTGTGGCCAAGCCCCCATCTCCCACGTGGATTATCACCGCGGACTCCAGAATGGCCCTTTGAGAGGGTGTACGTCAGGCCCCGGCCTTGCCTCTGGGCGTCCCCCCTTCACTCAGGGTCCCCGGGGCTCCACCACTAACCCTCAGCCTTCAGAATACCGTCTTTCTTCCTCTGTGCCTTCGTGTTTGTCCTTCCTGTGCCTCTGAGGCTTTGGCCTGGTCTTTGTGAGTCTTGCTCTCTTACTACTTCTAGCTTTCTGTTCAAAGGAATGTTAACTTGAGGCGCCGTCCCGACTTGCCCGAGTAGCAGCACACGCCCCTCCCGCCGGGCACTCTTCCTTCCTCCGCTGCGCTTACCGCCTGCGTGTGCTGGCTCCTGTTGGGGCGGAAGCTCCGGGCAGCAGGCACTCGGTTGTGCCCCGCTGTAGCCCATCATGTGGAGCAGTACGTGACACTTCACGAACGTTTTCAAACAAGCGAAGGAAAGAATTTGCAGAATTGTAGCCTCTGGCCCGTGAGATCTGGGGACCCCCGTGCAGAGGTCCGAGTGTGGTAGCGGCGCGTCTGGCCCCTGTGCTCCGCTACGGGCAGGCTCTTTCCCCGTTGCCTCCTTAGATTCCAGTTGAACTCAGTGCCCAGCGCCTTTGCTGACCTGTAGGAAGCCTGCTGACGTCTCTGAGCTGTACTTTTAACCCTGTTTTTAGACCCCTGAGGAGTTTCTGGTGCCTGACGTGGTTATAGCAGCTGGTTTTCTGTTGTCGCTTATTTCAGTGTGTGCAGTGCAGGGCCCTGTATTCCTTCTGGCTGGGACTAACCCCATTGACTGGGCTGGAGACAGCTGCTCCGTGACTGCCTGACCAGTGGTGTTCCTCTGAGTTTGCCTGTATTTAGTGTAGCGCTCTCAGGAGGGAGAGGAGCTAAGATTCTAGCTCAGAGCTGACTCAGATTTGGTGCCCGTGTGCTGGGAGCTCAGCTTTTCGTCCTAACACCGGCCATCTGACGTTGCTTGCTGTGGACCACCCCTGCCCTCCACCCCCAAATAGTTAGGAGGCCGTTTATAGAAAGACGGTTTTCCGGTAGGGATTTACTGCCGGAGGGAAGAGAATTCCTTCCCCAGTGGAGGCAGAGCTCTGCTGTGTGTGGTGGAAGTTTGGGGGCTGTGAAATGATGGGGGAACATTTTACATCCACGCTCATACTGGAATTGTGTGAAAGTCAGTGTTTATTTATGGAGAAAACCGTGAAGTGTGACATTTTAGTTCTCCGTAAGTGGAATTGATAAGTTGAACTCACTATTCTGAGTAGACATGCTTTATGGGGCCAGAGCACTTCGCAGAAGCTTAGCTTTTGGAAAGGGTATATTGCGGACAGAGGTTTGGAGCTGTAGCCTTTTCACCCACACTGCACTGTAGCTTGTTTCCGGAAGTGGAGGCCTTGGCTACACCTAGGAGTAGAGAAAGGTGATTTAGCTTGAATCTTAAAAAATTACTGCCGTGTGGTTTATCCCGTTGAGTATGTATGGTAGGTAAGTAATTCTCACTTTCCAGGAAGGACAGGAATTGCCGGCCCCCTCCTCCCCCCGCAGTGTCCTTGTCTTCTTCCTGGGCCCGTTTTCCTAGTACTCTTATGAGAGGCGGTCACTAGATGACGAAGTACAGTCGTGGTGCCAGGTGTTATACTAAGTTACTTTTACAGTACACGCATTTAATTCTTGCCACGCTATTTATCTCCATTTTAAATTATTATTATTAATAATAGCTAGCGTTTGTTAGGGCTTATTCTCTGTCAGGCACTGTTTTCCTTGGATTAACTCAGTTCTCACGATGGCCTTGTGAGGTAGGTGTTAGGATCCTCAGTTTATAGATGAGGAAAGTGAGGCGAGAGGTTAATCAGGTTGTTCAGATTTACGTGCTTCCTAAGTAGCAGAGCAAGGACTCCAGATTCTTGGCACTCTAACTCCGGGCCCGAGCTAGCCCTGCACTTTATGATTCTGGTGAAGCTGGAGCGCTTCTCATCACGGACGCTAGCATTCATTGGAGTTCTTAAATGATAAGACTGATTATGATTAAGGTAGCTTCATTTTGACATTGCACATTAGTTTCGTGGAAAGTCCTTTGTGACTTTTACCAAGTTGAAAACCGAATGTTACCATGTCTATCACACTCAGAGTTTTTTTTTATTGAGGTGAAATTCACATAACATAAAATTAACCACTTTAAAGTGTACAATTCAGTGGCATTTAGTACATTCACAGTACTGCATAGCTATCACCTCTGTCTAGTTCCAAAATTTTTTTGTCACCACCAGATGAGACCCCTGTACCCATTAAGCACTCACTTCCTAGTTCCTCCTCCCGCTAGGTCCCCTCCCCCTGGCAACCACTAATCTGCTTTCTGTCTCTATAGATTTACCTATTCTGGATATTTCATATAAATGGAATCATATAATATGGGACCTTTTGTGTCTGGCTGCTTTCAGGGTTCATCCCTGTGGTAGCATATATCAGTGCTTCATTCCTTTTTTTGTTTGAACATTATTCCTTTATGTGGATAATACCACATTTTATTTATCCATTCATCTGTTGATGGACGTTGGGTCATTTCCACTTTTTAGCTATTGTGATATGGAAATATATAAAGAAGCTAAGTTTTGAGTAAAAATGTAAACATTGTTCATTTCCCCCTTAAATGAGTTTACCGGTTGACTTTTATGTTTGTCTCTGACCTCTGCTTTTTTTTTTTTTTTTTTTTTTTTTTTTTTTGCGGTACGCGGG
>NC_041223.1:10376655-10399145 GCF_002837175.3 Physeter macrocephalus | reverse complement strand
CGGTACGCGGGCCTCTCACTGTTGTGGCCTCTCCCGTTGCGGAGCACGGGCTCCGGACGCCCAGGCTCAGCGGCCATGGCTCACGGGCCCAGCCGCTCTGCGGCACGTGGGATCTTCCCGGACCGGGGCACGAACCCGTGTTCCCTGCATCGGCAGGCGGACTCTCAACCACTGCGCCACCAGGGAAGCCCTGACCTCTGCTTTTATAAATAGGAATAGTAAAAAACTGCACCTCTCATCAATTTTTCTGATTATTGCCAGTTTTATCTGTTACTATTGCCCCGATAACATATTTTAGGGCATCTTTTCTTGTTTTTTTTTTCATTAGTATTCATTACCTTGTTTTTAATATTAATGACAAGATGTAAGCCTGGCATTATATGATTATTAAAAATTAGTTACATGGAAATCCAGAGCCACACACGAATTAAGTCAAATGATTTCTTTTCAAAGTAAAGATGTAAGGGATGACTTATCTTGTTTTAAGTTGATTACCTTATTCTTATAATTCTAATATGAGTAAGGAAGGTCACAAATCCTTTGTTACTAGTGGCTCACCTGCCATTTGGAAACCTGAATTTGAACTTATGTTTTGATTGCTTTGCCGAATATGCACACTTTAATCATTCCTACAGATAACATATGGTTGCAGTATCCAGCAAGTTGATTATAAAGGACACCAGTGTCAGTGTCAGTATTCGCAAGTTTTCCCTTGTTGCCATTACTGTTGTACTTTGCTTAGTTTGGTTCTGGTGCATGGACCACGGGGTCAGTCCGCTTGGCTGGGCAATGCAGCTGAGCTCCAACAGTCTCTTCTTAATGAATTATCATATTCATTCTGAGGGATCTTTCTTTCCTCTTTGTATTTAAAAAAGAGAGCGTACCTTAAAAAATATCACAGATATTTAATGTTGGTTGGACATCTGGCTACAGATGACCAGTATTAAAGAGGGTCTGCGGTATGCTCCTCACTCAGTATAAAGGACTTGCCATTGAGAGGCTCACAGTCTAGTGGAGGAGACATGTAAATTGAAAAGTTAAAAAAGAGTTTCCTCAGCATGTGTATGCAGTTTAAAAAATAGTATTACAAGGATTCTTGAGAAAAATACCAATTCCTACTCCATCTTTCCTTGCCCATGAGTTCCATTTCCTGGAGGCATCCATTTTCAACTCATAATAATTTATTCTGGTACTTAAATCCATTTCTAAATGACATGATTAAGTTGCTTTTTTTTTTTTTTTTTTTTTTTCAAATTTAGACTTTATTAATTCTACTATGTAAAAGTTAACTCTTTTTACACTGTCCTGCCTTACAGTTCCTTTTCCCTTTCTCGTCCCATTAAGGCTAAATCAACATTCAGTGTTTACATTAATAGGGCTGTATAAAGTAACTGTCTTTAGTTGAGACATGAACTATGAATATATTTCTTTAATATACAACTTTTTGTTATCTTGGTGTTGATAATTGCCTCACTGTTTTACTTTTGAAAAATGTAAATATCACCAATTTATCTTCATCCTCTGATAGAACTGTATAGCTCCTCTCAATAAGGTGGAACCCATCCGTTAATCAGCTCTGTTCAATGTTTTTCATGTTCTTGGATGCCCACCCTCTGTTGAATAGCTGTTTTATGTTTGGAGAAATGCCCACGTTTAAGAGCTCTGCCTCTACAGTTCAGAACTCAAATTCATAGGCTCTCTTGCAGCTAGGATGCATGACTTAAATTCTTTCAGTTAGACTGACCACGGCAGATTTTGATCTGGAGTGAAGCATGTTGCATGTTTCCAAATTTCTGTGGCTTTCGGCAAGCAGTGGTTGAGTCCTCAGTGTCAGAACTGGAGTCCCTCTTCTCGTTTTGTGCATTCTGAGCTCCGTCACTCTCATGTCTTGCTGCAGATGTGTAGTAGAACTTCCCTTAAGCATCATTCTTAGAATTACTTCAGCTTCAAACTCAATTTTCTGAATCCATGTCTTCATGTATTCCCTCATTTTAGTGGGGTATATTCTCCAGTAGCTCCTTAAGAAGGGTGCAGGAGAGGAAAGTTTCCCTGCATGTCAGAAAGATGTCATTTCTACCATTACACTTGATTAGTTGTTTGGTTGAGTATAGAATTCTAGATTGGAAATAATTTTCCTTCGGAAGTGACTGTTCGATTGTTGTCTAAGCTTCTGTTGAGAAATCCAGTGCCTCATCTTTTTTATGCCACCTATTTTTTCCTCTCTGGTGACTTTAGAAGCTTTTTATTTCTCTGATTCTAAAATATTGATGAACCTTGCAGGTGGTATTTTTCTGTTCATCTTGCTGGGCCAATCCAGTGTGAAACTCAATTCAGGGAATTTTTTGGAAGGGAGGGCTGTCATTTCTTTGATAATTTCCTCATCTTGATTTTTCTCCTCTCTTACTACCTGGAACCTATTATTAGTCAGATGTTAGAACTTCTGGACTTGTTTGTTTATTATTTAATTCTTTATTTTTTAAACCTTTTGTTCTATCCTTTTTTCATCCCTTTGTCTTTTTTATTCTAATTGCTGGTAGATAGTCTTAGTTTGTTTTCCAGCTCTTCTGGTGAATTTTTTGTTTCTGCTTTCATAGTTTCACTTTCCATGAACTTGTTTTTGTCTAAATCGCCTTTTTAAAAATACTGTCTCATTCTTTCTCTGATGGGTGCGGTAGTTTATCTCGCTGATGATCATTTTAGGGTCTTTGTTTCTGAAGATGTGCTCCTCGGTGTTCTCCTTCTGCTTCCTTTGAGTCCTTACTGTCCTCACCCTTTACTGTCTCATGTTGGAGGCTTTCTTGAAATGTCTGTTGTTGCAGTTTGTTGCACGTGGACAGAAAGCTAAGAACTGATAGAAAGCTCTGTGTACTCTGACAGGCATGTCCACTGCTGGGCCTGGATGATGGGGGGGATCAGTCCATTTTGGTTGAGACTCCTCACATGTTATCTGTGTTCTCACTTCCCCACAGTTACTCATCCTGAGAGGAAGTCAGGGCATCTGGAAGCTGAATATGTGTGTGTACGTGTATGTGCATATGTGTGCGTGTGCGTGTGTGTGTGTGTTTCCATTTAATGCTCTCTTTTCCAGCCCCTCTCGACTGCCAACCCCTCCAGATGGTAATCCTCTTGACTTCTGACAGGATTGGGGTGAGGATTAGGAAGGGGGGCTCTGAATAACTACTAACATATTTCACCCAGCCCCCTGCCACCCTCTGATTCCTGAGTCTTTGGGGTTCTGAGCTTTAATTAGTTTGCTTCTTATCCTCTCACCTAGAACAAATTAAA
Organism: Physeter macrocephalus; assembly: GCF_002837175.3. Lineage (NCBI taxonomy): Eukaryota > Metazoa > Chordata > Mammalia > Artiodactyla > Physeteridae > Physeter > Physeter macrocephalus. Next base: position 10,395,860 of record NC_041223.1, on the reverse strand, counting down.
ACTTTAATTATCACTTGTCTGTCTGCTTTACTCCTTCCAAAAATTTTTGACCTCTCTTATCTGCTATCATCTCATCTTCGGTTTTCTTTGTCCTTGTGGGTTTATAGCTTAAAACAGTTCCTTTACTTTTATTTTAATGGGGTTCTATGAGGGAGTAGAGATAAACATGATTATTTAATCTGACATGTTTACTGGAAATCTCTACAAAGACATCTTTAATAAAGCAGTTTTTTTTTTTCTTACCAATCTGTTGGGAACTTAAGAGGTTTTCACAGTGTGCTACCTGGTAATACCCTAGACTTTCCAGTGGCTCAAGGAATTTGAAGACCAAGAGTCAGCCTATGAATAAAGGAACTGAACAGCACAACTGGAGTGTCCTCTGGTTGGCAGGGCGCCTGGCCTGAGGAGTCTGTGTGAGGCGGGGGTGGCCTTTGTTTAGAGTAGCCAGGAAAAGCCTCCTGGAATTCAGGAAGTGCTGCTCAGGGGAAAATGACCTCCCCAGCTGTGTTTAGGATGGAGCCAAGGGGAGGTCGGAAGTAGGAAGGCCAGCAAGGCTCTCTTACCAGCCAGAGGAGAGATCAGTGCCCCGTCAGGATAAAAGCTCCCCACCGAAGGGGAACCGGGAGGGAGAGTCTAGTTGAGAGAGCTGATAGAACGGGGAAAAAAAAGTTGGAGGTTAATGGCATATGATGAGAGCAGACATTTTAATGACATTTAGGTCGAAGATGATCCTAGTGTTTTCAGTTTTAAGGATACACTGAATGTGGCTACATTCTGTGATAAAATTATTTAATGCAAATCTACAAGTAGATAATATTTTTCTGGTTGCCTTTTGCTTTTAAGAGGGAAAAAAAGGGCAAGTTACATAAAATTTTGTAAGCTTACATTTAAATAGAAAGGAGTTCCTGACTATAGCTCTGGGCCTGCTGTGCCCCACCTGCACGCACCCTGGGAGCCTCCGGAGGACCCAGTCCATCCAGCAGTCAGAGAGCAGCGGCTGTGCTTTCGGCCGCACTTACCTGCCTCCGCCTCGTCCTGTCACCGCACACCTCTGCTTTCAAGGGTGAGAGTAAGAATCATGACAGAGACGTCTGAAAACCTTCAGTTCTCCAAGAAAGATGAAATGATATTCATTTACGGCAGAAAATTGTACTAATGTCGACGTTTACATGGAATTTTTAACAATAAAGGCTGAAACTAAAAGAAAGTTCTGCTTAATACTTATTTATCCAGAAAATTACGATAACCATAGTAGCATAATCCTTGAGCACTTCAGCATTCAGCTGTGTGTGATCTTGCTGCATTGGAGTTCTGTCTGAGGGAGCAGCTTCATGGTATCTGTATGTGTGGCCCAGTGCCAAGACTAGTGGGAAACTAAGAACAACAACAGCAAACTGTTAGAGTAATTACAACAAAAGTCAAGATTGTAGCCTTATGTGTCAGGAATAAAAAATAAGAGTCCAATTTATTTGGCCAGTGTTTGATGTTCACATTGCCGTTTATGTAACTGTACATATGGTCTTTCAAAGTGATTGTGCTTTTTCACAATGAAGTATCTGCCCACTTTTATCAGCTTTCACAAATGTTATCTTTTTTATGTCTCCATCACAATTAAAACACTGATTGGTAATCAGAATACTTCAGGAAAAAAAATGTGATGTATCGACCACCATCCTGGCTGCAGGTGGCTGTTACTCTTCCCTGAACGCTTGGTGCACTGGTGTTGGCCTCATCCTCAGGCCCCCTTAAGTTAAAAATACCTGGTGTGTGGTCTTGCCAGCTGGCCAGAGGCCAGGCTTTTTATAGCCTTGTCTGGCCTGGGAATGGAACTTTAGCACTAAGGGGAGGTGCAGGAGTGGCCCTGTGGGTAGGGTCTTCTCTGGCTTGGGGGCCCTACTGCCACCCTGTCCTAACTCTGTCATCCTAAATAAAATACAAGAGTAATCTGATGCCTAATCCCCACTCCCCCGTATCTTTTGGTAAGGTGTTTGTTAAACTAACCAAGGAGACAACTTGAAGTAAATTTTCCCATTATTTTTGAAGCCTGTTGTACCATCTGCTAGGGAGAAACTTTGCTGCCTAAGTACATATACTTGTACTAATTAATTGAGCACCAGGTTCCTAGCGAAACACGTTTATTAAATGTCAACAACTTGGGGACATTTAGTCTTCATTTTTGGTCTTCTGTGTCCAGAAGCATTTTTCTTGAATTATGTCCAGAATTTCCTTGGGATTATGCATGCTGCTTTTTGTTCTAAATTGTTGCTTTGTTTTTTCGGAAGTTTTCATTTGTTTCCGTGGTTCTTCCCCTTCCAACAATACCTAGAAAATTATTTTTATCTTCTTTTCCCCCTACCGTCTTTCCTGGGTCCCGTTTCATACACTAAAACCATAGGATTAAAGTAGAAAAATGCCATTCACACTTTGTTTTGTTACTAAATTTGGTGAAGTGAGGTATGATGATACAGAATATTCATTAGAAATAATTTTCAAGCCATGCACTTTAGTCAGTCATTACCTGTGACCCACTGCTAAGACTTCAGTTAACATTCTGCTATTTAATATTTTTAATTCATAGAACCTTCTGCATTTACATAATTTGGAAGAGTGAAATTTAAACACCTCTTTGCATAAACTCTTACTTTCTTCGTATGCTCTTCTGTCCTGAAGAGCGGACAGTCACATTACTTCTCTCCCTCCTCTCTTACCACTTGATGGAAGGGGGAAAAGAAGAAGACAGATACTTGTGTGGGTGTGGGGAGGGAGGAGGTTTTTTGTCTTTTTTTTTTTTTTTTAAAGCTCTTAAGGAGCGTGATTGGTAAGCCAATTGTAACAGTTTGTGTGGACCCCGAGGAAGGGAAACCGTGTCATTGGCCCTGACGCTGATGATTGAAGGACAGTTGTTCACGTTCTCTTGCCGATTAAAAATGCATTAGAGTACTTTTTGATGCTGAGTTTGCTAAAACATCACTGCTGTCTTTTTTGTAATACTCCTGTGGATGTTTTTGTACGAAGTGGCATCTGTCAGAACTTGAAGTATCCTTGCAGAGCTGTTTTTGAACAGGTAGCACTGAACAGGTTTTAGCACCTACCTAGTTCCTCGACACAGGGCTAACTATCACTGGGAGAGAATGTCTTGCTTGCCTTGTCTCTGAGTTGAGGGGCAGAGAACTCTGCCAGTTTACATACTGCACTGTACATAACTGCCACATTCCCATTTCGAATCATCTCTTTTTTTGCAAATAGAAAAAATGGGACACAGTGGTGGAAAACCTTCAGAATGCTGGAACAATTTATGATTAGATTGGAGAGGCTTGTTTTTGCTGGTCAATATGAACTTAGGTATTTTGATTATGACAGTTCTGGTGATTTTGAACTCCAACATTCTTATTCAGGACTGAATTTTCACCACACGACACTGCATAAATATTTTTCTTTTGGAGGAACTGTTTCTAAAGTACAAGTGGCTTTTGTAAATTCATATCGTGAATTCTTAATTTTGTAGGATGGGAAATCCATAAAAGCAATCCTATTTTTAATGTCCTTGATATTCATAATTTCAAGAGGTTTAGTAGGCTGAATGAATTAAGACCATTTCCAGTCTTGTTGCTGCATATGGTATTAGTTTTCAGTAAATGAGGTACATATAACTACAAACGGATATGTTTTATCCGTCGTTTCCGGGGAAATGATGAACTTCAAATTTGGGGTGAATGGGGCACTAGTTTTAATTTCCTGACTACAAATTACTTTTGTAGAAGATTAAAACATTTTTTGAAATGCTTACTGCGGACAATAAATGGCTAAAAATCCTCTGAAATCTCACTTCTCGGAGATCAGTCTGGTATATGTACTTCTATTTTTTTTTTAAATTTAATTTCTTAATTTATTTATTTTTGGCTGCGTTGGGTCTTTGTTGCTGCGCACGGGCTTTTCTCTAGTTGCAGCGAGCGGGGGCTACTTTTTGTTGAGGTGCGCGGGCTTCTCATTGCGGTGGCTCCTCTCGTTGCGGAGCACGGGCTCTAGGCGCGCGGGCTCAGTAGCTGTGGCTCGCGGGCTCTAGAGCGCAGGCTCAGTCGTTCTGGCACGTGGACTTAGTTGCTCTGCGGCATGTGGGATGTTCCCGGACCAGGGCTCGAACCCGTGTCCCCTGCATTGGCAGGTGGATTCTTAACCACTGCGCCACCAGGGAAGTCCCTGGTATATGTACTTCTAAATAAAGCTTTAAAATGGTAGAATATTATACATATTCTTCTACCACTTGCTTGCCTTGCTTAATATATCTTAGACATTTTCTACCTGTTTCCATTATCCATATTTAGATAATGCTGCACAGTATTCCTTAGAATAGATATATCGTCATTTATTTAACCACATTTCTGATTGAGGAATATTTGGGTTGATTCTGATATTTAGCTATGACAAATGATGTTGCAAAGAATGCTCTCTTACAGTTGTATACTTGTGAGATTATTTCTTTAAGATAAATTTCTAGAAGTAAAATTGGAGGGTCAGAGAGTCAGGGTTACTTTTCTTGTAATAGGAGGATAACAGTCAAAACCCAAGAATTCAACTTTGGCTGGTCGTCTGCTTTTTAAAAAAGTATTCTTTTACTATATCATCAAAAATTAGGACTCTAGGTAAACTGCATTTTGAAGGGGAAAATCTCTCAGGATTAATTTTTGTTTGGAAATGGAATTTTTGTTATTTAACTTTCTCAGATAGTCTTTGATCTGCAATTCAACAGCCTTTCTTTACAGGAAATGAGTTTTAGAATATTTAAATTTTGCTTGCATTTTATAACAGATGATTTGTAAAATGATACGTATAGTCTATTTGGTGTGAACATTGTTTCCTCCTGTTTTATGATCTGCACCAAATACTGTAATGTTAGGATACTTTTTTGAGCTTATTCCTTGCCTGTGAGGTTTTTTTTGATTTTGTAGTCAAAATGATAGCTAAAGTCTAGAAAGCGGATAATGTTTATTGGTCAGTAATTTATTGAACACTGTTCTGTGCAAAGTGTTCAACAAAGTGTGAGAAAGTTTCTGTCCTCAGGCAGGTGGGGATTTGATTGGAGTTACAAGACATAAAAGCCTAAAAGGATGAAAACTAATGTGAGGTAGAATAGGCTAGATGGAAACACTATGATAAACCCTTAGACTAAACGTATAGCATTCTTAATGATCACAAAGTGGCTCCGCATTGTAATTAGTATAATTCCACAGATAAATACTTAACGTACAAGAAGTTTAAGTGATTTTTTTTCTCTCTGAAAATTAAAGTTAGACCTAGTATTTCACAATTCTTCTGTGTAGAAAGAATTGTGTAGTTCAGTTACCCCTTAAGGCACATGACAGATAAGTAGTTTTGCTGGTCGTTGCAACTGTTCTTTCTTTTTTTTTTTTTTTTAAAGTGATCTGGGGCTCAACAGACATGTTTGAAAGCCACTGACCTGGTTGAAGATGTTAAACTTGCTTATCATCCCTTCTTTGAAGCCACACTGAATTAAACATTAAAAAAGGAAAACGGTTATTTATTTCTTTTTCTGGCAAGAGAAATGATAGGTGTCTTCTGTAAAATGTCCAGGTAATGTGAAAAATATAAAGACATAACAATTCTGCGGTAATCCTTCCACCCACAGATAACGGGTGAACAAGGCGTTGTATGAGTCTCTACCACTTTGCATGTTGTTTAACAAATATTTATTAACAGCACCGGGCCCTATTTTGTACGCATTCTGTGTGGTCATATAGCTTATTACCATGTTGGAGTGGGAATGCACAGGCCCTGGTGTTTGAGTGCTCCTGTTACACACGGAAGGAGGCAGTTACTTTGGGCTCGTGTTTGCCAGAGCCCAACAGTAGGGGCTGTTCCCAGGTCTTCCGAACCTGGAATGAGGATACAGAACTTTTGACTCTGAGGAGGGGGAGTTATGCCCTCTTTGTTATTTAAGGGTTCAGCTTGTTCTTTGTTACTCTGCAGCTTCTATTTTCCGGTTTGCTTTTGGCACTCCCATATTTCAATAGTATATATAAGAAGTAACAATAAAGAGTATTTTTTAAAGCAGAATATATTTTGGAAGGGATTTTTCTCCTTTTGACAGTGAATTAGACTCCTTCTGAGCCTCTGGATCTAGGTTATTGCAGGGTTTGCCTTCTCTAAGCTGGAACTGTCCAACTGTTATGCTGTTTCAGACCTGGCCCATCTCTCACTTTCAAGCTCCAGAGATAATTTATAGCTGTAGGGTGTCAGGAGTGGGTTTGAATGGGGCCTGCACAGCGTAACATGAAATTTTGCAAAGATTGCTAAAAATTACTATTTCAGCATTCAAATGACCAAGTACAGTAAACGTCTTACACAGTTAATTTATTTGAATATTTATTGATTGAGTGCTTCATGTAGAATACTAAAATAATGAAAAAAAACCCCAGCACATGTTCAGAGCTGATTTGGCTTTTTTAAAAAAGTCTGGGCTTGAATATAGCTATCTAAATGATCTTTAGCAAAATTGTCAGTAAATGGATCCCTGTGGTCTGGGATCAGCTGCTTATTCTTTAAGGGTATTACAGAGGTATTGTTATCTTTTAGTATTAGGTCGGTCTAGAAAAGGGACATTTTCAGTTGTACAGATACCTGTTATTTACGTATTTCCTTTCTAATTGGGGAAAGTTGTATTTCTGCTCTTTATCTCTGGGATAAGCATATAGGGACTTTGAATCAGAATATTTTGTTTGTTCAGTCTGTAGTAGCCTTCATAAATTTGTTTCTGTGTTTGCCTCTTTTAACTTAAAAAAAATTAAGAGCCAGTAATTAGACTTCGTTAATATAATGTTTTAATAAAAATTAGTCTCCTAAGACTGTGACTCTTTTCCAACCAGAAGGATGTCATTTTTCCCTCTCAGAACCAAAAATTTTACCATTAGCAGATGTTTTTCCAAAACTGACCACAAGGAAACTTGTGGATAACTCAGGATTATACAGAAGATTACACTATGATTTAATTACAACAATTGACTCTGGCTCTATTAATAGCTAATGACTTACATTTTCCTGTGCCTGTGAGCTATGCTTTACTGTGTTATAGAGCTTTCAGATATAATCATTAGTGTACCCAGAGACAAGGCTTCCCAGAGATAAGATTCTTCCTGTTCATTTATGATTTAGTTTTTATACTTAATGTTTCTTCCTCCCCATCTAATTGGGGAGCAGAGGAAGAGAAGTTTACCAAACAAGTTTAGGCTTGAAAACCCAAACCTCCTTATGCCTTTGTGAGCTTGCTGTAAAATGCAGGGGATCCTGTTACAATGCTGATAGGAGGGATAGTGTCCAGAAACTTTTAGTGTTACCTTGAGGAATGTACCATGCACATCATTTGCACGTAGGCAATCTGTTTGACAGGTGGAATTACCAGGACCATGGTATAGAGTGGTACTTTATAAGCTTATAGAGTTTAAGGACTGGATTAGGAATTAGAACTTCAGAATTCCAGGCTTAGCTCTGTGCTTTAAGTCCTAATTAACCCACTGGAATTATAGTCCTTAAATCAGCCTGTGTTGTAATGTGTTGTGAGACTAGATGAAAGTCTATGTGAAAGTGATTTGAAATACTTTGATATATTCTTTAAGACAGTCTTGTCATTTTAAAATTCAGAGTCCTGAGAGTGTCTAAGGATGACCTTTATTTCTGCCCTGGGCGTAATAATGGGCCCTGATGGTAGATCCCTAAGTTGGTCAATTTGGGGCCCAAGCTTCCTTTCCAGGGAGGCCTTGGTTTACCTCCAGGTCACCCTGTGGGTTGAGGTAGGGCACAGCTGGAGCCTGTTGGAAGCCTGCTTCTTTCTTCTTCCACTTGGGCATTTTGTGGTGGAAGGAATGTCTGACTTCTTGTTTCTTCTGATTTGCCAGCACAGTTGTTCTTGTTTTATATTGTGTCACTTTTGTGACACATGGACTCCTTCCTGTTTGCTTTTGAGCTCTCAAGCTCACCCTCAACCTCTGGGAGATGGTTTCTGCATTTGTAAAACGGGTCTGATAATATTAATCTGCCTCCGTAGGTTTTTATGGTTAAATGAGGTGATACTTGTAAAGAATTTACCAGTAGAGCTCACTGAAAAACATTTTTTTTTTTTTTTTGGTGCAAAACATTGTTATGAATGTTTTCACAAACATATGGTTCTTCAGTGAGTTTTGAATTGTGACATTAACAGTTTTCTTTTATGAACCAAAACTAGCTTATAACTAGTACCCTATTCTCCCTCTTTCTTCTTTTCTTTCTTTTTGTTTTCGGCTAAGGATTGAACACGATTGCCATAATGAGCTAAAATGAACTTGAAATGGCTGTTTTCTTTGGGTTTGAGTAATTATTGATTTTTATTTGGGGATTTTCCATGGAATTCAGAAAATTAAGAATCCTTACCACCCATACCTGAGGCAGTTTAAGGCCCCTTTGAGAGGGTAGGAGGCAGGGGTCTGGGGTGATGGAGCAACAGAGCGCGCTGAAGATTTGAGTGTCTGGTTCATTTGTCCAGGCTTATTAAATAGCCGCTGCAGACCCAGGGCAGGTGTTGGGAGAGATGTCAGAATTGACCCGATTGTCTCCGGACTGAGAAACTCTAGGCTACGCTATTCCCATGCTTTAGATCTTACTGATGGAAATGATTGAGGAGTCACTCCCCCTCCTCCCCTCGATCTGGGTAATGTGGAGTGCTTTCAGACTCTGGAAATCAGCTAATGCAGTGCAGTCTGGTTGTTGTGTTGAGTGTGTTGGGCATGGATGAAATATCGAAAGATTTGGGAAAGTTTTATTTTACTGAGAGTTCATTTCTTTTGTGAAAATGTTACAACACATTAACTGCTATAATTACCATAAATAATTAAAACAAAAACAGATCACTAGAATAAATGAACAAAATGTGTTAGGTGGTAACATGGGCCTCTGTTTCTTTCATTGCTTTGTCCTGTTAACTTCCAGTTAACCGCTAGACAGTTTTTGTCCATTTGGGCCACGTTGATAAGGCTTTTGTGATAAACTGCTAGCTCAGGGCAGGAGGGGGTTGGGTGGATGCTTCTCATATTGAATGGAATTATGTGTTAAAGTTGAAATCCATGCTGTAGGGGCTTCCCTGGTGGCGCAGTGGTTAGGAGTCTGCCTGCCAATGCAGGGGACACACCGGTTCGAGCCCTGGTCCTGGAAGATCCCACATGCTGCGGAGCAGCTAAGCCCGTGCGCCACAACTACTAAGTCTGCGCTCTAGAGCCTGCAAGCCATAACTACTGAGCCCACGTGCCACAACTACTGAAGCCCGTGTGCCTAGAGCCCATGTTCTGCAACAAGAGAAGCCACCGCCATGAGAAGCCCACACACTGCAGCGAAGAGTAGCCCCCGCTCGCCGCAACTAGAGAGAAAGCTGCGCGCAGCAACAAAGACCCAGTGAGCCAAAAATAATAATAAATAAATAAATTTATTTTTTAAAAATCCATGCTGTAATAACACTACCAGTGTCAGCTTAATTTAACACGAAGGGATAAATGAATATAGGTCAGAGAGACTGGGAATAATGTTCAATTTTGGAAGAACAAGTTTATAATATTATCTAAGTTATATTAAGGATTAGCAGTAAGTTTTCAAGTGGAGTGCATGATACTTTAAAAGCAGGTTAATGAGGAAATTGCTCTTTGATTTTCAAAAGCTGGGGATTCAACAGAATTTACATTGAGAGTGAACTTTAGCTACAAAAACATTAATGTATACAAGTGCATCCAAGTTTACCTTCTGTAGGATATAGGCTATTTCTTTTGTGGAAGTGTATGTTAAAATAGAAGCATGAGATTGTAGCACGCAAAGTATAGCAGACCTGTATCTTCACTTCTTTCTGTTTCATTTGTCCTAGTTTAACTGTTATTTACTTCACAAATGAATAATCATTTGATCGAACTACAAGTTTACTTTTATTTTTAGTTTCTCTGTTTTGACAAATATCACATATTTTAGGCAGTGTTTCTGATAAAAGTTGTAAAATAATCGTTTATAATTATATTAAGATGAAATATTAATAATCAAGCCAAGCAATAGGTTAGCTATATGAAAACTGATGAAAACAATGAAGCTTTAAGTTCATCAAAACAGTTCATTGTTTTGAATAGAGCCCTAAATCTGGGGTGTGTGTGTGTATTGTTTAAAATACCACAGTTAGAGATGGGAGTATGTAATCCACTAATTTATATCAGAGAAATTAACATTGACTCTATAATATAAGAAGTAGCTGACTGCTCTCTTCTTCATGGGATCCTTAGAAATGCTGTAGTACTCTTATGAAAAAGAGTTGTTGAAAATACCAGTATGAAAGTAAAGACTAGTGGTTTGTTCTCTGTTATCAAATTCATAAGGGAAAATTTTGGTTATGTAACCTACTGTTCTCATGTACTGTGATTATAACTGTGTCCATGTAAACTGGCGGCCAGTAGTGGATAAGATAGTGGGTTCAAGAGTCATTCTGCACCTCAGTTTCCTTGTAGGGTTGTTACGAGGATTAAATATGTTCATATATTATTGAGTTCTTAGAACAGTCCTCAGCATAGGGTGAACACTCAGTATGTGTTAACCTAATGTTAACCCAAATGAACTCTCTGTAGATACCATATGGAAAGATGTGTGTATGCGTAAACAAATCCATTTAAATTCAGTTGACCCTTGAGCAACACGGATTTGAAATCCCAGGTCCATGTACATGCAGATTTTTTTCACTAAATATGTACTATGGTACTGCGTGCTTCACGGTTGGTTGAACCCTTGGATGCAGAGCTGCGGATTCAGAGGGCTGACTGTAAGTTACACATGCAGTTTTGATGCACCAACCCTCATGTTGCTCAAAGGTCACCTGTATCTGAAGGCATAGAACCATATATACATGTGTATATGATGATCTTATAAACTACGCTTTTCAGGACACATTGAATGATGTTAATATAAACACTTAACATCCCCCAGTATATGCCATATGCTGTTTCTAACGTTTTATCAATACGTAACTCATTAAACTTCACAGCAATTCTATGAGGTATATACTATCGCATTTTACAGATGACAAAACTAAGGCACGGAGAGATTAATGAGTAACTTTCCCCGTACTTGTAGTGAAGAAGCTGGAATTCATTCCGGTCAGCGCTACTCTAGACTATTAACCACTAAGCCATGCTGCCTCCTCAGCATCACACACTGGTTTTGTGTGTAGATTGGATTCTTATATTTGGCTCACTCTCTTATAGCCATAGGTGTGTGTGTGTACATACACACAAATATATCATAGCCCTCATATGTACATATATATGTGTTTCTATGTGTGTGTGTGTATTCTCACACACGAAAATAAATGTCAGCTCTTCAAAATGTCAGCTCTTACTTAGGTCTAGTAAACCCCATTGCTTAAAAATGCACTGCTTTGCTTAAATGTAAAATGTATCAATCATTTTATGGAAACTATGGCATAAAATATAAAGGGAAGACACTTGGGGTAAAGCTAGAAAAATGATTGATGCAGTATCTAAACTGAGCAGTTGAGAGACTGAAGTACTGGTGATGTAAGGTTAGGATGGCGTCTCTGACTTCACTAATTCATTCCAAGGTTGTAATGACCCAGAAAGGCCTATGGTTGAATTTATGGGTATCCTGTGGTGACAGCTGTGATTGAGGGAAACTTATATTTCCCACTGTGGAAAAGTATTACAACAACTAGAACATCAGCTTAGTAAGGTTTGTACAGCTTGTTAAGTGCTTTTAAACCAGTAATCTCACTTGAACCTCATAATAGCCTTGTTAAGTAGTACCTGGAGTATTACTCTTCTCCAGATGAGGAAATGGAGGTTTAGGTTAAGTAACATTCCCAAGGTTATACAGTTTTGAAGTGTCAAAAGGTGAACCTAGGTTTTCTGAAGACAAGAGTGTGTTGTTTTCCTGCCACCCACATTTTGGAGAATGTCAGAACCCTGTCCTCCCCATGTAGAGGCAGTTTGTAGGCCCTCTGAAGCCTAAATACCAGGCATAAGCCACTTGAAATGAAAGGACAGGTGGCCCAGTGGATAGAAGGAGCGGCCCTGGTGTGGCCATGGCCTGGCTCCAGATTTCTGGTGTAGGGCTCCGCGAAGCTCTCCTGCTCGCGGGCACTGTTACTTATTTGCGTCCCTGGGCTCAGGGTTAGGAAGGGCTTTTTTCTGAAATTTCTGTTTAACTGGAAATTGAAGGTGGAGCTGGAGATGAGAGAGGGGCTAAAGAGCCATGACCAAGGTGCTGGTCACCTGTTCTGGAACTGCTTTCATTTTCATTTTTCTTTTTTAGTTTGGCTTGAAGAGAAAAAGAGGCAAATGGCTTTCTAATCCTTAATCATTACTGTAGTCAGTTTTGCGTTTGAAATATAAATGAATCAACAATGTCTAATTTATTCCTTCTCTGTTATCCTTTAAACTTTTGGCCTTAAACCTGATGTGATGATGTGCTGGAGATCAGTACTGCTATTGATGCCATTGGCATTGCTACCCATTGCCTGATTTATTTTGGCCATAATGGGAGTCAGAGCAGGAAAGTGCTCTCCTTCCCTTAAGAGTTAGTATTCTTTGGTGACTTAAATAATATTTAGATTTTAGTTTTTCGGTTGTTTTTTCTTAAACATTCCAGTGTTTAACTGGCATGTTGTAGTGCAAATGTGAAAAGGAAACTGTTGAAAATGTATTTTATAATTTATACACCAGCGTTTTATATGGAGCCATGCGTATGGCAGCTTTTCTGTTTGTGTTAACTGGGACTAAAGCTTTTCTAGATTAAAAACTGTAGGTTGCAAAACATGTGGTTTTTTCCATGTGCAGTTATTTCTTTATCACTGAGTCGTCCTTCCAAGCCTGGTCTAAATGTGCTTGAAAATTACCATCTGCTCCCTGCAGTTTGGAGAGGGCACAGAGAGACTAAGGTGGAAAGCTGTCACTTCTAATATTTTCATTCAAACTTTCGCACCCTTCTTGTCTAGTTGTATAATTGCATGCAGCAGGAGTTGTTGTTACAACCGTTTGGTGCTATTTTACTTTTTAAAGGGTGGGGGGGGGCACAGGGAAAGACTTTTTTAACACAGTACTGCAGATTTGAGAATCTGATAAACCGTAAAAGGATTGAGAAGTTAACCTCTCTGCTCAGTGAGTTAGTGGCTAAGTGCATTGCATAAGTGAGATGAATGTGAATTGCATGCAGCAGGAGTTGTTGTTACAACCGTTTGGTGCTATTTTACTTTTTAAAGGGTGGGGGGGGGCACAGGGAAAGACTTTTTTAACACAGTACTGCAGATTTGAGAATCTGATAAACCGTAAAAGGATTGAGAATTTAACCTCTGCTCAGTGAGTTAGTGGCTAAGTGCATTGCATAAGTGAGATGAATGTGAATAAAAACACTTATACTTATGGATACATTTTCTTATGCAGAATTTGCTTTCTTACCAATTTTTAATGCTATATTCTCAAATTTCATTTTCTAAAGTTGGTATAGCATAGATTTAATGATTTAATAGTTCTTTATAATCTTATTTAATGCTCAGTTTATTATAGATAATATTGGAAGGATTTTAGATTGCTTGCATAATTTATTTTTTAATGTCCCTTTTTTTAATCTTAAAAATTGATTGATTTTGGTTTTGATTGGGATGAACAGCTACAACAGGATTTGGAAGTGAAACATGACGGAAGCCTGTTAGTGTAAACTGCCGATAATTTCTAATAGTCAGGAACAAGAAGACCATTAAAAAAATGGGATTTATGCCAATAAAAAGGTAGTGAGATAAAATGATAGTATTACTGTAGTCCAGAGCTGTAAATTTTGCTCTTCCTGCAAGTTAATTATCTAACATCTATACCAAGATGAAGACAATAGTTTTACCCTTTTATTTTCTTGGGAATTACTGTAAGGTAAAAAAAGAATTTCAGTCTTCAGTTGGCAAAATGATAGTTTTAACTTCCATTTAATGGAGTCTTCAGTCACTCCCACAAAACATATTTAGTTAAGATGTCAATAACTGATTTTTGAGGAACAGCATTCTGTATTTCTCATAATTAGAATAGAGAACTTAAAACAGAAATCCTCTTTTTTTCCCCTGCTATTTTGTTTCTAGACTGTGACAGTCTGAGTCTCTTTAGAAAAAAGCCTTTGGTCTATTTAAGGCACCCCCTTTGTGCCAAGGTATTTGCCTTGCGTGCAACCAACATTTTATAATTTCTCTAATGTAACAAAAGCTTGGTTTGGAAAAAGATATACATTCTAGGCCCTTAGAGAACACTTGAAGAGCCATAGAGCAGGTATGTCAACAACCTCATATAGTGTGGTAATTAGTATCATAGAGGTTTATAAAAAGAGCTATGGGAAATCAGAGGTGAGGGAGATATTGATTCTATGAAAGCTAGAGTGGGAAGGCTTTACAGGAAAGGAAGGTAACATTTGAAGCAGGTTTAGTGAGAATAACAGGAGTGTGTGTGTGTATGTGTTTCATATTCTTGACAGTGGAGCTGTTTTATTATCCTAAACTTGATTGGTATGTTGATGAAGAGTCATCTGATTCTCACAGGGCTAAAGACATTGGAGAATGTGACAGAAGTTTGGATTGGGAGAGTAGATTAGAGAAAGGCTGTGAATATGAGTGGTATTTTACACCATTCCAAGGAATTTGAACTTTACCATGTCTAAGTAGGAGAGCTTTCTCTTTTTGTAGGAAGTTTTACCTGGGGAGTAAGTATAAATCTGTGTCTAGAAAGGTGATTGTTGGTGGTGTGGAGGGTAGACCGGACCGGGAGCCTGGAAGAAGGGTGGAATGATAAGGAAGTTACCGTACTTAGGGCTTGAGGGGTAGGGGTTGCCTAAGATGTATTTAATAGGTTGAACACATGGATCTTAGTAACTGAGTATCAGGTAAGGCAAGGGAAAGGTTCTCCAGTGTGTAGCTTGGGCGCCCGTGTAGGTGTCAGTTTAGAGATAAAGAAATCCAGGAGGAGGAGCAGATCTGAGGGAAGATATCAATTTTGGTTTTATGGAAGGAGTGTGCAGGAAACAGAAGTGTTCAGTGGGCATTTGGAAATATGGGTCAGGGGGTTGTGGATGTTGAAGAAATTTGAGGTTCCATTCTAAAGTTAATGTGTGGCTCAGTGCTTCTGAGCCCTGGCATTCCTTTAGAATCAAGTGGGGAATTTTTTTTTTTTTTGCGGTACGTGGGCCTCTCACTGCCGTGGCCTCTCCCATTGCGGAGCACAGGCTCCGGACGCGCAGGCTCAGCAGCCATGGCTCACGGGCCCAGCCGCTCCGCGGCACGTGGGATCCTCCCGGACCGGGGCACGAACCCATGTCCCCTGCATTGGCAGGCGGACTCCCAACCACTGTGCCACCAGGGAAGCCCAAGTGGGGAATTTTAACAAGTGTCCATGGTGAACACTTCCCCAGAGAGTTTATTTTACTTGATCTGGAGTGGGTCCTAGACCCTGTGTAACCTGGGTTGAGAATTGCAATGGTAGGTCCATTGTAGAAACCATAGGAAAGGAGGTGCATTGCCAAAGGAATAGAAGAAGGAAGGGGACTGAGGACAAACCAAGGGGAAAACAAGCACTTAAGAGGTGAGTGGCAAAAGAGGAGACCAAAGGTACAGTACAGAGGACAAAGTGGCGAGAGGAGTATCAGTGTTATGAAAGAGATGGGTATCTGTTACAGAGTAGTACAGAGTGGCCAGCAATACCACATGCTGCAGAAGGGTCAAGAAGAAACAAGGATTATGAAGTGACTAGAGAATTTTTCCTGTGATTTAGTAAAAGCTAAATTGCGGTGGTTTGAGGAGTGAATGAAGAAAGGGCCAGTGAATGTAGACTGTTCCTTGAGTTGGCATGTTTTGTTTTGTAAGATCCATGAGTGCTTCTGCATTATTGCAGGCCCACTCTGTGTCTCCCTGGGTGCTGGACCCTGGCAGGGTGAAGTTGTGACTAAATTCCCAACCTTCATGAACTTGTAGTCTTGTAAGGTGATGATTTTAATCAGCTCATCAGCCAAGGTTTATAAGATGAATAAGAGTCATTAAAAAAAAGAAAGGTAGGATTTGTGTCTCAGGCAGAAAGAATAGCATACGGGTGGGTGGGAAGTGGTGTGTGGTGCCAGCCAGTCTTGCTTGCTATAGGGACCTTTGCTTAGTTGCTTGTGGGTAGCTTGCTTGGAATGATACTGGAGGGGTGCTGGGTCATGGAGAACTCTTAATGCCAAGTTGGGAAGCTTGACTTGATCCTGTAAAGCAATATGGAGACTTTCTAGTTCTAAGGAGGAAGAGGGGGTGGCCCTTTGAAGTTAGCGTTTTAGGTAGGCCATTTTCTGCCTGCTGCTTGGTGGGGAAGAAGGATTTAAAGGAAAAAAACCTGGAGACAGGGAATGATCTGTTCTGAGTTTTGCCACACAAAGACCAAAATAAAGTAGGGTCCCAGTGGATTAGTATAGTGGTGGTAAGGATAAAAACGAAAGGGGTGGGACTGAGTGTTTTTGTCTCCCCATAATTCATATGTTGAAACCACTGTGATGTTATTAGGAGGTGGGACCTTTGGGAGGTGATTAGGTCATGAGGGCAGAGCCCTCATGAATGGGGTTAGTGCCCTTATAAAAAAAGACCCCAGAAGGGCAGGGTCAAGATGGCCATGTGGGAAGACACCGAGTTAGTGTCTCCCCACAACTAGGGCGCCTGCCAGCCACTGGTAGGGGACCCTGACGCCCAAGGAGACGGGAAGAACCCCCAAGTGAACCGCCACCCCACGCAGCTTGTGGGATCTTGGTTCACGAGCTGGGGGTCGGGCCGAAGCTCCTGTGGTGGGAGCTCCAAGTCCGAACCACTGGACTAAGAGAGAACCTCAGACGCCAGGGAATATTCATCGGAGTGAGGTCTCACAGAGGTCCTCATCTCTACCCAACAGCCTACAAACTCCAGTGTTGGAAGCGTCAGGCCAAACAACCAGTAAGACAGGAACACAATCCCACTCATAAAAAGAAAGTGAGGTCTCACAGAGTTCCTCATCTCAGCACCAAGACCCAGCTCTACCCAATAGCCTACAAACTCCAGTGTTGGAAGCGTCAGGCCAAACAACCAGTAAGACAGGAACACAATCCCACTCATAAAAAGAAAAAAAAATTTGAGACAGCAAAAATTATGTCACAGATGAAGGAGAAAGGTAAAAACCTACAAGACCAAATAAATGAAGAGGAAATAGGCAATCTACCTGAAAAAGAGTTTGGAGTAATGATAGTAAAGATGATCCAGAATCTTAGAAATAGAATAGAGGCACGGAGTGAGAAAATGCAAGAAATGTTTAACAAAGATCTAGAAGAACTAAAAAACAGAGATGAACAACACAATAACTGAAATGAAAAATACACTAGAAGGAATCAATAACAGAATAACTGAGGCAGAAAAACGAATAAGTTAGCCGGAAGACAAAATGGTGGAAATAACTGCTGAGGAGGAGAATAAAGAAAAAAGAATGAAAACAATTGAAGACAATCTCAGAGACCTCTGGGACAACACTAAATGCACCAACATTTGAATTATAGGGGTCCCAGAAGGAAAAGAGAAAAAGAAAGGGTCTGAGAAAATATTTGAAGAGATTAGAGTCAAAAACTTCCCTAATATGGGAAAGGAAATAGTCACCCAAGTCCAGGAAGCACAGAGAGTCACATACAGGATAAACCCTAGGAAAATTACACCAAGACACATATTAATCAAATTAACAAAAAAGAAATTCAACGAAAAAATATTAAAAGCATCAAGGGAAAGACAAAAAATAACGTACAAGGGAATCCCCATAAGGTTATCAGCTGATTTTTCAACAGAAACTCGGCAGGCCAGAAGGGAGTGGCAGGATATACTTGAAGTGATGAAAGAGAAAAACCTACAACCAAGATTACTCTTCCCAGCAAGGATCTCCTTCAGATTTGACGGAAAAATCAAAAGCTTTTCAGACAAGCAAAAGCTAAGAGAATTCAGTACCACCAAACCAGCTTTACAACAAATGCTAAAGAAACTTCTCTAGGCGGGAAGCACAACAGAAGAAAAAGACCCACAAAAACAAACCCCAAACCATTAAGAAAATGGTAATAGGAACATACATATTGATAATAACCTTGATTGTAAATGGATTAAATGCCCCAACCAAAAGACGCAGACTGGCTGAATGGATACAAAAACAAGACCCATATATATGCTGTCTACAAGAGACCCATGTCAGACGTAGGGACACATACAGACTAAAAGTGAAGGGATGGAAAAAGATATTCCTTGCAAATGGAAATCAAATGAAAGCTGGAGTAGCAATACTTGTATCAGGTAAACTAGACTTTGAAATAAAGACTATTACAAGAGATAAGGAGGGACACTACATAACAATCACAGGATCAATCCAAGAAGAAGATATAACAGTTATAAATGTTTATGCACCCAACATAGGAGCACCTCAATACATAAGGCAAATACTAACAACCATGAAAGGAGAAATCAGCAGTAACACAATAGTAGGGGACTTTAACACTCCACTTACACCAATGGACAGATCATCCAAACAGAAAATAAATAAGGAAACACAAGCTTTAAATGACACAATAGACCAGATAGATTTAATACATATTTGTAGAACATTCCACCCAAAAGTGGCAGAATATACTTCTCAAGTGCACATGGAACATCCTCCAGGATGGATCACATCTTGGGTCACAAATCAAGCCTCAGTAAATTTAAGAAAGTTGAAATCATATCAAGCCTCTTTTCTGACCACAGCGCTATGAGATTGGAAATCAATTACAGGAAAAAAATGTAAAAAACACAAGTACATGGAGGCTAAACAGTGCGCTACTAAATAACCAAGAGATCACTGAAGAAATCAAAGTAGAAATTAAAAAAATACATAGAAACAACTGAAGTGAAAACACAAAAGGCCACAGCAGTGAGAGGCCCTTGTACCGCCAAAAAAAAAAAAAAAAAACAAACAAAAACAAACAAACAAAAAAAAAACTAGAGAAAGAAGAGCAAAGAAAACCCAAAGTCAGTATAAGGGAAGAAATCATAAAGATCAGAGCAGAAATAAATGAAATAGAAACAAAGAAAACAATAGCAAAGGTCAATAAAACTAAAAGCTGGTTCTTTGAGAAGATAAACAAAATTGATAAACCTT
>NC_041223.1:10371027-10371171 GCF_002837175.3 Physeter macrocephalus | reverse complement strand
GAAGTTTATAGCAATTCAATCTCACCTCAAGAAACAGGAAAAATCTCAAACAATCTTAACACTACACTTAAAACAACTAGAGAGGGCTTCCCTGGTGGCGCAGTGGTTGAGAATCCGCCTGCCGATGCAGGGGACACGGGTTTG
>NC_041223.1:10366616-10370548 GCF_002837175.3 Physeter macrocephalus | reverse complement strand
AAAATATAAACAGACCTATCACAAGTAATGAAATTGAAACCGTAATTAAAAATCTTCCAACAGGGCTTCCCTGGTGGCGCAGTGGTTGAGAGTCCGTCCACCTGCCGATGCAGAGGACACGGGTTCGTGCCCCGGTCCAGGAGGATCCCACATGCCGCGGAGCCTGCGCGTCCGGAGCCTGTGCTCCACAATGGGAGAGGCCACAACAGTGAGAGGCCCGCGTACCACAAAAAAAAAAAAAAAAAAAAATCTTCCACCAAACAAAAGTCTAGGACCAAATGGATTCACAGGTGAATTCTATCAAACATTTAGAGAAGAGCTAACACCGATCCTTCTCAAATTCTTCCAAAAAATTGCAGAGGGAGAAAGCCTCCCAAATTCATTCTACGAAGCCACTATCACCCTGATACCAAAACCAGAAAATGTTATCACAAAAAAAGAAAATTATGGACTTATATCACTGATGAACATAGATGCAAAAATCCTGAACAAAATACTAGCAAACAGAATTCAACAGCACATTAAAAGGATCATACACCATGATCAAGTGGCATTTATCCCAGGGATGTAAGGATTCTTCAATATATGCAAATCAATCAATGTGATACACCACATTAACAAATTAAGGAATAAGAACCATATGATCATCTCAATAAATGCAGAAAAAGCTTTTGACAGAATTCAACACCCATTTATCATAAAAACACTCCAGATAAGGGGCATAGAGGGAACCTACCTCAACATAATAAATGGCATATATGACAAGCCCACAGCAAGCATCATACTCAGTGGTGAAAAACTGAAAGCATTTCCACTAAGATCAGGAACAAGACAAGGATGTCCACTTTCACCACTCTTTTCAACATAGTTTTAGAAGTCCTAGCCATGGCAATCAGAGAAGAAAAAGAAATAAAAGTAGTACAAGTTGGAAAAGAAGTAAAACTGTCACTGTTTGCAGATGACATGATACTATACATAGAAAATCCTAATGTGCCACCAGAAAACTACTAGAGCTAATTAATGAATTTGGTAAGGTTGCAGGATACAAAATTAATGCACAGAAATCTCTTGCATTCCTATACACTAATGATGAAAAATCTGAAAGAGAAATTAAGGAAACAGTCCCATTTACCATTGCAAAAAAAGAATAAAATACCTAGGAATAAACCTGCCTGCGGAGGCGAAAGACTTGTACTCAGAAAACTATAAAACACTGATGAAAGAAATCAAAGATGACATAAACAGATGAAGAAATATACCATGTTCTTGGATTGGAAGAAACAATATTGTGAAAATGACTATACTACCCAAAGCGATTTACAGATTCAGTGCAATCCCTATCAAACTACCAATGGCATTCTTCACAGCATTAGAACAAAAATTTTACAATTCGTATGAAAACGCAAAAGACCCCGAATAGCCAAAGCAATCTTGAGAAAGAAAAATGGAGCTGGAGGAATCAGGCTACCTGACTTCAAACTATACCACGAATCTACAGTAGTTGGGACAGTATAGTACTGGCACAAAAACAGAAATATAGATCAGTG
The DNA here is from genome assembly GCF_002837175.3 of Physeter macrocephalus. Classification (NCBI taxonomy): domain Eukaryota; kingdom Metazoa; phylum Chordata; class Mammalia; order Artiodactyla; family Physeteridae; genus Physeter; species Physeter macrocephalus. The sequence goes on along the minus strand of NC_041223.1, from coordinate 10,369,001 downwards.
GAACAGGATAGAAAGCCCAGAGATAAACTCACACACATATGTTCACCTAATTTACCACAAAGGAGGCAAGAGCATACAGTGGAGAAAAGACAGCGTCTTCAGTAAGTGGTGCTGGGAAAACTGGACAGCTGCATTTAAAAGAATGGAAATTAGAACACTCCCTAACACCATATGCAAAAATAAACTCCAAATGGATTAAAGACCTAAATGTAAGACCAGACATGATAAAACTCTTAGAGCAAAACATAGGAAAAACACTCTTTGACATAAACTACAGCAAGATCTTTTTTGACCCACCTCCTAGAGTAATGGAAATAAAAACCAAAATAAACAGATGGGACCAGCAAAGGAAACCATAAACCAGAGAAAAAGACAACCCTCAGAATGGGAGAAAATATTTGCAAATGAAACAAGACAAAGGATTAATCTCCAGAATATACAAATAGCTCATGCAGCTCAATATCAAAAAAAAATAATAATCCAGTTAAAAAATGGGTAGAAGACCGAAATAGACATTTCACCAGGGAAGACATACAGATGGCCAAGAGGCACATGAAAAGCTGCTCAACATCACTAATTATTAGAGAAACGCCAATCAAAACTATAATGAGGTATCACCTCATGTCGGTCAGAATGGCCATTATCAAAAAATCTAGAAACAATAAATGCTGGCAAGGGTGTGGTGAAAAGGGAAGCCTCCAGCACTGTTGGTGGGAATGTAAATTGATACAGCCACTATGGAGAACAGTATGGAGGTTCCTTAAAAAACTAAAAATAGAACTACCATATGACCCAGCAATCCCACTACTGGGCACATACCCTGAGAAAACCACAATTCAAAGAGTCGTGTACCACAATGTTCATTGCAGCACTGTTTGCAATACCCAGGACATGGAACCAAACTAAATGTCCATTGACATATAAATGGATAAAGAAGATGTGGCACATGTATACAATGGAATATTACTCAGCCATAAAAAGAAACGAAATTGAGTTATTTGTAGTGAGGTGGATGGACCTAGAGTCTGTCATACAGAGTGAAGTTAAGTCAGAAAGAGAAAAACAAATACCGTATGGTAACATATATATGGAATCTAAAAAAAAAAGAGGTTCTGAAAAACCTAGGGTCAGGACAGGAATAAAGACACAGACATAGAGAATGGACTTGAGGACATGGGGAGGGGGAAGGGTAAGCTAGGGCGAAGTGAGAGAGTGGCATGGACATATATACACTACCAAACGTAAAATAGATAGCTAGTGGAAAGCAGCAGCATAGCACAGGGAGATCAGCTCGGTGCTTTGTGACCACCTAGAGGGATGGGATAGGGAGGGTGGGAGGGAGGCTCAAGAGGGAGGGGATGTGGGGACATGTGTATGCATACGGCTGATTCACTTTGTTGTACAACAGAAACGAACACAGTATTGTGAAGCAATTATACTCCAATAAAGATCTATTTAAAAAAAAAAAAGACCCCAGAGAGCTCCTTTGTCCTTTTTACCGTGCGAGAACACAGCGAAAAGGTGGCTGTGGGCTTTCACCAGATATCACATCTACCGGTGCTTTGGCTTGACTGTGAGAAATAACTTACTGTTGTTTATAAGCCACCTGGTTTATGGTATTTCTGTTATAGCTTGAAGAGTTTAAGACAAAATCTATATGGAAGGTAAACTAGGTAGGGTATGGAGGTTGATTATATTGAGGTACAAAGGTGCAGGATGGGAGAGGAGGAGTGTTAGATGATCCAGATTCCCTGGTTTGAGTGGAAGAGAGGATTTTGGGGCCATTAAGCCAGAGCCTGAATACAGAAGGAGAGTCAAGTTTCGAGGAGGAGGAGGAGTCTGATTTTGGATATATTGAGTTTGGGGTGATTGTATTCATTGTATATAGTGAGGTTAGTAGAGAGAGTATTTTGGATTTCTTTTTTTCCTTTAAGAATCTTAAATGTATTCATTCCACTTTCATAAACTTTGCTCTGAAATATATTTTACAGATGGGAAAGTTGAAGCAATTAAAATATTAAGTGACTTACCAAAAGTATAAAACAGGAAGTGGAACCTAGGTTTATGAATACTCCAGTTTGTGATATAATAATTACCAAATATGTGTTTTAAATTGTTAATGGATAAGTGAATCATTTTGACCTCATGATTCTGCACACAGCCCCTGAGGGTTTTGGTTGGTCGCTGAACCTCTCTGAGCCCTGGGCTCTTCATCTGCAGAATTGGATGCATGGGGCATGAAGAGGGGAGAAGAGATTCTGTGGCCTCTTAGTTCCTTTCAAGCTCAAACATTCTGTGTTTCTAGACTTTCAGTGCCATCATCTTGAATTTTTCTTTCTTTTTTTTTTTTTTTTTTTTTTTTTTTTTTTTTTTTGCGGTATGCGG
>NC_041223.1:10353536-10366454 GCF_002837175.3 Physeter macrocephalus | reverse complement strand
GTTGTGGCCTCTCCCGTTGCGGAGCACAGGCTCTGGACGCGCAGGCTCAGCGGCCATGGCTCACGGGCCCAGCCGCTCTGCGGCATGTGGGATCCTCCCAGACCGGGGCGCGAACCCGGTTCCCCTGCATCGGCAGGCGGACGCGCAACCACTGCGCCACCAGGGAAGCCCCTTGAATTTTTCTTTGAAGTAACTAAAAAAATAGTGTTCCACCCCAACAGATGATTTATTTTCTATCCTTTTTTTCTTCAAGTAGAGAGTGGAAAAATTATGTCTGTAGAACATAGTAGTCTAGAAATGTCTTGTGAGAACTAGTTCTATAGTTTCTTAAAATTAATCATTTCCGTCATAGCAAAGCCTCATGTACTTAAAGTAATTGAAAGGGCTGCAGGGTATACTGGGAATTGTAGTTTTCCACTTCTTTGTGTTCTGAAGATTAATAATCTTGCAGCCCTCTGAGGGAGATAAGGAGAGGGCGCTCTCTGACAAATTGTTATCTTGTCTTTCAGAAGTATGCTCTGAGCAGTGAGTATACCCTCAATGCCTCCCCTGGGCTTTTAGCTTAATTCTAAGTAATGGTAATACAGAAAGGATGGCTTTTAAATTTGTTTGGCGTATGATACTGTACATCTTTTCCACTGGTGTCTTTAATCTTTTAGCCTAGTTTTTAAAAACTTTTTATCTGTATCAAGGTTATAGATGTAAATGGTTTACAAAGTCAGTGATTCTACAATATTTGCCATCAAAAACAGTAGTAGCTGCCCTCCTTCCCCCATTTCCCTTCCCCAGTGGCAGCTACTTTGAACTCTGCTAGCTGATTCTTCCAGGATGCCTCCATATTTTTGAATAATGTACTTGAATTGCTACTTTCAGTTTTAAGATTTATCGGTTGATTTCTCCTGCAAGATGACCATTTAATTCCCTTTTCTTACCATGTCCTCACCACAAGCATGAATCCTTCATATCAGCTCATCCTGCCAATATGGATGTGTTATGATTTTGATTTGATCACTGTTCTATTTACTTTATTGAGGCTGGGGAAACTGTTCAAAAATGAGCTGTGTAGTAAAGTACTGTTTTCCTTTTCTACACAGTTCTTTGTTTTTCTTAGAGTTAATAGTTGATTTTTCTTTAATTTTCTACATGTACTTATCACTCCATTTAAAAGTTTTTATCAGTTAACAATTGTCCATTTTTGTTGTAAGATGTTCAGATCCAACAGGTATATTATCAATTTTATCTTCTAGAGATAATCTCTGCTAGAACCTCTACCTTATACCAATCTCTCAGGGTACCCTCTATGTCTAAAGCACACTTGTTATCCAGGGTCTCCCTTTACTTTCATCGTGGAGTTTCCTTCCACCTCTTTGGATCTTTGGCTTCCTAGATTCTGCATCTTTCTCGTTTTGGTGAAGCCCATCCTCCTGCAGCTTTCTCGAGATGTTTCAGGGAAGTAAAATTTTAAGATCTTGCATTCTGAAAGCATCTTCATTTTACCCTCATACATGACTTAAAGATTGACTGAGAATAGAATTCTGGAAATCATTTTCCTTCAGAATTTTGAAACAGTTGCTCACCTGTCATTTAGCTCCCAGTGCTGTGGTTCTGAAGTCTGAAGCCATTCTTCTTGCTTCCTGATCCTCTGTAGATACTCTCTCCACTCCCTAATGTCTGTGGGGCCTTCTTTTCCCCCAGTGTCCTTAAGTTTCATCTGGGTCCCTTTTTATCCACGGCCCTATGCATTCTTTCAGTCATGGAAAATTGAATTACTTCTTTGATCTCTCTTCCCCTCCTTTTTACTCTTCTCCCTTTCTAGAACTTTTTCATCTGATACTGGACTTATTGGACTTCTTACTTCTTATCTTTCCTACTATTTTCTATATCATTTTCTTTTTGTTACCATTTCTGGAAGAGTTCTTCATTCCTTTATATTTTTAATTTCCAAGGCTCTTTCTAGTCCTCTCAGAGTCCCTCCCTTCCTCTCTCCCTTTTTCCTCCTGTTTCCTATTTCTTCCTTTTCATTTCCTAATTCTTTTTTGTTTTGTTTTAATAGAATCCTGTTCTTGTTTCATGGTGTTTTCTTTCACCTCTTTGAGATATTAATGATTGTACTCTGTTTTGCAGCACTTCATTGTCTTCTATTTGATCTTTTGTTTGTTTGTTTGTTTTTTGGCTTGTTTTGGCCTCTAGTTCATGTTGAAGGTTTTCCTCAGCTATCAGTAATCCTTGGTTGTCTGAATGCCTCGGCAGGGCTTGCTGACCATAAGTTCTACTGCGGGGTACCTGGGTGGGCTGTTGAGGGAAATTTGGGACACCCCTTCTCCTACCCCAGTACATAGTTAGATCTTTCCTATTGGTCTAGCCTATAATTTACCAAGGGAAGGGTACTGTTTGGCAGGGTTGTATGAGGGTATCTCAACATTCAGTAGTTATTGCTGTAGTACTGCTCCAACAATGGTTCTGGAACCACTCTTTGTCCTCTTCTGGGAGTGCTCTGGACTTCTGTTAGGTTGAGGGAAGTGCTGTGCTTATTGGGAGAGGTGCTGCTTCTTAGTCAACTTTTAATTATTCCTCCTTGTTTTAGGCACCGGCTCACTCCCCCGCTTGCCCTGCCCCCATCCCCCCCAGCACACCACCCCTTTGCTCTCAGATGTGTCTGGTACCACCATTTTCTGAGCCTTGTGAAGATTCTGCCTTGTCAACTGTGTTGGCTAAGTTAGTTACTACTTGTCCATCTGTTTTTGCATTCACAATTTTGTTGCAGTTCCTATTCTTGTGAGTTTGTTTTATAAAAACAAACGAACAAAAAAACAAATGAAAAGCAAACTGTACTGTTGATTTTGTTTTTAGGAGAGGATGACACTAGATGTTAGCATTGAATCTGCCATGTTTATCCAGAATCTCTCTGTAGGTTATAAATATGTACATTTAATTTGTAGGTCTGACCCAAGTGTGCTACTTTATAAATATCTTTCATTTATGTGAATATGTACATAACTGTGGGTTACAGTCTGTCCAATACATAAACAGAATTGTCATAGACATTAAAATATAATTAACAGCTACAAGAACTGTCTACACTCTGTGATCTCTTGTGAGTGGTTTATACTATTTGCAAGTTAAATGCAGTTGATTTTGCAAGCATCGTGGAAGTCACTTCATTTAAATGTGGTTTCGTGCATTTTATTTTCTGTACAGACGTCTGAAAATGACTTGTGACCGTGGTCTTCCCCTGTACATGAATAGCCCATTCAGTGTGGCCTGGCACAGTGCTCACTTGCTATAATGATATTTGTTTCTGATGCACCTGGGTGCTACCATTGTATCCTTATAACATTAGGATAAATATTTAGGGTCTAAACATAATATGATGAAGAAATGACTTAAGAAAACAGAAATGCTGCAAAGCTTTAAGACAAAACAAAACAAAATAATAAATATTCATACACCAAACCATTCAGGACTGTAAATGATGTCTCTTTAGAAATAGGATCTAGAGACAACTTTTAATTTCACTTTTAAAATATGGTATTTTCTATTTTATCAGTGTGAAATTGAAAGGTTTTTGAAGAGGAATTCAGCAAAATCATTGTAAAAGAGATGACAGACTGGTGAAGACTAGTGATTATTGGAATATCAAATTTTACTCAGGGTATCTAATTTTAACTGGTTGAGGGAGAGACATGGTTTATAAAACTTTTCTGATTGAAACAATAAATTTAGCCTTTTCTCCTTGAATGCATTAAATTATCTATGTTATCAATTGAGATTTTTAATTTCATTTTAATTGATGTACTTCGTATATACTGTGTATGTACTTTTTCAAGAAGAATTTGAAGATTTGGAAATCCATATTCAAATTTGTTTCAGAGTGACCAAATTCTCAGATTTAATAATTTTAGCTTTTTTTCTGAATGATAGTTCTTACAAAGACAAGAGACTAAAAAAATATCTTAGTGTTTTTCTTATAGGTCATCTTTCTTTGGTATAATTCATTCATCTTCCATTGCTTCAGCATCTGGCTATAAAAAGTGAATAATAGGCCTTCCCTGGTGGCGCAGTGGTTGAGAGTCCGCCTGCCGATGCAGGGGACACGGGTTCGTGCCCCGGTCCGGGAAGATCCCACATGCCGCAGAGCGGCTGGGCCTGTGAGCCATGGCTGCTGAGCCTGTGTGTCCGGAGTCTGTGCTCCACAACGGGAAAGGCCACAACAGTGAGAGGCCCGCGTACCGCAAAAAAAAAAATAAAAAGATACTGCAAGCCATGCAATGCAGCCAAAAAAAAAAAGTGAATCATAGTATTTATTTGAAATTTGTACCTACATTTTTGGATGAAAAGTCTCTATTATTAGAAGATAAACATTGAGGAGCACAACTGTCCTATAAATATTAATGAAATTTTATACTCAAATTAATTTTTAAGCTGTTACTCTGCACGAATTTGATTTATATGAAAATAGAAAATTAAAGAAGGAAAGTGATGTATATTAACTACTCCAAGGGGTTGGGGCATATAAAGATCTAATTTTATGCTATTTTTCCTTGCATTAATTTAGTAGGCTTGCAGGCATGCCAAGAGTCAGATAATATGTGAAGAGATTGATTTGTCTAGAGTGAACTATAAAGTGAATTTCTTTGTATTAAATTTTATGTACCCATTGAAATTCTTTAAAAAAAAAAAACAAAGTGATGCATTCCTATGGGGGAAAATTGGTTCTGAGAACTAGTAGTAAACTCATACTTAAGAACTTTAGACGTCTGTTAAAAATGCATATTTAAATATCTTTTCCAGTATTCATTGTACAAGATAGAGCAGTTGATTATTATAGATGTTACTGATTTCCCTGGTGAATGTTCCCTACACAGCAGGGACCAATGGGAGTGGGACAGACAGCAGGGGAGGGCAGCCAGTCAGGTTGTTGTCTGCTTTTTCCAGTCATCTTGCTGGTCTGGTTGTGTCAGGACTTTGCTTCTCCTGTCACTCCTACTTGCTTTCTTCATTCCAGACAGTCCTAGCTCTGTAACATCCTGGATTACAGTGTCTGAAGAAGTTGAAAAGCCAGTGGCTGAAATGCCTACTCCTGGCCTTGCCTTGTAAATGGAGATGACCATCCTGCATTCTGTTGGGTGATAATGGGAGAGGCTGGAGAGGGCTCCCGGTTTCACTGGGAATTTCAGTAAATCTCTCTTCTTTCTCTCAACTACATGCATTTATCATATGATAGCAAGTCCCCGTTCTGAGCCCCACTCCTGGCTTGCGTTAAGCGACAGGACTCTGGCAGGGAGTTCCAGCTGGCATTCTGATGGTTGTTTATAGTTAGACCCTGCCTGACCCTGAACGCAGTGCATCCAGCCTGGTGCCAGAGGCCAAGGACACCTGGAAATGTCCTAACTTCAGGGCTTAGGATAACATGGAGTAAATATATTTGCCATTAAACAAATTATGTAGGTTAAATTTCATTCATTGTCTTTTATATATCTGTAGTTTAAAAGGTTTCTTGTGCTTTAGTGGCTATGTATTGAAGAGCTTGCTTTGAACTAAATCCTGTCAAAGACTCTGGTAACTTAGAAGTTATGATGGGAAAAGTGTGGATTCTGTGTTTTGCCGGGAAAAATAGAAATACTTTTCAAGCAGTACTTAAAATGGTAGTGTATATCTTCATAAACTGGGAAAAGAGCTGCTAAGTATATTATATTTGAACATTTTACATATGTTTAAATATTTTTAAAAATTGTGTCACATTGGACTCTAGACCCAGAGTTAGAATAACATCACTTTCTTGTGACAATATTTAGTGATGATTCTCTATTCAAAAATTCCCTAATAACATCTCACAAACAACCGTAATAAGTCTGAACCTGTTTTATATTTGTGATTTTCATTCTTGTTTTGTGATACCTAGGACCTTTGGGTTTCCTAGCTTTATATATGAAAGGGCTTTAGTGCTTATTAAGTTTTGTAACTCTAATTTAAGTGGTTTTTTTTTTTTCACTTGTCATTAATCTGGAAAAAAGGAAGACACCCACTGATGAAGATGTATAAGCAGATTTGAAACTAAGCCCGCTTTCATAGTTTCTTCTGTATTGTGCAGTCTTTGTTTCTTATAAATACCCATATAAACTGTAGTCTGTGGTGTAGAAAAGTGAAACTTCTGGAGAGCAGGGCTTAGTCATCTCCTGTGTTTATCAGCACCTAGCTGGTGTAGTGCCCGACATGTAGGAGATGATAAATGTTTGTTAAGTGAAGCTGTAACAGAATGTCGAGGGAACCCCACTGAATGGTCTTGCTTACTTATGTAATGGACAGTATAAAAAATGGTCTTCGATAGACTAGAAATCAAATTTCTTGCATAATCCTCTTGAACACTGTATAGGGTGTAGTGGAGAAGGCCTGATAGAGATGGGGAACTAAGATTTTCTTAGAGGGGGTAAGTTGGTCAAGGTCACCTAATTACGGGACAGAGCCACCATTAGAGTCCTGCTCTGACTGACTCCAACCACACTGTTGTCAATAACTACTTTATCCTACTTTTGTGAATTTGTAAGTGCTGTGTGGAAGGACGTATTCTGGTTTGAGGGTATCTTTTTCTTCTTACGTGCTCTCTGTGTAGGGAGAGCCAGCATGTCTGCAATCTCCCCTCTGTGGCGTGAGGTTATGGGAGCCTCACCATGGAGGTGTAGTGTCCTGTGTATGATGATGCCAGTACCTTCCAGGGCCACTTGAGGCTGACTGGGCTCAATAGGAGTTACAGGAGCAGTCACTTCTTTTTTCCACTCTTGAGGAATCACTGTGTGCTTTTTTTCTGATGACTTCTTGGTGTTTGAATGGTTTATGTATTCTTGAAGGCTTACTTTTTTCTTTCTGTTTTTATTCATGTTTTTAGATTTGAAAAAATAACGAATGAATAAATGCTTATATAATATGATATCAAGACATATATGATCCCAGAGTGCTGTATTAGGGGGAGGGTGGAGTGGAGTCTGTGGAATAAAATAAACCTGGATTTAAGCAACAGGTGCGTGATCTAGAGCAAGCTGCTTAAATAGTCAATGCCCTCCTTATTAAAAGAGGGTTGTAATTACTAAATGAGATTTTGTGTGTAAAAGCCGGTAGTCTCGGACCCGGCACTAAGTGCCTAAGAAACGTTCCTTCCTCCATTTCATCCTTTCTTGGAGTCATAGCTGATCTGATTAACCCATCAGTTCTTAGTCTGTCTTGTTTCATGGCTTGATAAACACTCCTTGATCATTTTCATTCAGCAAGATAGAGACTTCTCAGAGACTGGTAAGGGGAAATAAGTATTTAGGAAATAACAAGACCACTTAATGCTTCCTCCCTAACTGTGACGGTCTCACTGTTGATGTTCCATGAACCTGCTGCTGTGGTTATCCTTACACATTCTCTTGTTTCTTGGCTCTTTGTTTTTCTACATGCTGTTTCTTGACTGGAGCTCCCACCCATCTACCCAGTTATACTGTGGCGTGGGTGGGCTCCTCCTGCTCCAAGACTTCTCTGCTCAGTGAGGCCTTTACTTTCCCTTCTTCTGCCACTCTTTCCAGGACCGCAGCCTGAGCTCCAGTGTGGCCATGTTCACACCTGGCGGTCAGTGTTTCTTTTTTTTTCTCCTCCCTCTGTGTACTTTATTCCCCACCCCCAACTTTATTGAGGAATAATCGACAGATAGAATTGTATTTGTCTAAAGTGTTCAGTATGATGGTTTGGTATACATATACACTGTGGAATAATTACCAAGATCAAAATAATTAACACATTCATCACCCTCACATCGTTAACTTTTTTTTTCCGTGAGGACATTTAAGATCTATTCTCAGCAGCTTTCAACGCTACAAAACCATTGTGTTATTAACTATAGTCACCATGCTGAACATTAGCTCCTCAGAATTCTTTCTTAAAACTGAACGTGTGTACACTTGGTGTATTTCCTCATTTCTCCCTACCCTAACCCCTGGCAATCACCATTCTATTCTGTTTCTGTGAAGTTGGCTTATTTTGTTTTCTCTTTTTTTAAGGTTCCACATAAGTGATAGCATACAGTCTTTGTCTTTGTCTTCCAGGTTCATCCATGTTGTCACAAATGGCAGGATTTCCTTCTTTTTAATGGCCGAATAATATTACTCTGTGTGTGTGTGATTTTCTTTATCCATTCATTCATCAAAGGACATTTAGGCTGTTTCCATGTCTTGGCTATTGTGAATAAAGCTGCAGTGGACATGGGGGTGCAGATCCTCTTCAAGATCCTGATTTCATTTTCTTCAGATGTGTACCCAGCAGAGGAATTGCTGGATTATATGGTAGTTCTATTTTTGATTTTTTGAGGAAAACTCCATACTGTTTTCCATAATGGCTGTACTAATTTACATTCCTGCCAGCAGTTACCAGGGTTCCCTTTTCTCAATATCCTTGCCAACATTTGATATCTTTCTTTTTTCTTCAAATAATAGCCATCCTAACAATTGTGAGGTGATATTGTGGTTTTGATTTGCATTTCCCTGATGATTGGTGATGTTGAGCAGCTTTTCACCTACTTATTGGCCATTTGTATGTCTTCTTTGGGAAAATGTCTATTCAGGTCCTTTGCACCTTTTAAAAATTGGATTATTTGCTTTTTTGCTGTTGAGTTGAATGAGACCTTTACATATTTTGGATATTAACCCCTTATCAAATATATGGTTTGCAAATGTTTTCTCTCATTTTGTAGGTTGCCTTTCCAATTTATTGTTTTGTTTTGTTTTTTTGCTCTGCAGAAGCCCTTTAGTTCGATGGAGTCTCACTTATTTGTTTTTGACTTTGTTGCCTTTGCTTTTGGTGTCTTAGCCAAGAAATCATTGTCAAAACCAGTGTCAAGGAGCTTTTTCCCCTTTGTTTTCTTCTAGGAGTTTCATGGTATCAGGTCTTACATTTAAGTCTTTAATCCATTTTGAGTTAATTTTTGTGTTTGGTATAAGGTACGGGTCCACTTTCATCTTTTGCACATGGATATCCAGTTTTCCCAGCACCATTTACTGAAGAAACTATCCTTTACCCATTGTGTGTTCTTGACATTCTTGTCAAAAATTAATTGACTGTATATGCATGGGTTTATTTCTGGGCTCTATATTCTATTCCACTGGTCTATGTGCCTGTTTTTATGGCAGTACCATGCTGTTTTGATTACTACAGCTTTGCAGCATAGTTTGAAATCAGGAAATATGATGCTTCCAGCTTCGTTTTTCTTTCTCAAGATTGCTTTGGCTGTTTGAGGTGTTTTGTGGTTGCATACAAAGTTTAGGGTATTTTTTTCTATTTCTGTGGAAAAGGCCATTGAAATTTTGTTTCCGTCTAACTGCATCAGAAGCCAGGGTGTGTGGCTTTTCTTGTTTTTGTTCCTGACACCTCACACAATGCCTTACAAATAGGAGGGCTTCAGGGAAAGTGTGTTGAATAAATGGGGCCAGGACACAAATTTTGGTATTCATGTAAAATTGACTTGTAGATTAATGATTAGAAAATTCTGGGTTAGGCCACTTGTGTAAGATTTTCTATCACTATAATTGTATAATGGTTCAACTCATGATACTGATATATAAGTTCAAGGTAAGTAGTTTCTTTTCTCTTAGAAAACATCCTTCTTGTGAAGAAATTATACTTTGAGGGGAAGGTAACTAATACTAGTCTATTTTAACTGCTTTAAATGTAAATTTAGACATGTATATTTTTGTGAACTTTGGTGTAAAATTTAGAGACTGATTTTTGAAAGGGAGAAACAGTATTTCCCAGGGTAGGTGAAAATATGAATATATGTCATTGAAGATCCAGAACCATTTATTTGAAATCTATAAACCATCTGCTTTGGTAGAGTCTGTGTCTTTACAGTTGGTTTGTGGATTAGAGCTATAATATACAATGCAAATTATTTAGCAGATGAAGTGGAATCTTGTACAGTGCTTTTACTGTAATACTTGAAGCATTTTGAGGATTTTTTTTCTTTTTTGAAAAATAAATTTATTTATTTATTTAATTTATTTTGGCTCTGTTGGGTCTTCGTTGCTGCACATGGGCTTTCTCTAGTTGCAGCGAGTGGGGGCTACTCTTTGTTGCAGTGTGTGGGCTTCTTATTGCGGTGGCTTCTCTTGTTGTGGAGCACGGGCTCTAGGCACGTGGGCTTCAGTAGTTGTGGCACACAGGCTCAGTAGTTGTGGCTCGCGGGCTCTAGAGCACAGGCTCAGTAGTTGTGGCGCACGGGCTTAGTTGCTCCCCATCACGTGGTATCGTCCCGGCCCAGGGCTTGAATCCGAGTCCCCTGCATTGGCAGGCGGATTCTTAACCACTGTGCCACCAGGGAAGCCCGAGGATTTTTCTTAATTTAGATGTGTTTGCTTGATTGTATCCTGAAGGATAAGCCTGGTTTTCCATCGTCTTGTCTCTGTACAGCCCCTTTGTTGATAGTCTTAGGCCTCAGTTAGCTTCAGCTACCCCTTGAGGCCATGACTCCTAGCTCTCACCTACTCCCATCTCCAGGCTTGCCTTTTCAACTGCCTGCTAAGAAGTTGCCCAGGTCTCCTCAGAAACAGCTATTCCTCTACCTGTTTATCTATTTCTCTAACAAAACCATGGTATTCTCAGTCCCATGGGGGCGATACCATAGAGTCATATTTCATTTTGCCCTGGATTCCTGTATTGGTTAACTTCTCAAATTGAGTTCATTTTAATGTATTACAGTAGGGGCCCTGGCCCCAGGTGTTCTAGATTTCTAGTCTGGCTTATTTATTTATTAGGTGTGTGATGTTCAAATCACTCACCTTGATAGCCTTGGTCTCCTTAGCTATAAAGTGAGGATGATGCCCTCTACCTCATTAGGTTGTTGAGAGAGTGAAGCGACATGGCCCAGGGCCTAGCGTATAGGTCCAGTGACCAGCATATAGTAGACCTCCAGATTGGAATTCCATCTCCCACTCCTGTCACTTGTTGGATAATTCTTTGAGAGTTATTCCAGGAACTCTCTGTGCTAGCCCATCCCCTCATCTTCTTCCGTCCTTGTCTCTCATTCCCCTTCTTACACACACCCTGCCTTCTTAAATATGCCCCGCACTTTATTTATTTATTATTTATTTATTTGGCGGCACTGGGTCTTAGTTGTGGCCTGTGGGATGTTTAGTTGCAGCATGCAGGATCTAGTTTCCTGACCAGGGATTGAACCTCGGCCCCCTGCATTGGGAGCCTTAACCACTCGACCAACAGGGAAGTCCCTGTCCCATACCTTTTATTGTGCCATTATTTTTTTTTGAATTTCTTTATTTATTTTTTTACACAGCAGGTTCTTATTAGTGTATACATGTCAATCCCAATCTCCCAGTTCATCCCACCCCCCACCCACCCCGTTTGCCACCCTTGGTGTCCATACGTTTGTTCTCTACATCTGTGTCTCTATTTTTGCCTTGCAGACCGGTTCATCTGTACCATTTTTCTAGATTCCACATATATGTGTTAATATACGATATTTGTTTTTCTCTTTCTGACTTACTTCACTCTGTAAGTTGGGTCCTATGGTAATTCTATTTTTAGTTTTTTAAGGAACCTCCATACTGTTCTCCATAGTGGCTGTATTAATTTACATTCCCACCAACAGTGCAAGATGATTCCCTTTTTTCCACACCCTCTCCAGCATTTGTTGCTTGTAGATTTTCTGATGAAGCTCATTTTAACTGGTGTGAGGTGATACCTCACTGTAGTTTTGATTTGCATTTCTTTAATAATTAGTGATGTTGAGCAGCTTTTCATGTGCCCCTTGGCCATCTGTAGAAATGTCTGTTTAGGTCTTCTGCCCATTTCTTGCTTGGGTTGTTTGTTTTTTTAATATTGAGCTGCATGAGCTGTTTATATATTTTGGAGATTAATCCTTTGTCTGCTGATTTGTTTGCGTATATTTTCTCCCATTCTGAGGGTTGTCTTTTCGTCTTGTTTATAGTTTCCTTTGTTGTGCAAAAACTTTTGAGTTTCATTAAGTCCCATTTGTTTATTTTTGTTTTTCTTTCCATTACTCTAGGAGATGGGTCTAAAAAGATCTTGCTGTGATTTATGTCAGAGTGTTCTTCCTATGTTTTCCTCTAAGAGTTTTATAGTGTCTGGCCTTACATTTAGGTCTTTAATCCATTTTGAGTTTATTTTTGTGTATGGTGTTAGGGAGTGTTCTAATTTCATTCTTTTAACCGTAGCTGTCCAGTTTTCCCAGCACCACTTATTGAAGAGGCTGTCTTTTCTCCATTGTATATCCTTGCCTCTTCTGTCATAGGTTAGTTGACCCTAGGTGCATGGGTTTACCTCTGGGCTTTCTATCCTGTTCCATTTTTCTATATTTCTGTTTTTGTGCCAGTACCATATTGTCTTGATTACTGTAGCTTTGTAGTATAGTCTGAAGTCAGGGAGTCTGATTCCTCCAGCTCCGCTTTCTTCCCCTGAAGACTGTTTTGGCTGTTAGGGATCTTTTGTGTCTCCATACAAATTTTAAGATTTGTTGTTCAAGTTCTGTAAAAAATGCCATTGGTAATTTGATAGGGATTACATTGAATCTGTAGATTGCTTTGGGTAGTATAGTCATTTTCACAATATTGATTCATCCAATCCAAGAACATGGTGTATATCTCCATCTGTTTGTGTCATCTTTGATTTCTTTCATCAGTGTCTTACAGTTCTCTGAGTATAGGTCTTTTACCTCCCTAGGTAGGTTTATTCCTAGGTAGTTTATTCTTTTTGTTGCAATGGTGAATGGGATTGTTTCCTTAACTTCTCTTTCTGATCTTTCATTGTTAGTGTATAGGAATGCAAGAGGTTTCTGTGCGTTAATTTTGTATCCTGCAACTTTACCAAATTCATTGATTAGCTCTAGTAGTTTTCTGGTGGCATCTTTAGGATTCTCTATGT
>NC_041223.1:10309844-10352979 GCF_002837175.3 Physeter macrocephalus | reverse complement strand
TGGTCTGTAATTTCCTTTTTTTGTAGTATCTTTGTCTGGTTTTGGTATCAGGGTGATGGTGGCCACATAGAATGAGTTTGGGAGTGTTCTTTCCTCTGCAGTTTTTGGAAGAGTTTGAGAAGGATGGGTGTTAGCTCTTCTCTAAATGTTTGATAGAATTCACCTGTGAAGCCATCCGGTCCTGGCCTTTTGCTTGTTGGAAGGTTTTTAATCAGAGTTTCAATTTCATTACTTGTGATTGGTCTGTTCAGATTTTCTATTTCTTCCCTGTTCAGTCTTGGAAAGTTATACCTTTCTAAGAATTTGTCCGTTGCTTCCAGGTTGTCCATTTTATTGGCATAGAGTTGCTTGTAGCAGTCTCTTAGGATGCTTTGTATTTCTGCTCTGATCTTTATGATTTCTTTCCTTCTGCTAACTTTGGGTTTTGTTTGTTCTTCTTTCTCTAGTTCCTTTACATGTAAGGTTGGATTGATTATTTGAGATTTTTCTTGTTTCTTGAGGTAGGATTGAATTGCTATAAACTTCCTTCTTAAAACTGTGTTTGCTGCATCTCATAGGTTTTGGATCATCATGTTTTCATTGTCTGTGCCATTACTTTTGATTTGGAAGTTCTGATTTCTTTACCTGTTTATCTCTGTTTGCTGAACCTTGGGCCATTCCTCAAAGTTCAGTTCCATTCTCCTTTGTGGAGCATGTCTTTGTTTCCAGAATATGCCATAAGTGTGTTTCCTCATGGTCATAGATACTGAATCTTGACGTACAGTACTTTGAGTACTGGTCCTTTCTCCTTTGGTTCCTTAAGAGGAGGAGCCACATCTTCACTTAATTGCTGTGGCATAATGTATAATAGCCTGCGTGTAGTAACTGGTCAATTAAATATTTGAATTTAATTGACATATAACATTTTATTTTACCTGCTAAAATTGACCGTGTACTTTGAAAGACCATCTTTAAATTACCTATTTGAGTGTATAGATCGAGTGATATCTAGTTAATATTTGAGACTCATAAGCATTTATTCATTGTTCCCTCATTCCATCATTGCATTGACATTAAGTACCCTTGCACTTCAGTATGTCATGTAGCAGAAAACGCATTATGTAGAAGGAAAGAATTCTTTAGTCTTTTAGGAAATGATTGTGAGTATGTATGTACTGCATGATCAGATTTCAGAACTTTAGAAATTGTTAATTGAGTGCCATAAACTTTCTTCATATCTGTGTCCATCTTTCAGTCTAGTTAGTGACATCTGTACTTTATTCCCTAGGAAAGTATAGAACCATTTGCCATTTCTTCAAAATTAATTGCGTTTATAATTCTCAATGATAAAAGCTGAGCGAAGTGATAAAGAGATATATTACCATTCAGAGCTATATTCTGGATTAATGTTTTTGTTATTTCTATTTCATATCCTGCATTTTAGTGTGAGAATAATGGAACCTTTAAAATTATTATAGTTTTTCTCCTGCCAACTTCTCCTCACAAAGTAGAGATACCAGACTTTGCCCAAATTTCAACAGTATCATGCTTTTGCCAGGAAGCTATTGTTTAAAATGATTTCCTTAGGGGAAAAAAAAATCACAAGGAAAGCTGTATTTATTGGGAATGTTTTCTTTTTCTTAGTAGAAGGATGGCTTACTGCCACGTTTTGTTGTTGTTTAATATTATAGAGGTTTTACTGCAGCTCTGTTGGTGATTACAAGAGTGCTACATTTTGGCTAACAAATAGAGTAAATGTGATGAAAATCCCCTATTTTGTACGTTTCTCCGAATAACATGTTTATATAACATGCTAAATAACTTCTGTTGAAAAAATTGCTTTTCTGAAAGGAGTTTGCAAATTCCTTTTTAGATTTTTAGTGTTACTGAAGTGTATCGTTGACTATTCCGAATTATATGGATATTTAAAAAGCATCCTTAAAATTTTTATTTGCACGCACTATCCTTTTTGAAGTCAGGGTTCTGAAAAAAATTGAGAATTGTATCTCTGGATAATAACGTTGATTTTCTTATTGTACCTGTGGGCCACTGAATGGAGTTATTTAAAGGTTTTATATTTTTTTGGAGTAGATAGCACTAATGTGACCATGCAGACAAATCACATGCACAAACTAGTACGTTTGTGTTTCTGTTTATAAAATGACATTGTGGTGGCGGCCTGACTCTGAACCGAGGCCCTCCTAGCCTTACCCCTTCTGTGGACTTCATGCTGAGTCCTGCCTTCCCTTTGTGGCCTCCGGCCTGCCTCGTATCCTCTAGACCCTGCCACATCTAGCTGTTTCATGTAGCTTCTGCTGTTCCATGTTGGTCCAATGACTCTACCCTGGACTATGGGCTGCTCAGTTTGAGGCTCTGATTTCTGATTGCCAGGTGGGCATCTCCACCTGGATGTATCCCTGGAAACTCCGTTCTGAGTATCCCATTGGCTTGTCTTTTCCTGAGTCCATTTGTCCCACAAAATCATGGTGCAGCTCATTCATGTAAGTCAGCCCTCTAGAAGTCATGCTTGGTGTTCCTCCCTCACTGCCCACATCCAGCTGATCACTAATGCCTACAAATTACATCACACCTTTTCTGTTCTCTCTCTTCGTGGCCTTCTTCACCTTGGTTGAGTTCTTTGCCGTCACTGGTGTGGGCAGTTGCTCTTGCCTGTCACCCAGTGTCTTTGCCAGTTGTCTGTCTCCTGCTTCTAGGTCATTCTCACTTTGAGGTCCTGGGACCCCTGAGTGTTCACAGATGGACTTCAGAAGGCTGTGGGTTCTTTGAAATTCAATATTAAGATTTCTGTGTATGTGTGTAGGTGCAATTTCTGGTCATTATGTTTTCAAAGGATCTATGAATCCGGAATGGTTAAGAACAATTTTTGTGTAATTATTTCTTCATGTGGCATCTTCACAGTAATCTCGCTAAAATAAAATGTAAATCTGATAAGTTGCTCTCCTGCTTACAGTTCTTTAGTGAAATCCTGTTTTATGTAAAATCCAAACTTGTTAGCCTAATGGCATGGCCCTTCTGAACTTTCCCACCTTATCTTCTACCAGCCCTCCCTCCTGTGTCTGTGCGTCCGTCTACTGAAGTATTTGCAGTTTGAGGATATACCATGCTTTGTTTCTCTCTATTCCTCTGTCCGAGATTACCCATTCCACCTTCCCCCTTCCCTGTTTGCTTTAGGTGTCACTTTCTCTGTGAGTGCAGTCTTCCTTGCTCACTGGCCCCCAACTACATTTAGGCAACTTCTGTTTCAATTAAAACATCTTTCTGTATATTAAAATTATTGGTTTATATTGAACATGTCCACTACTGAACTTGTGATCTTCATGTAGTACATTAGAACTTCCTGCCTCTGAAATCTCATTACATGTGACTTGTGAACCTTCTCACATAACCATATTTATTTTTGACTTTTGATTAGTTAGCTACGATCTTATGAAGGACTTGGTTCTTTTCTTGTTCTTGACTTAAGCGACTGCCCTTCATCATGTGTATCATGACAGCTGTGTATCATGTTGTGTCTTCTCTTTTTGCTCTGCTGTGCTACACATTTTGAAGTTCTCCTTTACCTTCTCTACTTATCTTTTCTACCATTTCAGAAATTGCTTCTGTCAGCCAGAATTCTTGGTTGTTAGCAGTGAAAACCAAGTTTGGCATATCCACGCAGAAAAGGAAGTATTGACAGGCTAGTGGGAAGCTGCAGAATTGCCAGGAAGGCTGAAGAACTGGACCAGCAAGAAGGGAAGGCACATGGGCCACCACACTGTGAGGACAATGCCAAGGCCAGGTCATGAGGACAGAGAAGGCATCCACAGTCACTTAGTAGAGGGCACCACAGCGTGTCCTCCACTGTCACCCCCACTGGTATCTTGGAAACATGCACCTGTGACACACACCTGAAATTGAGTATTGGTGTCGGTCTTTGTTTGTGTTACTAGCTGTTGAGCCAAAGAGCAGAGCATGTGCATCTGATTGGCTGATCCTCGGTCACATGCCAGTACCCTAGCTGCCAGTGAGCTTGGTAAGGCAAGTGTCTGGCATTTTCAGCCTCTCTGTTAGGAGGCAGAGTCTATCTCTACAATCCTGACTGATTCCAGCGTCTGTTTTTTTCCCACACCACTAAGCAATTCTCAGATACCACCTGGGTGTAGTACAGTTTAACTCAATTCTGACACAGTCTACCTGGAAATAGCATTAGATCCCACAGATTAAGGGCTCAGTCCTACAATACAGCCCCCGATCGCCACTTCAGATGGCAGCCACAAATCCAGGTTGTCATCTGTGCTTTAAATTGACCGGCTGTAGATCCAGAAGTTCCACCAGCCCTTTCCTCGGGTTCCATTAATTTGCTAGCGCAGCTCACAGAACTCAGAGAAGCATTTCACGTACCACATTACTGGTTTGTTATAAAAAGATGAACTCAGGAATAGCCAGATGGAAGAGACGAGTAGGGCAAGGGCGGGGAGCTTCCCTGCTCTCTGAGCGCTCCCCTCTCCCAGCACTTCCACGTGTTCAGCCACCTGGAAGCTCTCTGAACCTGCCCTTTTGAATTTTATGGAGGCTTCATTACATAAGCACGATTGATTAACTCATTGCTCACTGGCGATTGAGTCAACCTCCTAACACTGTCCCCTCCCCAGAAACCAAGGGCTAGGACTGAAAGGTTCGACCCTCTAATCACTTGGTTGGTCCTCCTGGCAACCAGCCCCCATCCTTAGGTGAGTTTTGAGAGTGTCATTAACATAACAAAAGACAGCTTTTAGGCTCTCAACATTTAGGAAATTCCAAGGGTTTTTGGAGCTCAGTGCCAGAAATGGGGACAAAGACCAAATATGTATTCCTCACTCTGAATCACCGTATCACAGCCTCCTGTCACACTCAGTGAGGAGTTATCCAAATACCAGAAGTGTTCATAGCCCGGGCAACCGGACGGACGGACAGATGTTTGCCACTCTGCTGCTTTACCACTCGGACGAGATGTCCTTCAGGGAGTTTTTATTGGTGAGATACGTGTTATTATCTTGTGACTGTTTACAAAGTGGTTGACCGTTTAGGAAGTTTTCACGTCAGCATCTCGTTCAGTGAGGTGGGGGGAGTATTGTAGTACTGTTACATAAGGAGCCTGGTGGGCAAAGAAGTAATGCAGTCTGACAAAGGACATGTAGCTCTTCCCACCGCACCAGCCTGCAAGACACAGTGCCGTGGTGCGGTTCCGAGAGGGGCTCAGGAAGGTGTGCTCGCAACACGCACGCTCACGCGGAGCCTCCTCCAAGGACAGTGCTGTGCACTAGCAAACCTGGTTCCGCGAGGGCCAGTTTAGCATTTTGTATTCTCGCTCTGTCTCCTTGTGTTGTTCAGTGTTGTAACATCTCTCTGCTTGACTGAGGCCATATGTCATTCAAATGGAACCTGGACTTTGGCATTGGGCCGGCAACCCCTTGGCTGTGGAGTACAGGAACAAAAGTTATGAAAACTGTATCTGTTCATTAGGCCAGTGGAATTTACAGGCACGTCTGTGGCTGTGCCCCACACCTGTACACTCTGGCAAATGATAGTACAGCAGGTTCAGCCTTCACACTCTTTTCCCTCTCTGTGAATCGAGTATTTGCTTCCCTTTTGTGGATTGTTGTAGAAGCCAGGTAGATGAGCACTTTAAAGGATTATGACATTGGCAAATATATTTTGGGAATGACTACCTCAAAACAAGTAGTATGAGAAGTGTTCAAGTTGATTTTTTTTATATCATATTAAATACTTCTGCTTATAGCATATTAAACACTTCTTAAATTCTTAAGAATTTTAAAAATATTAGGTAATTTTTCTGTTATAGGGACAGAGGGTTTGTATCTTACTGTTTTTTATAAGGTAGGACATCAATTCTTGCTGTGAGTTAAGATATTAACTTGATACATGCATGTCTACGCATGCGAGGTGGAGGGTATATATGTTAAGCTTAACGTTCCTGTGTTTTAGACTAGGGAATCTCTCATATCTTGTAGGAAAAGCTGAGTCAACTCTTTCACAGTGATGGGAGGAAAACAAAGCAAAAACAGCAACAACAAAAATCTCAAACCCTCTCTGCATCGGTAGATGGCAAAGTATCACCAGAGTGGAAGAATCCTTCCAACATTGGAAGTTCCCCCTTGGTGTATTTGAGGCGTGAGGTGGGGGCCAGGTGGTAAGAGAGTGCAGGTTATTGTCACCAAGGGGAGAGGAGGCTGAGAGGGCAAGTCTGGGAATTAGAAGAAGTATATTTTCTGGGGAGGGGGACATCATAAAGTGAAGAATAACCCTGTCATTAGTCAGGAGAGTCAGAGGGAAAGAGGGATGTGATTGGAGAGAGAAGAGAGGGGGTAGAAACTGGACTGCTGGTAATGAAGGATGAAGGGAGAAAACCAGGGAGAATGTCATATGATTGTGTTAGAAGCTTACTCCAGAGCCTTTGCAGGGGAGTTGGTAAGTTGGTTTAGTGTTTAAATTGTCAAACATAATGCTTTATATAGAATAAGAAAATTTTGTAATTATTTAATAAATATCTTGTGTAAGATTTGCATAAGAAAAAATACTGATGGCTTTTGGTGGATGGTAGTTACTAAGCTTTTATTATTTTAGAAAATACTTGTTAATTTTGTTTAGGAAACATATTTTACTTTGACAACAGTATGTGTAGTTGTTTTCTCATATTTCTAATGTAGAGAAAAAGGCCAAAGAGAAGAATTTGGAAGCTTGACAGATAGAGGAGGTCTTGTTGACTTGGTAGAGGTTAGAAGGGATTTAAAATGCAGGAGCCCGTGTGTCTGTCTGTGCAGCTGCACTGTTGCAGTGTGTTGCCCTGGGCCTGCCGGACTTTCCACAGCTCTACCAGGTGTCTAACTTGTAACTGGGCCCAAGTGAGCCACCCCTAACCCCCAACTGCTCCCCTCTCGCCTCCCTCCCAGCCCTCACCTTGGCTGTGAGGTCCGGAACAGCCTCTCTGTGGGCCCTCCTGTGACCGCAGCAGGCTGATTTCAGTTATTTAGTACCAGGGTAACCCTACAGTTGTTTACCTGGACCCAGATTGAGGTCTGATATGTGGTATTTGAAAATCTGGATATATCAGATTTGAAATTCATGATATGCCAAAAGAAATTGGAAGAAATTAGATAACTTTTAGTAGTTTTGTTTTTCAGATAAACAAATATGTATGTATATAGGTAGTGTCACCTATACCATATTTAGGTGCTTTCTCTTACTGTGTGCACATGTGATATATTGTCTTCAGCTCTGTATCACTCACTTTTCAGGGAGTCTGAGGATTGCATGGGTTTGTGGACCTCAGTATTTTTGACTACTTTCATCACCCATTTTTGGAATTTTAGTCTAAGTAGTACCCACTGGGGCATGCTCAGTGTTTGTTCATGTTGATTAAAGGGGAGCAATTATAGCAATAATTTCCAAATGGTAGGTATTCTTTAAAAATTTTTGCATGGTTTTGGAATGCAGTATTTGATTTCAGAGAGCAGAAAGTTTACCTCCTTACCAATGGCTTATTTGGGTTACCATGAAAAAGATGTGTTCTTGGCCTGTAATGTAAGGAGGCGTCCTGAAGGTGTGTGTGACAAGGGGGAAAGCCTTAATGGGCTTAACATTTTTCCAAGGACAATTCGTAATTGATATTTGAGAGTTAACTGCAACTCATTATCTTGGGTGGTAACTCATAAGTTTATGTTTTAAAATGACATGTACTAATTTATTACAGAGTCAACCATTCATACAGCCAGTGTTGTTTTTTTTGTTTGTTTTCTTTTTTTTTTGGTTTGTTTGTTTCTTTGTTTAAGCATCTGCTGTGTGCATAATGTGGCCTGGGCATCAGTCAAAGTTCTTCTCTATCATTACCTCACACTGCGCTGAACTGTTTCTTCCTCATGCCCTTAATGTGTTCCTGTCTTCCCCACCTGGGTTTCTGTTACTCAACAGGGATTCCTCCTTTTTCTCTTCTCTGCCAGTTGAGAGTCAAGCCTTCCCTCCAGGCCTAGGGCCAGTAGTGCTGGTCTGAGCAGCATTTCCTAGCGCTCTGGGACTCGTTTCCCCAGCTCTTCAAATGGCATTTACCTGCTTCCCTCTCTCCTGTCCTTCTGTTAGCGCTCTGAATCTTCCTGCTTCTTGTGAACTGTAAACGTGTAGTCTCTCTTTTCTGCTTGTAAGCTGCTGTGTGCAGGGATTTTGTCTTATTTGTATTTCTGTCTTCTGTAGAGACTAGGATGATTCTTTCGATGCTTTATTGCTTAATAAAATGTTGAATCAGTACATGTGATATAATGGAATGTACAGAGAAGTTCAAAATCCATTTGTGAAAACAAAGCACAGATACAGATACCGACTTTAAGGGAGCCTTGCCATATCTTTCTCTTTCAATACTGCAGTCTGTTTGAATCAGGAGACCAGCCATCTATCACTGATTCTGTCACCCATTGGCCACATACTCTTAGAACCTTCACAGAGAAGGTTCTCTGTGAAAGGAGACTAACTCTACCCTTTTTCATAGAATTATCAGAGTTAAATGAGATCATCTGTGTGAAAGAAGTTTAAAAACTCTTTGTAGATGTGAAGTATTGATATTGTCATGAATTGCGGGGGTGGTTAGCTGATAACAATGAACAATTTTTGTGATGACATCTTTCTGGTAGTTACTGTAGTAAGTTGTTTTGGAGAAAAGAATCAGAGCTGATTAGTCTTAAACTCTAATTTGTGGTATAGGGGATTTCATATTGAGGCCTCGGGGTAGAGGACAAAGTAAGGTTATGATAAAAGAGTACAAGGGAAACGTGAGAAGAGGGAGAGTTCCATAGCTTAATTTCTGTATTTTCTAAAGGTACAAACTCAGTGAATACAACTGCCTTCAGTTTCTTTTGTTTTCCAGTGTTGGTTGTTCAGGGAACATTTGTGAGACACCTTCAGGCTCCCTGTTCTTGTGGCGTCTTACCCAGTGCCTTTCTATGTATAATAGTCTTTCTTGTAAGCATTCACTTTTTCGATTATATGTTAACTTTCCTTATTCTTCTTAGGAGCATTACTGCAAATTTCAGGTAGTCATAGTCATAATTTATTTTATGTTTAATTTATTTATTTTTGTCTGTGTTGGGTCTTCGTTGCTGCGCGCGGGCTTTCTCTAGTTGCAGCGAGCAGGGACTACTCTTCCAGGCTCAGTAGTTGTGGCTCGTGGGCTGTAGAGCGCAGGCTCAGTAGTTGTGGGCTTAGTTGCTCCATGGCATGTGGGATCTTCCCAGACCAGGGCTCGAACCTGTGTCCCCTGCACTGGCAGGCGGATTCTTAACCACTGTGCCACCAGGGAAGTCCCATGGTTACAATTTTTTTCCAGGTATTTCTCCCAGAGAGATTATTTGCCTGAATATTCATATAAACCTGACAGAACACTTATTGCTAGGGAGCCTCAATTGCCGCAGGGACGTAGTGGTCAGGATTTCCACAGTTAAGGTCCTCCCTGCTCTCCCCACCCCTAGACAAATATATTGCCTTGTCCCTGTGAGGTTTTACTTTTCTTCTTTTGGGATCTATGTGGAAAATCAAAAGAAGTCATAGCCCTTTCTCTTTACTCTTTATATTTAAAAATTTACTCCCATCTCATTTTCCTTGCTTCGCCTCCTCTGGAATTCAGTCCATTCCATGCTTTTAATCTCATTTCTTTCCTCCAGCAGTAATACGTTTTGATATGTACCATCTCAGGCCTGTCTTTCACCATCGCACGCCCTCGTTCTCCCGATTCGCCGCTCAGGACCATTACCTGGCTGCTCCAGCCTCCTGTCTCTCCTTCACCCGTTCTTGCTGTGACTCCTGATTCCTTCCAGGAGCTGCCGTCTCCCGCTCTCTGAGCAGCATGCGCTGTTGGTGGCTTGTCACCCTGCTCTGTTGGAGTCGCCTTCTCTCTCTTTGCTGGTTGTCGCCTGTTGAACTGCTCTAGCTGTTCAGCCTACTCAAATCAGCAGTGGTTGTGTTCTCTGGCAGTGTCATTGAGTATCGATGGCAGCTGCAGGTCAGGGGGAGGGAACTTTAGGAACCAATATCCGTGGACCCTGATTGATTCTGATACAATATCACTTGGAACAGCTTTCCTGAGATGCTCTGAAAGAAATCATCCTTGAATGCAGTGTTTTCTAAACTATTCATTGTAATCTGTTAGTGGGAGCATGAAAGCGATGTATTAAGCTGCAACCAGAAATTTTTAAAAAGGGAATTTGAATATAAACAAACTGTGAATGCATCACATGTAGTAAGGATGTCATGTGTGTTCAAGGTCGTGGTATAAAACATAATTCTTCTTTTGATTTGGAATCAAAACATTTGAAAGCCATTGTTCTGATTAACCTTCAGTATTTTTATCTCCTTTGATTCCTCACCCCTTTTCTTTCTAATGGAAATTTAAGATTTTTTTTTTTTTTTTTTTTTTTGTAGTTGAGATAAAGTAGAATTCGAATATGGCCTATTTGCAGGACAACTTGATGGAAAATTGAAAGCACAGTTACTTGATTTACCAGTTGCAGGGCAGGTCACTTACCCTCCGCATCAGCTCCAGGTCAGGGCGTGGCCAGCTAAGCAGCCTGTGTCCCAGCAGAAGCCCCCTGAAGAAGCCTGCAGTGAAGGCGCACCACCTGGAGGCTCTTCTGCAGATGGAGAGTTTCATTCAGGAGGATTAGAACCTGTTCAGGGTGGCACACCCAGACCCTAACAATTGATTTATCTGGGACGTATGGGGTAATCATAGTCTGCTAAGGGGGTGGCAGGGATTTCTAGGTTTATTAGGCTCCCACCAGTCTGGGGAGTGGAGGATATTGGAAAGAGATTTTAGGAAACACCAAATGGCTAGATACTAGGGTTGTTACTTCTTTTCTCTGGCAGTAAGAAATAACTATAGGTTTTAAGGGATTGTGATGATTATTGAATGTAATGTCTGGTTAGAAAATGAACATTCTTCACTAATTCCTCATACCTGGTCTTGATTTGGGGAGACTTCCTGACCTCAGTGTTGCCTTGCTACTCTGATGGACTTCCACTGGTCTTGTAAGCAACGTTCTTGAAAGGAAACTAAATATGTCAAATGAATAGTTGGAAATCGCCCCCCTCCCCCAATAATATATATAATGCATCTATTAAATTCAAAGGATTTATTAAAATGAAAATTATTTTGGTATACTGTTTGAAGTCTGGCTTTTTCCTTCTAAAGGTAATGAAGAAATTGGTTTTTTGTAGTTAAAGTAGGATTAGAAGATGGTCTAATGAGAAACATTTTGACCCAGTTATCTTTATTTGCCATTGGATTGGAGGACTGTATCTTAGGACAATTATTTTGTACCCCTTCATGTTTTAGCAGAATAGTTAAATGGCTTTTGTATTATCCCAAAGTCTACTGACTTCCCTGCAGAGGTGCTTAGAATGGACAGTCTGAGAACACATCTGTGTTCAAGTATAGTTTTGTGAGGGATAATTATAATTTTGATTATTTGTTGTGTTTCAAAATGATTGGGTTATAGAATGTCTAATTTTAATGATTTAAAATAAATTATTAAATATAAATAGAAGAGACGGTAGAGAAAGAAGTGAAACATTTCATTTGTTGATAATTCTACATTAGGTAAATCTTCCTCTCTCCACCCCCAAGTGTCTTTCTGTTAATGATTTTAAAATGTCAACATCCTGTATTTTTTCCTGACCAATCTTTTGGGACTATTTGGCACGTGTGTTCCATCTGATGAAATAAAAAAATAATTGCAGATCTCAAGGGAAATAAGTAAATGATTTTCTCTTCTTATATAAACATTTGCTTTGAAATATATTTATATTTCAAGGGCTTTGATATTTTTATCTAAAGCATCATTTCCTCATACTGTCTCAACCTCAAAATGAAACTCCTCTTTAAACTATTACCCAATATCACAAGTTTATCATATAGATTAAATTTATGTGCCAAATGACTAAAAATGAAGGGCCTCCCCCCCCCCTCACTTTTGCCTTGAGTATATGATATCTGTGTTGGTAGAAATTTTATATCCTAATCCTTTCTAATTTCAGTGTTTAAAACTTAAAAAAAAGTGTGTACATTTCTCATTTGTAGCCATTGTGTTTTTACTCACCTAGCTCCCTTTTTTCAACCCCTTCCCACTCCAGCTGCTTCCCTTAGGTTCTTTGGGCTCCCCAGTACTCTTGTCTGTTCTTAGACTGCTTTCTGCTAGAACAGAGCAGGGTGTCCAGAGTGTCCTTTGCTCTTCCTGTCCCAGCCTGAGTGTCCTCCATGCTTCGCTTACGTGCTATTCCCCAGTCCTTCCATTCAATGACTGAGCGCCCTGGGAGAGTGGAATGAGCCCTGGGTGGGGAGGGGGTGTGCGCAGAGAGTTGAGTTCCGATTGAGACTCCAGCTGGGTGAAATTGTGCAGGTTTCCTAACCCTTGACCCTACCTTCTTGATCTTAATAAGGACAGGGTTGAACCAGTGATCTCTGAAATCTCTACCAGTTCTCATAGCGCATGATAAAATAATTTACAATAAAGTGTAATTAGGCTTGGCCTTCTGAGGATGGGGGAATGAGTGTGTATTTTCAGTTTAAAACAATAGCTTATTGATCCAAATGTGTGATTGTGTGTGTTGCGTGTATTTTTGAGCATTTCCACCCGGCCCCCCAACTCAGACTATGATCCAGGGAATAAAATGCAAGGAGTCAGTTTTTCAGCCACTAATGTGCATATATATTTCCTCTAGTCTTACCTTTGCAGGTGGGGTTCAGGGGAGATATCACTGATTTGTGAGAGAGGGTGGGTTAGTGGTAGGAACACCTCCCAATGCAAAAGGAGGACTCCTTTATTTTCACTCCTCATTATTTGTTATGAGTTCATTCTGAAAGGGCAGAAAGTAAAATGGCCAGCTAATTATGGTAATTTGAAGGCTGTTGTGTCCCTGGGTAGCACAGGACAACGCCTGCAGCCGTCTCCCCACCCTCCGAGTCAGTGTCAGTGCCTCTGCTCAGGGGGGATGCCGGTAAAGGTCCCCATCCTGGCTCGTCCCCTGGGACTGTCTGTTCTTAGATTCTTCAGTCTACTGATTCTCAAAGTCTCAGAGGAAGCCAGGTTTGGGTTTTGGCCGTGTTACATGGAGAAGTCTGACCCTTTTGCATTACCATCGCTATTATTTTTCTTCATTCATACAGTTTTCACCATATACATTATTTACGTTTAGGGGTGGATAGATAAATGAGTACAAGTTTCTCCTTTAAAAGGTATCTTATAGAACACTTAGACTGTATATTTTTAAAGGATCACATTTTAACACAATATAGTTTTTGAAATATCCATTTTTGAGGGGCTTGGTGGTTTTTTTACTCCCATTTTTATAAGCTCAGTTACTAAAATCATTCCCTCCCTCCCTCCCTCCCTCCCTCCCTCTCTCTTTTTTTTTGTGAGCAGGAGAGAGAGTATATAGAAGCAACTAGGCCCCTAACCCTCAAAGGATGAACTTTAGACTCTTAGAAAAGTGTAATCACATAGTTCCCGCTTTGACTCTTTAATTAAAAAAAGAAAAAAGAAACAACTTCAAAACTGCATTAACAAATCTCACACACACACTCAAGCGCGCGCGCACACACACGGAATTTAAATGCATGGTATAAAATCCCCAAGGTTGGAAGATCCTGCCGTGAATGGTCTCTCTCCTCATGTCCCCCCACCATCAAGTTCCCCTCCATAGAAGATACCAGTTGCTTGTCTCTCCATTGGCTATTTTAAAATTCTAGTCTGATTCTGGTAAATCCCTGTTTTCTCTCACTCCATAGTTATCTGCAGTAGAACAGCCTTTTCAATCTAGCATTCACTGCACATGTTCCAGTCATGCGGTTACAAAGTTGACCCTGCAGCCTCAGCAAAGGTTATCTCTTTAAAATTCTCTGAAACGCCCTTTTGGCACATCCATTTTGGCAGCTGGGTTTATGTGGGAGAGTGGCAAAGCTCTTGGCCCCTCTTTCTGTGCTTCATGAAATCTGGCCAGAAGGGCAGCTAGGCAAGAAGTTCCCATCAGTTGCACTGCTGAGTAGTTTCCATTTTTTACGTGTAGTAAACAAGAGTGCTCTTACCGTGTGTGTGTAGACCAAGAGGGTGGTTTTAAAAAACATGAACGTACTGTAACCTCACACTTATTTTAAAGTCCTGTTAGAAAACTGCTGTTCTAATATGTGTGTGAGGTACTGTTGTACTGTTTTGACTTTGTAATCTTTTTATATAGTTTTTAAAGAATTGAAACAACTCAAAGATTATATTCACCAGTTAGAACTACTTGTTGCAGTTTGGCCAGTAATATAACAAGAAAGATGGAAACTCCAAATTGCTTTTCAGTGAGATGTGTTCATTACATACAATATCACGTGCCTGTTTCCTTGGTAAAGTGCTTTCTTGAATGGAGACAGCTGAGTCCCTGTGAGGCAGCTCAGGCCTTTTCTTCCTCCCTCCCTCCCTCCCTCTTTCCTTCCTTCCTTTTTTAAAAATGTTTTTATTTTTAAGTCGCTTTTTCTAAGAAAATGTTGCTTCTGTTAGCAGAGTTGACCTATTTATTTCTATAGATGGCCTTCAGAGCCCTTCTTTTCTTTCTGTACATACCGTGAGCTCCACAGAAGTAGGGCTTCATGCAAACCATGTTGAAGCATTTCCATAGGTATGATTCTCTAATTAAAAATGACTGCGTGTGTTTGGTATGGAAAATACTTATTTTTCATTTTGTTTTAAACGTAAATACTAGTAACCTAGATGTCAAAGCTTCTGCGTTAGAAATGAGCAAGGCTTCTTTTACTATCAAGTTTTTTTCCTGCTTGTATTATTATATTAGTAAGGCTTGCAGACTCATAGGTGAATTTTTCTCCCCACGATGACTTATGAAAGATTTTAGACCACTTGCTTTGGTATGCTGGTTCTGGTTGCTTCAAGAACAGGTAGTAAGAATTCATCTTTTACTCTTAGGTAGACCCCTCACCCATTCATATGCATTGGAAATATGCTCTTTTTCTAGCTAAAATTTTTAGAATGAGATTTATCATCATGTACATTGCATGCATACTTTCTTTCTGAAGCTGCAGATTTTTTTTCTTGTTATGCTTCTATTTTGTCAAAGAAGTGCACTGTAGACCTCATAGATCTGTGATATCAAATGCCTTCGATGGATCCTTGGGAAGAAAGTGTTTTAAAGTGCATAATTAGGGCACTTGAGCATAAACTACAATTATACACTTGTGTGTTAATTTTGTGTACAGTAAGACTTTAGTTCAACACTGGTTGTAAATGAGAGGAAGCATTTTACTGCCAGTGAATGCCTGCATTTTATGAATACTTAAACAAAATCTTCTCTAATTGGCTGACCTGGGAAAAAAAGGTGAAAACATCTGTAGTTAAGAGGTAGAGGAGAATACAAAATGTGTACTAGAGGTTTCTTTTTAAAAGTAAAAAAGAGGGCTTTCCTGGTGGCACAGTGGTTGAGAGTCCACCTGCCGATGCAGGGGACATGGGTTCGTGCCCCGGTCTGGGATCCCACATGCCGCGGAGCGGCTGGGCCCGTGAGCCATGGCCGCTGAGCCTGCGCGTCCGGAGCCTGTGCTCCGCAACGGGAGAGGCCACGACAGTGAGAGGCCCGCGTACCAAAAAAAAAAAAAGTAAGTAGAAAAGTGATTTTACTTTTGTGTACAGCCATGGTTGCTGTGCCTTTGGAATCATTTATGATATTTTAGCTGCTATTCCACAATAAAGACTAACAGTGAAAGCAGTTTAGATAAGGCAGTGAAAATAATCAAGGGGCTGAGGGGGGCAGAAAGCAGTTGACAAGGAATCTCTGATCTGGTACAGTAAAGGCTTTGGCTGGCATTGATTGACCATGCATTTGTTAATCAAGTTCCATATACTAGCATTAGGGGGCACTCCTTGAAGTTTGGAGTTAATTTTATGGAAACTAAAGGATGTACCACTTTACAAAATGGATAGTAATGTTCCAGAACTTGTTATCCTCAAGAGACTAGAAATATAAATTAATTTAAGAAGGGTATAAATAAATTTGTGGATAATAGAATGACAGTGATTATGAAGAGGAAATAAAGGCTCTTCAGGACATATCGCCGACTTTTGGAAATTGAGGTCATGAAAGGCACTACCATTTAGTTCAGTTCCCACAGCCATGTAGAGTACTCACTCTGCAGAACATTGGTCTGACATAGTATTCGCTTAAGCTGTGATTTGCTAAATATAGAGCAGTTGGACTTAGAATAAGCAGTGAAATTTTGTAGGCAATTAATAATTATAAAGAAATCCAAGAGAGATTATATGTATATTATTTTCACTGTTTATGATCTTATAAACATAAAGTGTGTACCTGATAAGGAAGTTTTAGAAAGCAAAATTTGTCATGAGAAAAAACTTATTGCTGATGACAAATGAGAACTTTTCAATTTAATTTCACAAATCAAAAAGTAAAGCTATTTTCTGATATGAATTAAAAAAATTTTTTTAAGCTAAGGGAGTGGGCTAAAGTAGCCCAGGTATGTTGGTTATTTTTCAGTCTGTTAAACAACAGCAGTGTTTATGGCCCGGAAGTTATCTATTAGGTACAAGGGCATACACAGAAATGGAAGTGGGCTCCACAGCAACGAGAGCTGAGTAGCCAGCTTGATTGTGTGGTTGGTCATCAAGCCTGTTCTGGAGTTTAGATACTGCTTGACCCTTGACTTCTTTGCTGACTCCTCCAAGCCCACGTTGTCTTTTTTCTGTTACTCAAGGGAAGCTGGACAAAATTTGAAGGAACTTATGGCTTTAGTATACAGTGCAGACAGTAAGCACTCAGTATACATTCGTTGATTGTTTCTCAGTTTTCAAGCACGAAGGAGTAATTTCAGGAAGTTACGGAGTTTTTTTTCCCCCCTTAGACAAGCTTAAGGACAAGATTTATTTTTCTTTTTAAAATAAGAAAGTGAATTTAAAAAAACACCTAAATTGTTTAAAAGTCTCAGTTGGGAACTTAGCTTAAGGGACTATAGATTGTGGAGGATTTGTAGGATTTTGACCTTGTAAACTTTATTACCTTCTAACCATTATTTTTGACTGGACATGTTGACATAATAAAATTTCCTCCTGCAATTGGTTCAGCCACACATCGACTTAGCATCTGAATTCCTTGCTGTGGGGAATTTTCAGTCTGTCTCTTATGCATGAAAAATAGCATTTACTCTTTCTGTAAAATCAGAAGCCAGCAGAATATGCCACAGTAATGACTAAAATGTAGCTGTTGTGAACTCATTTTTCCTATGCTTTTTGCCTTCCTTTTTTTGTAGAATTTATCTGGAAGGACTCAAATTTATGATGAAAAACAAACAAATAAAAATTAAGAAGCTTTCTGCTGTTAAATATAAATTGTTATAATATACTTTTTGATAATTCTTAGAAAGACAGCAATAATTAATCCAAAATAAATTACATTTAGTTTTAGATTCATGAAAAACTCAGAGTTGGTTTAAGAAATGATACATAACATTTGATGTATATTCTTCTGAGCTATTAATTCTCTGCTCACCACACATACACAGATTTTCATATTAAAAAAAATATATATGGTTTTGTAACCTGCTACCCCTTAAGTCCCACCTCAAAAATCCAGGGACAGACTTTCTTGCTATTCAATACATATTATCTACAATTAGAATCATTCATTTTAATGACTCTGTGATATTTTATTGAATAAAATATCATTACCCTCCCCTTTTAAACCAGTCTCTATGGAGGCACATTTAACCATTTAGGCTGCTTCCCTGTTTTTGAGTAGGGGTGGTATCAGGGGCGTGCAGTGACCTCCTTGCTACACATATCTGTGCACACTTGTTTTATATTTTTCCTTAAGGTAAATTCCCAAAAGCAGAATTCTGAGTTGAAGGGATATTGTTCCTATACATATTGTGACTTGCATTAAATATTTGAATTTACATACTCATTATGATTGTTTCAGTATTAATTGCTGTGTAATATTTTGGAATTATGTAAGTTGAAAGTATGAAAACTCCCTGTTAAGCACCTAGAAAGTTACTATTTTATTATCAAATAGGAAACTTACATCTAGGTGTAAGTAAGGCCGGAATGGTTTGACATGAATACGTTAGAAAAAAACTGTGAGGTCAAAAGTTTAGATACCTTCTTTGTTATTAAGTGTATATACATATATTTGAAGTTATAATATACATACAATGAAGTGCTCAGATCTTAAGTGTACAGTTCGATGAGTTTTGACAAATAAGGTACACCTATGAACCAACCATCCCAGTTAAGATACAGAATATTTTCATCACCCCAGAAGTTTCCTCACCGCTCCTTCTTGCCAGCCCCCATATCCCACAAGCACTGTTTTGATTCCTATCACTATAAATTAGTTTTGCCTGTTTTTGAACTTCATATAAACATATTATACAGTGTGTTGAATGTGTGTTGTATTCGTTTAATATAGTTCTAGAGGGAAGTGTAGATACCAAACCAAACTGCTCCTCTTAGAACAAAAGGATCTGAATCTGATACAAGAATTATATACTAGAGTAAGAGCAACAGGTCTTTCAAAAGAAGGAAGTTGGACCCTTACCTTACACTGTGTGCAAAAATTAAAATGGGTCCGACCTAAAAACATAAGAGCTAAAGCTGTAAAGCTCTTAGAAGAAAACCTAGGGGAAAGCTTCATGACATTAAATTTGGCAGGATTTATTGGACATGGAAACCAAATGCGCAGACAACAAAAGAAAAGATAAATTGGAGTATATCAAAATTAAAAACTTTTGTGCGTCAAAGGACACTACCACAAGAAGAAAAAGGCCACCCACAAAAGAGGAGAAAATATTTGCAAATCATATATAAGGGATTAATACACAGAATATATAAAGCATTCCTACAACTCAACAACAAAAACCTAACAACCCAATTAAAAAATGGGCAAAAGACTTTAATACATTTTTCCAAGTAAGATAAACAAATGACTGAGGAGCATGCAGAGGATGCTTAACATCAGCAATCATCAGGGAGATGCAAATCAAACCCACAATGAGTGTGATACCACTTCACACCCATTAGGATGGCTATTACAGAAACAAACAGAAAATAGCAGGTGTTGTCAAGGACGTGGAGAAATTAGAACCCTTGTGCACAGCTGGCAGGAATTAAAAAATGGTATTGCGGCTCTGAAAAACAGTATGGCGGTTTCTCAAAAAATTAAACATAGAACTACCGTATGATCCAGCAGTTCCACTTACGGGCTGGGTATATTTCCAAAAGAAGTGAAAGAAAAGGCTTGAACAGATATTTGTATGCCTATTTTCGTAGCAGTATTATTCACAGTAACCAAAAGGTAGAAACAACCCACCCATTGCCCACGATGGGACAAAATATTGTATATACTTAAAATGGAAATATTTTTAGCCTTAGAAAGGAATGAAATTCTGATTCATGCTGTAACATGGATGGACCTTGAAGGCATTAGGCTAAGTGAAGTAAGCCCGACACAAAAGGACAAATGTTGTATTATTGTACTTATATGAGGTAACTAGAATAAACAAATTCATGGAGACAGAAAGCAGAATAGTCGTTCACAGGGGCTGTGGTGGGGGTTAGGAATGGGGAGTTACTGTTTAGTGGAAATAGAATTTCATTTTGGGTGGGTGAGGTTCTGAAGATGGATAGTTGTGATGGTCGCACAAGAATGTGAATCTACTTAATGCCACTAAACTACACTTTATGGTTAGAATTCCACGTATGACTGTAGCAAAATCTATTTTTCCCATTTACTTACTGTGTTGGAATTAGATTGCTTCCTCTTTCTGGCTCTTGTAAATAGTGTTGGATGGAATATCCTTCCTGGGACACATGTGAGTGTTTCATGGGTATGTATTTACAAGGGGAATTGCTGGGTCATAGGGCAGTGCACCTTGAAACTTAGTGGAGAAACTGCTTTCTCAAACTTCTTTAGCTAGGAAAAGGATGAGAATTATAAACCTGATCATTTCTTCAGTTTTGAAGTATGAGCAAAGGGTTCAAGGTAAAGTAAAATGAAAAATGGGGCCTGGAATTCTGCACATTTAACATGACACAGAGATTTGAAAGTTAATACGTCCTTTATCAGAGTAGTTTCCTAAAATAAATACTTAAAGTAAATGAATCATTTTTAGCTATACTTTCCCTCTCCAATAATGTTTGAAAGCATTCGCATTTCTTTGAAACTTGGAATAAAACTTTGTTACTGTGTGTGTTCATGTTCCACTTGAAGATCCTCTTTATTTAGAAATGAGAGAAATTTTTGTTTTTCTTATTTTTAAATAACAAGTAGAAAATCCCTGATCTTAGGCATTTTCTGGAGATTTCCATTTGGTTTAGTTTAGTGATAAATGTCCAGCGCATTTGACCTCGAGGGTTAGCCGGTAATAGCCGAGGATACTCTGCTGCTGTCAATGTGAGGTTTGGGGTTTTTGGCTATTGGATGAAGCTGAATCAAAGACTTGGATGGTAGAAGTCATTTCGGTTTTATAATGTGTTCCGTCATTAAAGTTTTATATAATAATAACTTGATTTAATAATACATTGAAAAACATTCATTATTCATCCAACAAACATTTCAGTGGCAGGCCCTCTTCCAGGAGGCATACCATGGGTGTAGGAGTGTGTAGTCTAGTGATGAGGGCACACAGTAAACACATGAACACATAATTAAAGGGTTAACTGACTAAATCTAATAATCTCCCCTGTGGTAAAATCAGATCAGACATGGCATGAGAATGATGGTGGGTTAGGCCGGTTAGGGAAGGGGTGGTATCTGAGACAGAAGTGCTTTGTATCCTCAATTCTCAGCACTTGGTTCCTGAAACTCAGTAACTCTTGGTTACATTTCAACAGTTTGGTAATCTTATTTACCCTGAATATGGTTAAGAACTAAGAGATAAACAAAAAGACTCTTAGTAGCCAAAACTGATTTCACAAAACTTGAGACAATAAAAGCTCATATGCTTCCCTCGTGGCTTAGTCCTTTGGGTCTTCGTAACAGTGTAGTGGGTTTCTCAGCCCTCAGCAGATGCTGTTAAAGATAGAGGTCAGAGGGAGGAGCGGTGGCTGAAGGCCTTGGTGGCACGTGAGAAGCCGGGAGTGCGAGACCACAGTTTCTCTGGGGTTTGTGCAGACAAGTTCCGGCACTAGGCTCTGGGGCGTTCCATGTATTATGGCTCCACCCTTCCATTTATGTTTCTTAATAATGATTGTTTGGTTTAAGATGTCAAAAAAGTCATATAATAGAACTTTGAAAGCCCTACATCTAAATTGATTAAAGCAAAAACATTATTGACCATTAAAGAATTGACATTAGTTCCTGACAGCTGAGGTGTATTATATTTAGAAATTGCTTTTTAAAGATAACACTTAGTTAATAATTAATATTTTAGAGGTAGCGCTACAACTTAGTTTAATAAGTAATAATAGAAAATGTGTAGAATTCCAGATAAGATTATAATATTGCTGGTTATGATATTAATAGGAATTAATAGAGGAGGTAGCCCCATTTTGCAGTTGGAGATGTAAGACCTATCATTATGTGGTTGACCATATTCACACAGCTGAAGTACAGGAGGGCTTGGATTTAGATTTCATACGTTTCTAGTACAGAGATTCTTTAGGTAGACAAGAATTTAGTAATCTCTGTTTTGTCATGGCTCCCACGTAAGGATAGTAGACCAAATGCAGTTGATTGGCTCTAGGCCCTATCAGTTATCCCAGGGTCTCAGAAGGTTAGTTAGCCAGTTAGTTAGTACCAAATAATTAGACCATGTATTTAAAAGGATAGCAAGTAGGTTTTTAATTGTGGAAGACAGTGGTGAAATCTCCCAAGCAGATGCTTTTGATGGTTCCCCCTCTGACGTTTGCTCTGTTCTGCAGATTGTTGCTTACACTCCCACCCATCCTACCTGCCTCCCCTGCATCCGACTTGCTTCCCCACTTTTCAGAGTTGGAATAGATAGTAAAAGAATCTAGTAAGTTCATGGCTGCTCTAGTGTTAGGAGACTCCTGCAATATGTCCTCTTGTTGTCTTGCTTAGAAAATAGACCCCCCCCCCCACACTTCCATATTGTGTGTAAGGGTTTCTGTAAACCAGAAAGTCAACATATTAAAGTGCAATTCACAGGGGAGTTGCTGGCTGTGTTGACTGAGCTTTACAGTCATTTTAACACTGGCAAAGTGTTATCCTAACTGCTTCAAATCAAACTGCAAAGATGCTTGTGTGAAATGCAGTATTAGATATCAAATCAAACATATGGGTGTTGAACGGAAGGGTATGTGTTGTGGTAGTATATGGTATTCTAGCATGTGGAGTTGTATTTTATGGAAATTCTTTGGCTTGGCTTATGTCAGGGACATACATTCATTATGAGATATCAAGCTGTAAAATAAATAAAAGCAAAGAATTCAACTGTGCTGTTGAATGGTTTTCAATACAAACTTGTCTGTTCTACTAACTTGGGGTCTGCGAAATGAGAGGCATTTGTAAGCCGTTGTGGCCAAATGTTTTGTCAGCGTTGCTAGCAGCTTGAAAATAATCTAGATCGGGTCAAAAGGAATATGAACTTTAGCTTTCTGCATTTTTTTCCTTTTACTTCATTGAATATGTTGCCAATTACTGTGCTAATTGGTCTTAGAGGCAAAGTGTTTAATATTTTCCTCCTCACTCTCTTCTTTTCCTCATTCAGTATTCTGTAGTCAATTTGTTTTTTAAGTGTATATCTGGGACTGATGACTGAATTCTTAAGTATGTGTTCTTATGGCGATCATGTTCTTGGAGTTCTCAAATGGACCATATTGTGGTATTAACAGTGACTTCACCATTCTCATTCCAGGAGTGCTTTTTGCCATCCTGATATCTTGTTTTTCTTTTCCTCTCCTGTTCTTTCTCTCAATTAGGGGGGAAAAAAATGTCAATAGATTTCTCATTTGAAAGAACATCAGAAAATATCATCAGTGGTGTATTTACTGAATGAGGAAGGACTTTTGTTTGAACAATGATTACAAGATTTTTTAGGCTCATGTAAATTAGAAATGGAGAAGACTGATTTTAGGTCGTTTTGTCTGTAACTCGGGTATTTGCAGCACAAGTACGCTTTGCTTTATATCAGTAACCGTTTTATCAACTAGGAAAATACTGTCCTTGTATAGCTATGACTATCTTTCCATCCAGAACTCATATTGATAGTTACATTGTTTGATATACATAGTATTGTTTTCTAAATGGGTTTCATTTTATTATAAAGCAGTGTTGTTTCTTTTTAGCCAAAATAGTATCAGGTAATGGAATTGCTGCTGTAACTGGTATCTGCTAAAATGTAATTGAGGCGTTCTGACCTTAGTTGAAACAAACATGTCCCCAAACCACAAGCATCCTACAAAGTATTAGTGAGCTTGGTCTGGAGTTCATTTTCATCTGAGTGTTGCATGAGCATGGATTAGCATAATGCTGCTTTGACTTTCTAGCAGAAACAATTTTTTGACGTCAGTATTAGGAACTCCCCCCGACCCCGCCACTGGATTTTTGTGAAATTATCAATTTTTGATGTCTGATAATTTAACTCTGCTTCAAAAAATACTTTGTCTTTTGTCTTCATTGATAGTTTGTGAGTAGAAGGCAGTATGCCAGTTTATCTAACGGAGAGAATATTAAAAATATCGAATTCAATTGCTTAGCAAAGAACCCACTTCCTGTTGCTGAATTGAAACCATATTTGATTTCGCTGAATGGCATGTCTTGACTTTCTCACTTGCCCCGCTTGACTTCGTGACAGGTGCCGCCTCAGTATGGCCAGCCAGGTGTGAGCGGTTACTGCCAGCAGGGCCAGCAGCCTTACTACAGCCAGCAGCCGCAGGCGCAGTATCTGCCGTCCCAGCCCCAGCAGAGGTACCAGCCGCAGCAGGTGAGCACAGTCCTGGTCCCCAGGCCTCTGTTCTGGGATGTCTTCCTGGCCCGCTGAAAACATTTCTGTTCTCAGTGGGAAAAATGGAAGTTTTGAGAAAATGCACAACTATAACCTAAACTCTTTGTTTACGAATGGATGTTTGAGATTGAAGGGTGGGAAGAATGACTAGTTTAATAGCTTCTTACATTACTGGTTAGTGACAGCAGAAAATGTCAGTCATTTCATGTTCTTTGTCATTTGTGTTCTGAATCTTTCCAGAAAGTACTCTGTCACTCCGTTGAGGCTTATTCAGGAAAATGGTTTTATGTTTTATGATCATTTAATCTTTCTAGTTGGCACATACATGGTGTTTTTATGTTGAGCCTTCTTTTGATTTGTTTTTGTTTAATGGTAAGTGCTACTGGGTCAAAACATTGTTGCCTTTGGCAGTGTTATTCTTCCTAAACTAGCTTATAGACAGATAATCACTTCAATTACAATATATTAAAATACTAAAGGGAATCATGTACTTTTAAGTATGTTAAACACTTTCTAGTTTAAATTAGCCTCATTAAATACTCTTTTAGGTTATTGGGCTATGTATTTCAGCTTACATGATTTGTAGAAAAATAGTACATATGCATTTGGTACAGTGATTCAGTTTCATCTTGTTTTAGAGATTGTCGCTGAGTGATATTAAAAGGTATCATGAGCTCAGGACCTGTACTCTGAATTCAAATAGAGCTTTCGTAGCACTTTCAGTCATAAGCATCAAAATGTAACTTTGCATTTTATATTTTCCTCTCTTCTTTCGTTTTTGTGGGTTGGGAGTGGTGAAGAGAGGGGAAGACAGTGATATTGACTCTTCCGTTTTTAAAGTGCTACTTACACAGCTTGGAGAGATTGTTGATGCTAAGCACAATATATAAATACAGGAAGCTTAATTTTAATAAATTCAGCCGATTTCTTAAGTATTTTCTCGGGTTCTTTGGAGTCTTTTCCCATGTGACTTTTGTTTGAGTTCCAAAAAGAGTTTATGACTTCAAAGAAAACATGTTAAAACAACAGCTGAGATTGAAGATCTGTAGAATCTTGTTTTTTGCATATATGTTTTCAAAATTTTGGTATTATATAAAGCAATTTATAGAGGTAGGAATGCACATTATTTCAAAGTTATTTAGTCTGGTCTTTTATTTAAATGTGGGAAAATTAAATAACCTTTCAATACCATTTCTTTTTAAGTGAGAGAGACTGGTATCTGGGTTTATGATATATAAAGTTACAGGCTTTTTCATGGGCTTTCAGAGCCTTATTGAACTTCTCTGTAGACAGAATGTTTTGTCATGTCATCAGAGTTTAAGAAGGACTCAATAGAGAGATTATATTACTCATTTTCCTTCAGTGAGCTAAAATGAATCTCTGATTGTAAAACCAATTTGATTAAGGATTCTGAGTGCCTGTCATTTCCTTCAAGACCAAGTTCAAAATTTACTTCCTTTATGAAGCATTCACTGATGACTTCTTCCACATGGCAAATTAGTTATTTAATATCCTTCATATTTAAATATTTAAAGCATACTACAGGTAAAATCTTATTTTAATGAATACTATTTTAATGTGCTTAGTTTAGGTCTATTTTATGCTTTGAACGATACTGCTGTTATTTTATTGACTTGAATACAATAAATTATATGTCAGGAAATACTATACAAAAATGATTCTTTAATGTAAATACTGTCATTTTTTTGTATATTCTTAGGAAAAACAAATATTTCTCAAAGTCTATTGGAAATTTTTTCTTGTCTTGATATTCCCTAACTATAGAATGTCTAAATATTTTTTAAGTTTTAAGTTTCAGTAAACTCTTCTGGGACAAAGAAGTGGAAATCAGAGACATTTAGGTAGCCTAATCAGAGGGTCTGGTTTGACAGGAACAGTTTTAGTTTTTAGGGAATTTGATGTTCAGATAGATTTGGAAAGTTTGTCTAGGAAATGAGATCTAGCATTTTAGATATAGTTAACACCTCCAAAACCAGAATAATCCCCCCAAATCTATCCCCAAACAAAGTAAAAATAACCACTAGGATATTTTCAAAATCAAGCCAGATTTTAATAAGAATTTAATAATACTGAATTCACATACAGTTAAAAAACAAAGGAGCTCAAATGTATTTAATATAAGAAGCCAGTGTTTCATAACAGACAGAACATTCCTTCCTGTAGACTTTCCTTTTGTTCCCAGATATAGCATACACAGTCTGTTGATTTTTGTATTAGGAGATAATCAGCAAGTATGACTTTGTGTCTTTTGTTAATGTGATTGATACAAAAGGTAATTTTAGGGTTCCATTAAGATACCTCACTTTGTGTCTTTAACATTTTTTAATGTGTAATGTTTTGGATAATTAATACATTCATATGTTTCAAAAATTAACAAGTACAAGGAAAGGGTACAGATTCCAGTCTCTACTATAGTTCTTCTTGCCTAGCTCACCACCCTCCTCACCCTTTGCTAGGTAACCACTTCATTAGTTTATTGTATGTTTCTTTATATAAAGAAGCAAAATACCATATTTTAATTGTTAGCTCTAATTTTACACAAGTGTTGGTACACTGTAACATACTGTAAACATTCTGTTCTTTGTCATTCCCCCTTCCCTACCCACTTAAATATATTTTCTGTGGTTCTTTCCAAAGGAGTCCCTAAAGCAATCCTCCATTCTTTTTTATAGCTTCATTCCATTTTATGGACATATCATAATGTATGTAACCAGTTCTCTTTTGATGGGCATTTAGATTATTTTTAGTTCTTTGCAATTCAAACAATACTGCCATGATCCTCTGTATATGTGTCATTTCATAAATGTCCAAGTGTATCTGTAGGATAAATTCCTGGCTGTGTCAGTGGGTATATGCAGTTGTAATTCTGGTAAATATTGCTAGATTGTTCCTCTTAGGGGTTGTGCCAGTTTATACTCCCACCATCGATGTGTGAGAGTACCTACCATGTGCCAGTAGCATGGTTTTAAGAAGCTTCTGGAGTTTTACCAATCTGATAATGTAGTTTTAATTTACATTTTTCTTGTTATGAGTGATTTTGAACATCTTATATATTTAAAAATGTTTACGTTTCCTTTTTTTCCTGGACTGTCATTTCATATCTTTTTATCTTGAATTTTTCAGTTCAGTTGTTTGTCTTTTAAAGATTGATTTATATAATAAAAACTAGGTATATTAGGGAGACTGGACCTCTGTCCATGATATGAATTACTCCCGCATCTTATCGTTTGTCTTTTGACATTAATTGTGGTACCTTTGTTTGTCATGCAGAAGGGCTTTATGAATTAAAAAAAATGTTTATATAGTCAGAATTAGCAGTCTTTGCTTTTATGATATCTGGATTTTATTTTTAGTGAGATTATGAACCTTCCATACTCTGAAGTTACAAAGGAAGTGTCCCCTGTTATTTTGTAGTATTTTCATAGAGTGATTTCTACATTTCACTTATCCTAATCTATGGAGAGAGATATGATCCAACATAATTTTTTTTTCTCTAGATGACCACTTGGTTAAGTAACTTTTATTGTATTAGGTCTCGCCAGAGAACTAGCCTATTG
This sequence comes from Physeter macrocephalus, assembly GCF_002837175.3. Taxonomy (NCBI): domain Eukaryota; kingdom Metazoa; phylum Chordata; class Mammalia; order Artiodactyla; family Physeteridae; genus Physeter; species Physeter macrocephalus. The sequence goes on along the minus strand of NC_041223.1, from coordinate 10,325,415 downwards.
GTTAGGATAAAAATATTTTATTTTAAGGAATTGACTAAAGACAGTTATGGAAGCTGGGAAGTCCAAAATCTAGTGTGGACCAGCAGGCTGAGACCCAGGAGAGCTGATGGTGAAGATGAAGCCTGAAGGCAGTCTGCTGGAGAACTCCCTCTTGCTTGGGGGACTGGTCTTTTTGTTCTATTTAAGCCTTCAACTGATTGGATGAGGCCCACCCACATTATGGAGGGTAATCTACTTTACTCAAGGTCACTGATTTAAATGTTAATTTCATCCCCAAGTACTCTCCAACTTGACGCATAAAATTAACCATTACTGTTATCTTTCCTTTTAAACTTTTAAAATTTTCCTTTAGGTACAAGATTTGAGGTTATCCTTTTATTCTTTTCCATTGGTCCTTCTGTTAGTGTGCCAGTACTGTACTGTTTTTGTCATTTTTTAATATCTGGTAGGGTTAATACATCTTCATTACTCTTATCAGAGCTCTCTTGGCAATTTGTGTTTGCTTATTTTTCATATAAACTTTTCACTTCTTACCATGCTTTTTCCTAAGAATTTTGTCTTTTTTGTTGTTATTATAATGGGATTTTTTTTCATTGTACCTTTTTTGTTTTATGTGAAATAGGTGATACTTATAAAATAATAAGAGTTTTTAAAAAAGTACTTCATTTGAACAATTAGCAACACACTTGTAATAAAACGAGCTGGGTTTACTTGGCTTGGGTTGCTACGGGCCAGGGAGAACACGCTCCTGTGGAGCCTCACGGAAGGTGTGGAGTTGGGAGGTTTATAGGGTTGGGCTGTGTGCTGGATGGTTCTAAGAGGTATTAGGGGAGTGAGGGTCAGTCTGGACTGGCTACTTCAAAGAAGCTGCGAGCATTTGGTGATTAGGTGTCTTAATTTTGAGCCGTGAGGCAGGACTTAAGTGTGTCCGGGCTTTGTCATTGGTAAAGAGTCACTTAGAGAAAGACAGTGTTAGTAAGAAGAGGCAGATGTTTAGTCATTTTTGTTGTCAAAAAGTGGCCTTGTCCAAATCTGCTTTCAGCACTGCTTATGTGCTATGGGTGGTGCTCTGGTCTGCTTGTTCTCAGGGCTGATTTTCCTTTTCTTCTCACCTTCCTACCCCACTCTCCCTCCTCTTCCTGAATGACTTCTCTCTCCATTTCTTCATTTGTTTAGATAGTTTTAAATTTCTTTTATAATATTCTTCAAAAAGAACTGTTGTACTTTTTGGTTAGAATTATTCCTATATACTTTATATTTTTGTTGGTATTGTAAACATAGATTTTATATTTTTATTATATGACATTTTCTCATTGTTTCAGGTATATACCAATATAATGAACTTGGTATATTAAATTTTATTGTACATTAACCCTTTTAAGTTCTTGTGAATTCTACTAACTCTAATCATTTATAGATTCTCTTAGGTTTTCCAAATTTTATTTTTTTAATTGCTTATAAAAAAAACACTCCCATCTCTCCTTCTTTTGTCCTTCTTCAGACAGCTTCTTCAATGCATTATTTGAAAGGACTGTCTGTTTTTGTATTATCTGATTTAAAAGAAGGCTTTCAGCATTTCATCATTAAATATAATGTTTACTCTTTTTTTCTTTTCTTTTCTTTGTAGCTGCCCATTGTTGGATAAGGAAGTTCCCTTCTTTTTCTAGGTTGCTAAGAATTTATCATGAATGGATGCTGAATTTTATCTTATGTGTTTTTTTTGTGTGTCTTTTGGAATGATCACTTTGTTTTTCCTCTTACAATCTGTTATTGGGGTATATTACATTTTTTTTTAAGTATTATGCCAAACACGCATTCTAGAATAAACCTAGCCTCGTGATATAGTCTCTTTTTGCACATCACTGAATTCAGTCTGCTGACATTTATTTAGCTTTCTTGAATCACTGTTCATAAGAGGGATTGGACTGAAATTATCCTCGTGCGGTTTTGGTATCTGTGTTATGAAGTTTTGCAGAATGAGTTAGACAGTAGCCGTCGTCCCCCCCCGCCCCTCCACACACACACACACACACACACTATTTTAAGTTTTTGGCCACACTGCTGCTTGACTTGCGGGATCTCAGTTTCCCTACCAGGGATTGAACCCAGGCCACGGCAGTGAAAGCCCGGAATCCTAACCACTAGGCCACCAGGGAACTCCCATACTAGTCCCTTTTTAAACTTACTGGAAGACTTTAAAGTCTGGAATTACCTGCTTTTGGAGTGTTTGGTAGAAGCATCTGTAAAGTCATAAAGGATTGTGTAGCTCTTGATGTTTTAGCTTTTGTCCCATTCCTGATTTTTGACTTTCGATCTTATTTCTTTTGTGAATATAGGCATATCAAGTTATCGAATTCTTCTTGAGTCAGCTTTTTACTTATATATATATTCCTATATATGTATCCATTTCATCAAGGTTTTCAAGTTTATTGACCTGATGTTCATAATAGTCTTTATTTCTTTAATTTTTATAACATCTAGAGTTAAGCATTTTAATTAATAATGTTATTCCTTCTTTTATTAATCTTGATTAATCTTGCCAGTGGTTTGTCTTTCCAAAACAAGTTTGGTCACTGTCCTCGTTATTACATGTTCTTTTTTATAAGTTTAATTAAATTCTGTTCTTACTTTGATTATATCTTGCTTTTTGTCTGATAAAGCCAAATAATATAAGACTAAAAAATTTCCTCCTAAGTACTACTTTGGTTAAATCTCTCAAATTTTGATATGCATTATTTTTGTTCTCTTTTAGTTCTAAGAATTTTCTTACTTCCCTTCATTCACTTTTTGAAAGGCAGTTTTATTGAGGCTTGGGTTTGTGTTCTGTTCCCTCAGAAGGACTGGTGTATGCTTTTGCCAGTTGCTTGTGGGCACTGGTCGTCAGGAATCGTATTTCATATTTTAGTTTGTAAAGTTTTATTATTTAGAAAGTTCTTAATAGGCTGACAAACAGGATGATAGAATGAGCATTCACATGCCACCATAAGTTCTTTTCATTTACTAACCTAGCCATATTCGCGTATCCCCAGTTGTCATCAGAATGCCTTATTTATAGTTCATTTGTTTCAAGCAGAATTCAAACAAGGTTACTACGTTGATTTGGTCCTTAAGTCTTCTTATCTGGAACAGTTCTCTTTTACCCCACCCCCATTCATGCCTTTGGCATGTTGAAAAAACTGAGTCAGTCGTCCTGTGAAATGGCTCTGTCTGCTTGTTTTCCCGTGATGGGGCTTAGTTTGTTCATCTAGCCCCTCTATTTCCTGTAAATTGCAAGTTAGATCCAAAGGCTTGAAGTTAAACATTTTTGTTTGTGATTGTTTGTAAATCATGTCCCCAACGTTTAGGTCACTGCTTCTGTTTAGTGGAGGGGTCTGTGACCCTCCCTTTGAGTGAAGAAGCCTGCAAATGGTTCCAGCCCCAGGCCGTCTGGTGACTATCAGCTGTCTTCCAGCTGAGGCTGTAGAGACATTGTGATGAAGATAGGCTTTCCCTTTTGTACTCTGTCCGAATTCCTCACCCACAGAATCTGTGAGCATAATACATGCTGGTGGCTTTAGGCCACTAAGTTTGGGGTGGCTTGTTACACATCATTACTGACTGACATGGTTTGCATACTTCATAGGTGACGAAGTGAGGGTGTTACATCAGGATGTTAACATCCTAATATTTCGTTGTCCTACAACAAGTGGTATTAAGATTGATCAGTGGGTTCAGGTCATATGGCCTCTGGGACCATTTTAAATGGAATTCTCTTCTTGAGGTTTTACAGAGCACACCATTAAGTGTTAATTTTGACCAGAAACTCTGGTGATGGTTAGCCTGTGGTTGCTAATTCTCAAAGGAGTCATTTCTTAATTCCTCCTACCTCTCAGTATCAAGTTCAAGACAGGTATTTTTCCTTTCTCTTTAGTGAGTTTTCATGCTCTTAAATGATGGCTATAGCCCTTCTTAGTCCCTAATTTATTGGAGAGGTATTATCTCATATTTTACTCCCTTTTGGTAGGCCCTGGATTCCTCCTTTCCCCTGGTCCCTGTGTAGTCATCAAAGGGAAAGTTAAAATCCATAACAGAAGTCAGTTTCTGTTGCTCTCTTACTTTCCGTGTTCTTGGTTTACTTTCTGTGTTCTTCGTTTCAGTCACATTCATGCCAAGTTTGTGATCCATTTAAAAAGGCATGTTATCAAATATTTTAGATATTTCAATTATAGGCACTTAGAGTATCCAATCTGCCATACTTCTGGAACTGGTACTGTCTTCTATTTTCTAGTTGTTTATTTGATATCTTTTATACAGTTTAAAACTATATAAACATGTAATATAATAGATAATTTAGAACATACAGACAGTACATTCCTATTTTATAATGAAACGTTTTTAAAATAAATTTATTTGTTTATGTTTTTGGCTGTGTTGGGTCTTCATTGCTGCGCGCGGGCTTTCTCTAGTTGCGGCGAGAGGGGGCTACTCTTCATTGCAGCGTGTGGGCTTCTCATTGCAGTGGCTTCTCTTTGTTGTGGAGCACGGGCTCTAGGCACACAGGCTTCAGTAGCTGTGGCACGCGGGCTCAGTAGTTGTGGCTCATGGTCTCTAGAACACAGGCTCAGTAGTTGTGGTGCATGGGCTTAGTTGCTCCGCGGCATGTGGGATCTTCCCGGACCAGGACTCGAACCCATGTCTCCTGCCTTGGCAGGCGGATTCTTAACCACTGCACCACCAGGGAAGTCCCTATAATGAAACTTTTCTACTGCCTCCTTTATTCTTTTGAAGTAAATTCATAGATAATATGTTACCTACACAAAATTCATAGGTACTGTATGTTACTACATAAAATTTTAAACAATTCTTAATAATGCACTAACTGTACATGGGAAAGTGGTATATAATAAAATATTGTATATTTAACTAAATAAATTGCTCAGGCATGACTACATTGAAGGCTTGTGAAATGAATGCTTGCGTGTATATGTGGGATCAGTGTGGGCCTTACAGCTACACAGTGAGGCTGATGCAGGAGTGTGGTATCAGCCTCTCAGATGTCTTAAGCAGGGCTGTCAGTGGAGAGGTCATCTTTTAAGATGATGAGCAGCTCTTGGTCAGAGTCCGACCAAAACGAAATATAATCTTCCCTCAGTATTCATGGTTGTTTTATTCTAGAAAATTCAGTATATTAATAAAGTTGTTTTAACAATACTTTGTTCTAATATGCAGAATGGAGTTGGGTTCTAGGCTTAGACAAATAGTTAGCTTTGTGTTTGCTTTTAAATCTAAATGAATGCTGGGACTTGTGAAATGAATGTGCGATGTGGTATGATGATCTGTTGGATCAATCTCTTATACATCATGGGACAATCTAGCATTCCTACCTTACACCCTTAAATTTCATTGCATTTCCTTATCCTTGTGACAACTAACTGCCCCCTTGAAATCTTATCAATATGAATAACTTAGACTTCCTTATTTTTTTCTGAAAAAAAATTCATACATAATGAGTTAGGTATATACAAAGTTTCAAACATCAGTAAAATGCCATAAATGTAATGGAAAGGACAGAAAGTTTATAATAAAATATTGCTCAGATGTGTCTACATTAGAAGACTTACGAAATAGTCAGAGGCTTGCATCTATGTGTGTAATAACAATGAACTCCACTAGTACAAATGAGAGTGAGTGATAGAGTTATATTGTATGAACAGCTCAAAATTGTGAACAGGGTTTGAATCCATGCGATTTATTACCATATAACAGCAGTTATAGACAATGAAAATATTGAACATTTTAAATAACATGCTCACATAATTGTTTAGCTGAAAAAGTAAGGTACCCCAAAGTGTGGAGATATTCTAAGTTTGTAAATAAAGTGTACACACACACACACACACACACACACACAGTAAAAATCAGTAAGTAACAGTAGGCCTGGTTTATTCTTCCTATTGTAGACCAAGAGATTAACTAATACAACAGGGAAATGAACTGTCCAGTCACCAAAAATTTTATTTACTCAACATGATGACATTTCCTTCTTTTAAAAGGTGTTAATTTTAAAATTCTTTTAAAATTAATTCTTGTTTTAAAAAAAAAGCTATTCGAAGAGGTTGCTTCCATTTGGAAGCATTTTTGTATCCTAGCTTACTTGCTCAAACTCCTTCACCTGAGATTTAATATCCGGTACAGTAGAGGAAACCTCCTTTAATGCCGTAAGTTTTCATTGTTTTATTTTTTGTTTTAAAGTTTTCATTTTGTCATTCTTGGGTCATAAAGTATTATCATATGTAGGTTTGTTTCCTGGTTCACTGTAATGAGAGCAAACTCTTGTTACCTTCCTCTCTCCTCCTTGTACCTATAGACTCGTCGTCTTTTTCCTTTTACCTCTCAACTCCTGTCCTACTTCAGTTCCACTCTCGTGAGATGCTGGAGAAGAGATCATGTTTCTCTTGTGGCACACGTTTCTCCCAGACCTTCTACCCACTGCTCCTAACGGAAGCAGCTGCTAGGTGTCAAGGGCAGTGTTCCAAGAATCGAGTAACCTGAAGGGAGTTGCCTGGTATGGAAACCAGACTGTCTGTCAATACCCTTTCCTTTGACATTGGTCTTGTGCTGATTCAGCTTCCCTTCCAGGACTGTGACAGTTGGCAGCCTTGCAGAACACTCTGTTTTCATGGCTTTAAACTACACTGTTGTTTCCATAGCTAGAAAATAATCTTTCTTTCCTTAGAGAAAATTTGTAGGAGGTAACTCCATTCAAGTAAGTCTCAGTTTAAAGAGGATATATCAGGATCTTAAAACAGCAACAGCAACAACAAAACTCTAGTTTAAAGCAGTGAGAGAATTTCAAACTTTGCCTTTTTAGGTATAGTTTTTTTCCAGCCGATAGAATTATCTCAGATTCTTGAGAGAAATATTGGGTATTATGAATGTATACTTCTCAAGGTACAACTTTTATCTTTTTAATATATATTTTTAACCTCAGGCTTATTGGAAAAGTTGCAGAAGACAGGAAAAGCAAAACATAAACTATTTATTGAATCCCTTGTGCTTGGGAATGTTCTGTATGCTGGGAATCCAGTGATTAATAAGACATTGTGTCTGAAGTGAAGGAATTCCCAGTTGAATGGAAGGGTCAACATGGGCAGATGACAGACAGTACAGTAGGAGAGGTGTGTTTTCGAGCTATGACTAGATACTAGTAAAAGTGTCTCAGAGGAGGTCTTGAAGAATGAGTAAGAGTGTGCTGGTGAGAGAAAAAATGATCTTGGGGTAGGACTAACTCTTTGTTAGTGAGAACAGAGGTAATGCCCAACCCTGAATGATACTGAACCGGACTCTAAGTTTGGTTCAACAGTCAAGGTCATTTAGAAGGAACATATTAATTATGCTTGGAACTGGTGAATTTCATTGCTTTTCCTCAGTGATTAAGAATGAAGTAAAAGGTTATTTTTCAATAATTTTTTAAAGCAGAAAATAGTTCTAGCTCAGCAGTTCACTCGTAACAGTGGATCGCTCAATAGTTAAGCCAACTGGAAGTCTTAAGTCTGTTTACGTGTGCGTCGGGAGAAACGAGTGTTTAAATTATATTTTCTAAAATACCACTTTCTTTGGACATCTTTGTGGACAGAATTTTTCAAAAGGAGATGCAGTAAACAAAGTATTTGGAAAATGGGCATCATTTTGAAAAGAAGGTGATAGCATTGGAAATGAGGGTAAAATACTAAAGAATTAATAACTTGCCACTGAAGTCTCCGAAGGAGTTCAGAAGTTACATTAAGTGTATTGACGGTGATGCATTGTGGCACAGACATTTCTTTATTGTTATTGTTAATTATTTATTCTAATCTTTGTTTCTTATTATTTATATAACAGAATGTTAATTTATAAGCCACTCGTATTCTGCAGCTTTTGGAGGAAATTAGTCATAGAAGGCCTGTGTTAAATTACTGAAGTGCTCATATCATTTGCTTTATAAGATTTTGTTGTCAGAGCAAAGACAAGGACATTTATAGTTTGCTGCCATTCATTGCCCAGCATTTAGATATTAACACAGGAGTCTGTTAATTAACTTGATAATAAAAACTTTCGGAATGTCAGTTGATAAAGGTATTATTCGTTTTAAAGGAGATTGCTAGTGAAGCCTGGCATTTCCTTTGCATTTGACTCTCTTTCCTTCTTGCTGACCAGGCTAGCGGTTGTCTTAGGCTTTGAACCAGGGCTGGGGATTTCCTTTTATGTTTAAAGAGCTTGTGAGCATCTGAGGAGAAAACTTTTGAGTTGCTTTCAGGTCGGAGCAAGGCCCACTCCTAGACTGATTTCTGCTTGTTCGCTTGGGTAACCAACCACGTAACTGCTTCTAGACTTGGATTGGAGACGCTCCTGGGAGCTCACTGGTACTCAGGGCCTGCTTGGCAAGGCTCTTGGCTGGAGGGGAGGGGAGGGGTCAGAGGTTAGGAGGACAGGAATGAGAAAGTGGCAACTTTTCCTCTCTCTCCTACTTTTTTCTCCCTTGGGAGACAGAGCAGTATATTAAAAATGTAGCACAAAATTTGAATATCCTATAGATGTAACTTGCTGCCTTAAAAGTTTCAGTTCATGTAGAATGGTCAGTTCCGTGTGTATATTCGTGTGTGTGTTTTGTTTTGGTTCTTGTTATTCCTGAAAGCTTCTTAAATAAGCAAATAGAAAAAACTACTGGAGAATGAAGAAAAACTTTTTGATAATGTTAAAATTTGATATGAATGTTTTGTTTTTAATTGCTATAAAAATCAGGGTGGTCCTATGCAACTATGCCTGCCTGGGTCTTTGCTTTTATCGTATTAAAAGTGGAGAAAAGGAAGAGAAAATTCTCACATCTTGCACAGATTGTTTCCAGTAAGAAAGCGTTTTTGGCTCTCTGATGGAAAACTTTCAGTAGTTATTCTTTTTATGTATTGGATTGTAACTGGGACTCTAACTGCATTGGATTATAATTTGATAATGCTATTCATATTCATGTTCAGAATACTTTTAAAATAATTTTCTTCTTTTCAAGTACCAGAATTAAAGGAAAGCAAAGCCAGGAAGTGAGGAATTATATAGCAATAACCATATTTTCAGTACTTAATTTACTTTTGGAAAGGTGATGGAAGCTTCCTCCTGAGAAGAGGAAAGCCTCACACAGGCCTGGGGTGTGTGAGCAGCCTGGCTCCGGCTTAGGCTCTGCTCCAGCCTGTCCGGCAGGCTGCTCCTCAGAGCATCAGGCTTCCTTAGAAATGTGCAGAAGATCAAGTCAGCTGCCTGTGACTGCCTGCTGTGGTGATAGAAGAGGAAAGCCTTACATTGTTTAAGATAACGCTTTATGAAAAGCCGAAGAAGAATCTCAAACACAAGAGCAGGATGTGGTCTAAAAATCATTTAAGCTCCACACCATTCCCTGTTTCTAACGTCGCTGTAGTAGTGGGTGAGCTTTTTTAAGTTCTTTTCCTCACTTTTTTCTTTCCCCTCTCCCCCATCTCCTTCTCTGCCTCCAATAGAGATGGAGCCATGGGACTGAACTGGGTGCCCGGACACTCGGGTACACTCGCTACCTGTTCTCTAGCTCGTTATCCTAGTTGCCTAGGCTCAGTGGGCTGGTGCAGGAGGAAGCCTCTCCTCTGTAGACGGGGATGTCGGGAGCAACTGGCACTCGCACCTGATGTGGCTCTCTTCATACCCTTCAACCTTCTCTCTTCTCTGACGCCCCATTGGGATTGAGGGATGAAGCTGAGGATGGAATAGGTTATGCAGTTAGAAGCATCATCGAGGCTCATTATATTTATGCATACAGTTCTCTTCCTTTGATATTTAAATGCTGACACTAGGGAGATTGAGGAATTTTTATTTTTCCTGGATTGTTTTTTGCTACTCTCAGCTGTCTTCATTTGTCTTTAAATGCTCATTTCAATTTGTTGAAGTACAGGAAATAAAGTAAAACGTAACTTACATATATAACATTAAAATTCTTCCTTCATCAATTTCTTTGATTTTTAAAAATTCTTAGAGTAACAAGCTCTGTGTATATGTATTCCAGAAGATGATTATCTGCAGATGTTTGAAACATAGGATTACTTTTAGAATTGCATTGCTAGTGACCACCCTTTTTCCTGGAAGGATAGCAGAACCGGCTCCAGTTCACTGACTGATTTGCCTTAGAGTGCTAGACTTTGGGGAGAGGAGTGGGTGCATGTCTCTTTGCATTAGCCTTGGGAGCTGAAGAAAAGATAGAGATCAAAGTAGGTTAAGGCGAAGCCATTGGATAAGTGTACAGCTGTGGTTTCCTAAAAAGAAAAAAAAAGGGATTGTCTGCATCAGAATTACCTGGAGTGTTTGCTCAAGTAAGTTCTCTTACTCCAAAACTGTTTGGGGGGGGTGGGGAGTACCTGGGGATCTGCATTTAACTCCAGCGGGCAATTCTGATGCCTTCCAAAGTTTGAGAGCCACTGGAGAGCAGAAATACTAACCAGTGCTTTCCAGTCTTGTACTCTAGCATGGCGGATGGATGTTACCTCATATATATGTTAATAATGACCCTCAGAGGTCATACAGCAAGTTATGCCTGAATGTGGTGGGGCTTGGTTTTGATCCCAACTCTGTTTTATTTTATTTTATTTATTTTTTATTGAAGTATAGTTGAATTACAGTGTGTTGGTTACTGCTGTACAGCAAAGTGACTCAGTTATACAAATATATACATTCTTTTTCATATTCTTTTCCATTATGGCTTATCACAGGATGTTGAATATAGTTCCCTAGGGTTTACTGTCTTCTTTATTGTTGTTTACAGTAGAGATGCATTTTGTGTCAGAGATAGGCTGATATTCAGGCCTTAAGGCCACTGTTACGGGCCTTTGCAATTGTTAACCCAGGGTTTTTCCAATTTTAGTGAGCGCTAAAATCTCCTGGAAGGCCTGTTAAAACACACATTGCTGAACTGTACACCCAGAGTTTCTGACTCTGTAGTTTGGACTTCGGGAGAGTTTCTCAACCTCTGTGCCTCAGTTTCTTCATCTGAAAATAGTACTTATTTCGTGGAGTTGACGCCGAGACCATAAGCGTTTATTCAGTGAGAAAAGTACTCTCCGGAGTGCCTCTGGTGAAGAGTAAATGTTACATAATTATCAGCTGCTGCGTCAGCGGCATCGTGGTCACAGGATGAAGTCCCAGTGGTTCAGTGAAAATTTTGATTCTTATTCTTAAATGTGGTTTTAGATAATGTAAATAACAAGAGCTGACATTTATTGAACGTTTAAATGTGTCAAGCACAGTGCTCATTGCTTAGTCCCTCCTTTAATCATTAATATAACTTTTGGAGAAAAGTTCCTGTATCTTGTTTTTATGGATGAGGAAGTTCTTTAAGTGGTAAGTTACAGAGCTGGGTTTTCTTTTTGCTCTGTGTATTATTATTCTTATTAATTACATACACTATTTTTCCCTATAAAAAGCACAGCTGAACATTTACTGTGGCTCATTTGCTTTGTGAGTTTAATAAAATTAATTAATCTATTAAAAATCTTAATTACTTTAGTCCTTAGCTCTTGAGTATCTTCATACTTCTCTTTAGTGTTTTAGGAGAAGTGAAATTTAGGTAACCATGTAGCTTCCCTTCTCACTCTGGACCCCTTGTTAATTTAGGAAGAAGTTCTTGCAAAAACCAAAATGAAGGATTTTCTTAAGTCTTGAATGCCAGAGTAGTGGCCTCCAGGGTCCTAACTTGATTAACGTAGGAGAGGCAGCTGCTCTTGCTGGCAGTCCTCTCCCTAATCTCTAGTCCTCCCATGGTTCCTCTTTACTGCAGGCGTAGGGGCAGCTGCAGACCCAGGTATACTGGTAAGTCCCGTGTCATAGTGACATTCTTGTTGATGGCAGGCTACAATGGTAGCGAGGGATCTATTATCAATATTAATTAGACTCATCAGAAAGAAAATAACAAAGTAGTTTGGATAAGCCTGTTCTTTTTCTAGAATGGTTTTTTTTTAAATGGAAATAATTATTCCTTTCAGTTAATAGAAAATTAACAATATTCTGAATCTAGCCTTTGGACTCATCAGTATATCTAGTGTATTACAGATAATAAGGCTTTAATATAAGCTTAGAGTCTGCCTATGGAATCAGTAGCAGTTAAAAAAAAACCATATGAGCTTCGGTCCTGTGATTTTTAAATCTAATATAAAAGATTTTTGGAGCAAGGGTGAAGGAAGATGCAGGGGAAAGTATTGATATGGACTTAGAATTAAAGTGACTTACCATTATCCTAAAAGATAGCAGTCGCGATATATAAAAAACCCCATTCAGCCCCTGTTCTTGAAGTACCATGTGTGCCTAAGCTACAGAGGCACTGGGAGGGAAGGAGGCACTGTACCCTGAGCCTTCTCAGCACCGCTCAATCTGATATAGTTTCCAGAGCAGGAAACAACTCAGGAAAATTTGTTCAGGGTTGCACAGCTAGTGAATAGTCCAGAAGTTGGAATTTGAGCTTGGGTTGGTTTGACTCAAGTGTTTGTGGTCTCTGGCGAGATCTGTGGCTGGAAAAGGCATCTTGGAGTCAGTGAAATTGGACACTGGGCCTTTAAGAGGCTGAGCCAAAGTAAGTGTAAGACTGTCAGATTTAGGCAAGGAGGGCATCTTGATCAGGAGATGAGGTCCAGAAAGGGTCAGAGTCAATATAAGGAGGTTTTACCTGGGGATCTAGGGGAAAATGAAACTGGGAAGGTTAATTTGGTTAAGATTATGGAGGGATTTTTTTTAATGCTTTTAAGGGTTTATTTTTATTTATTAAAAAATTTATTAAGTGATTAATTTAAATTTATTAAAAATTTATTTAATTTATTTTTGGCTGCGTTGGGTCTTCGTTGCTGCACGCAGGCTTTCTCTAGTTGCAGCGAGCGGGGGCTACTCTTCGTTGCGGTGCACGGGCTTCTCATTGCGGTGGCTTCTCTTGTTGCGGAGCATGGGTTCTAGGCCACACGGTCTTCAGGAGTTGTGGTACACGGGCTCAGTAGTTGTGGCTCGCGGGCTCCAGAGCGCAGGCTCAGTAGTTGTGGTGCACGAGCTTAGTTGCTCCACGGCATGTGGGATCTTCCCAGACCAGGGCTCGAACCCGTGTCCCCTGCATTGGCAGGCAGATTCTTAACCACTGCGCCACCAGCGAAGTCCGATGATTTTTTTTTTTTTTTTTTAAAGACAGTTAAGTGTTAGGATTAAATAGTACAGCAAACGTGTTAAAGATAAAATGGGGAGAGGTTAAGAAACTGTGAAAGAGTAAATGGTCAATGCACAGTGGGCTTTCTTGGGAGATTGAGGATTGAAGGCAAGGGGCCAATTCAGAAGTTTTGTGGTCTTGCAGGTGTAAAGCCGGAGTCAGTACCACAGCCTCAGTCCCAGTTCTGGATTCCTGAATTCGTCTTTCATACCATTAACTCCATTTTACTTTAAATGGACATTTTCAAACAATGAACAGAAGTAGACAAAAATATAATGAGCCCCACACACCCATCACTCAGCCTTCAACGATTATATGGCCGGTGTTGTTGTGTGTACACTTGCTCTTCCTTCACCCCCCCCAATCCCTGCCCTCAATATTATTTTGAAGTAAATCCCAGCTATTGTATCATTTAATCTGTCAGTATTTCAGTATATAGCTCTAAAAAATAAAGGGCTTAAAAAAAGAAACACAAACATAATACAGTTATCACATTTAAAGAATATTTTTTCATACCAATTATCCAGTGTTCAAATTTCCAGTAGTTTCACAAATGGATTAAATGTTTCTGTTTAATTTACATTGTGAGGTAGTTTGAGTCAAGATCCAAATAAAATCCACTCTCATAATTGGTTGATATCTTTTCACCTCTATGGTTTTCCTCTTTCTTCATCTCTTCATCTCTCTCTCTCTCTTCCTCTCTCCTTTCCTTTTTGCTGTTACAACTTATTTGTTGAAGAAACTAGGTCATATTTCTAGTAGAGGTTCCCACAGTTTGAGATTTGCTGATTGATTTGCTATGGTTTAATGTATTCCTCAGCCCTTTTTAATTTCCTACAAATTGGTAGTTAGATATACAGGCTTTATCAAACTCATTATCAGATTTTTTTTTTTTCTCTGCAAGAATATCTCATTGCTGTTCTGATCATTAGGAGGTAAAGGATGTCTTGATTTTTCTCGTTTTTGATGGCACCACTGATGCTCACGATAGTCTTTTCCCTCCCTCTTAATTTCCAGTTTTTTTTGTTTGTTTTTTTTACTACATTCTTTTATAGTCATCATTTTGCCGTAAGACTGCCAGTAACAAACAGCAAAATGTGTTTTGTAGCATATTGCTACCAGGCAGTGTAGCTGTTAACATGATAAATATTCTTGGACACGAGCCCAAGTTTTGTTCAGTTTTATGTTTGTCCTCATACATTTATTTTGTATTGCTGTGTCTAATTCTAAGTGTAAGCTCTTGGAAGGCATTCAGTCAGTAATTCACCAGGCTTTTGAGTACCTGTCGGTGCTTAGCGCTGGGAACCCAAGAGGAAGTAAGGGTCCAGTTCAGGAGATACACAAACAAATAGTTTAAGAATTTATAATGCTGTATTCTAAGAATACATCTGAAGTTGATGTGAGGTAGTTGTTTGGGGGAATGGAGGAGTTAATTTCTAGCAGGATCTTGAAGACAGCGATGCTTCGCAGACGCAGAAGGAAGGGCATCCACCTGGACTGAGAGAGCTGCACGTGCAGACAGGTGGCCCCGTGGAAGCCTGTGAGCAGTCAAGTGCGTGAAGCTGAGGGCTTGCAGTGGGCCCGGGGGAGGCCAGGGTGAAGCTGGGGTGGCGGCTGGAGGTCGTTGGACGAGCTTTTCTGTGCCAGAGCAAGGACTGTGGACCTCATTCTGTAGGCACCGCGGAGGAGGCCTTTCCAGGCAGTAGCGCACCGTGGCCATTTGTAGTTTAGCAAGTCTGCTCTGGTGGCGTGGCGGGCAAGAGGCTGTAGTGTAAAGGAGCTGACAGCTGGAGGGAAGATGGAGGAGATGGACTTGACGGAGATGTTAGGTTTGGTCCTGTGTCAGATCTACATGGATGGTGAAAGAGGTAAGGGGTGTGGGATGGCTCTGAGAAGTCCATGTGGGTGGTGATGCCCTTGACCAGGTGGCCCTTGAAGGAAGGGGATCAGATTTGAGGAGGACAGTTAAGAGAGTCATTTCTTGACATACAAGGGACTCCTTGAGTACAAGGGACTCCTTCATAGTGCAGTTAAAATATATGGGACTTGAAGTAGAGAGATTCGGGAGTCATCACCATCCAGGAGTCTGCGTGGAGTCCTTGGAGGGAAAGAGAGGAACCAGCAGAGGATCCTTAAGCGAACCAAATCTGAGGAGGCAAGATGGGTCTCTTTATCTTGTTTTCCATCAGCCTGTGTACCTTAAATGACTATTTGATGATAACGAGTAGTAGGTAGAGTGGCCTCGTACTCAGATTTGTGGGAGTTTGAATACTTTTTTTTTTTTTTTTTTTTTTGCGGTACGCGGGCCTCTCACTGTTGTGGCCTCTCCCGTTGCGGAGCACAGGCTCCGGACGCGCAGGCTCA
>NC_041223.1:10277209-10309793 GCF_002837175.3 Physeter macrocephalus | reverse complement strand
GCCACGGCTCACGGGCCCAGCCGCTCCGCGGCACGTGGGATCCTCCCGGACCGGGGCACGAACCCGCGTCCCCTGCATCGGCAGGCGGACTCTCAACCACTGCGCCACCAGGGAAGCCCAATACTTTTTAATTCATAATATTATAATTGAATGTTTTGGAAGTATCCCACATACAAAATACTTAAGATTCATAATTTTTGAAAAGGGAATTTAGGAGAATAGGTGGAAGCTTAGGATAATACCTTTAAAAGTTAAAATTACATCAAATCCTTATGATAGTGCTTGAAGCTTACAGTTGTCTGTAGAGTACAGTTAGGGTGGAAATGAAGATGTGTCCATCACGTTGAGATGCTAGCAAAGTGCTCAGACACTAGCTGTGCAAATTGCTTAAGATTTTGTTTCCTCATGGTAAAAAACAAGATGATAGATAATAGGGACCATCTCCTGGGGTTATTGTCAAGGTGGAGTGTGCACAGCACCTGTCACGGAGCCCTGCCCGCAGTGTCAGCTGTCCTAGTTAGTACTGTTTCCATTAGGGCGCTCCTGAGGAGGCAGGGGGGGTGATTGGTCCATTCTCGAAGTGGATACTCTATAGGTTTATATTGTTTTCTTTTTGGAAAGGATATTTTAAATTTATGTATCTACAAACTAAAATAGGTCAGTAGCACGGGAAGTTTCTTGGGCAGAGTGCTGAGTTCATGTGACTGGCAGCCCTGTGTGGCCAGCAGGCATTTTCTCTGTGGAGTTGATTGCACCCTCCTCTCCACTACAGTGTCTTACGTGCCAGGACCCTATCTGTTTCCCATTAGTATTTGGGATTGATGATAGGAGTTTCCAAAGCAGGAAGAGAAGAGGAGCGAGAACTTATTCTGACCTAGATATTGTGAGATGTTATGAGGCTACTCAAATCCTCGTCACCTCACTTTAGATTATTGCAGTAGTAATAAGTACCATCATCATTCTCTTTCTAGTACATCTGTACTTGTGATTATTGGAAAAACCTTTCTTAAATAACATGAGAGTCACCACATTCTAGATCTCGAAGCCATAGTGGCTTCCTGTGGCCTTTGTCTCAGATCTGAAGCTCTCTCTGCAGGACTCTGAAGACAAGCAGCGTTTGCTAGCTTCTTGGCTTATCCTCCCCAACCCCTTAGTACCACAACTGTTTGTTTGTCTAAATTGTTTTCTCCTGTTACTATCTACCAGTCCTCCCACCTCTCCCCTGGTCTGAGTTTGCTGCCTTCTGTACTGTAGTTGGGCACACCCGGATGCCAAGGTAAGCATCTTTAGCCAGGTGATGCACTGTGAGTGTTAATTGACACTTCTTTTGCTGAGAGCACTTTGCCAGCCTCCATCAAAGTTTTCAACGTACCAGCCCTTTGGCAGAAGTTCCCCTTGTGGAGAGTTACGCTACAGAAGTATTTCAGCTGAGGATGTATGCACAAGGATGTTTATTATAGTGCTGTATGAAGTAGGGAAAGACTGGGAACAACCTAAATGTCCATCAATAGGGACTGGTTAAATAAGTCACAGAACTGACTAACACAATACTGCGTAGCAAAATAGACTGTGTACAGCAAATACGCTTCAGTTGTTTTTAAAGGAAAAAGGATTTAAATTCACATTTTTACTTGGTTGTGCATTGAATGATTATGGAAAGATAAATAACCTACTAGCAGTAAGCTTTGTGGAGGGGATCCTGGGAAGTAGGAGACAGTCTTTCTTTTCGTTGTTTATCTCTTTGTATCTTTTGAACTCATACCATGGGAATATTTTTCCTTTTCAGATTTTTTTATAAGTGTCCTTGACGTTACTTACTTACTTACTTACTTATTTATTTTGGCTGCGTTGGGTCTTTGTTGCTGCGCGTGGGCTTTCTCTAGTTGAGGCGAGCGGGGGCTACTCTTTGTTGCGGTGCGCAGGCTTCTCATTGCGGTGGCTTCTCTTGCTGCGGAGCACGGGCTCTAGAGCGCAAGCTCAGTAGTTGTGGCGCACGGGCTTAGTTGTTCTGCCACATGTGGCATCTTCCCGGACCAGGGCTCGAACCCATTGGCAGGCGGAGTCTTAACCACTGTGCCACCAGGGAAGCCCTGTCCTTGACATTTTATTCTACATTTTCTTCATAGTCCCATGTTGCCATTAGTACTTAATTCATTTCATTATAAAAGAAAACAGAAGTACTCCTGCTCTTGGCCTTTACACTAGAGCCAGGACATAGTTTTGATCTTATCCTTCCTTACAATAGCACAGTATAACTAGTGTTTCCTTCCTGGTCATCCTTCACACTGTAAGATGTTAAGCACCCAGTGAAGGGACTGGTCCATACAAGGTATTCAATAAATGTTTAGACATTTTTAAAAATAAATTTATTTATATTTATTTTTGGCTGCGTTGGGTCTTCATTGCTGCGCGCGGGCTTTCTCTAGTTGCGGCGAGCAGGGGCTACTCTTCGTTGCGGTGCGCGGGCTTCTCATTTAGGTGACTTCTCTTGTTGCAGAGCATGGGTTCTAGGCACACGGGCTCAATAGTTGTGGCTCGTGGGCTCAGTAGTTGTGACTTGCAGGCTCTAGAGCACAGGCTCAGTAGATGTGGCACGCGGGCTTAGTTGCTCCACGGCATGTGCGATCTTCCCGGACCAGGGATCAAACCCGTGTGCCCTGCATTGGCAGGAGGATTCTTAACCACCGTGCCACCAGGGAAGTCCCTAGACATTTATTAAAAGTAACATCTAAGTGAACACTTCTGAAACAAATGTGTATAAGCCCCATCTCAAGCTCTTTTCACACGTTTTTTGTTTTGTGAGTCAGTCTCCGTTTTACCTTTGATCTATAACATAAAGATGGTTAAAACCAGAATCTGTCAGTGGTGAAAAACTTGTGAGTGAGATGAAGAAAAATAATACTGATAAAGGACTCTGAAAGGATAAACCACGCTTCCCTTGTGTGGCTCCTTTTGCGTTGTACCATTATCACAGTGTGATGCTCTCTTAAATAGTAACAGCTGTGTATCTGTCACAGTGACAATCTGTGTGTGTGAACTAGTGTGCAGGCTAGTGTGCACTGGCTTAAACTTTTGAATATCAGAGACTACAGTGATGTGTTAAACATGAAGGCTGTGCTTAGTTGTTGTTTATAAAATATGGTGCTGAACGTATTTCTTATTTTCTAATACAGACATTGGCCTCTTGTTGTCTGTTAAATTACTTATTCCTACCTACTTTTCCTGAGATGAAAATAAGTACCTACCAGAAAATAAATATAGCTCTGAAGGGGAAAAAGCTCAGGTTTGTTATGATATATAACTTTTACATCTTTATTAAAGCTGCCAAATGTAGACTTTATTAGTCCCAGTGTAAGTTATATATAGATGATGGTTGTTTTAGGTTAAAACTTGGTACCTTTTCTGGATGTTCTCTCAGTTAAATTAATCCTTATGTTCAAACATAAATTGAAGCAGAACAAGTTCCATTTTCAGTGATTCTCACTAAATTTTGTTTTGGTTTTATTTCCAGCTGTATTTAATAACTGAAAGCCTCTTGTGGTTAAGAATAGTGTTTGAGATTTTGGTGGAATCTAATTATTTAAAAATTTTAAGTCTTAAAAAATGAAATGTAAAGTCATAGTAAAATTTCCTGATGGCTTTCATAGTCTGTTAGTTCAGTGTTGCTTATTTTAGAGCGGACAGTATCCACATTAAAATGTGTATTTACTGTAGTTGTAACGGTCTTTTTCAGCTCGTTTAAAAATCAGTTCATTTAGTCACAAAGAGAAAACAAAAGGAAATTTAAAAGGCTTATAAGCATAGGGCGTGTGAGCCTGTTCCTGTTTCTTAACAGTTTACTAAAACAAGTGTCTAAGCACTGCCCGTAAACCTCGTGTGCACATGTGTGTGTTTGAGGCACAGGTGGGGGTCTGCTAGTTTGTTTGCCCATTGCGAGACTGTTCTGCTCCTTCGTGGGGGGGTTTTTGTAACAGGGTGAAGGTCCCTGAATGGAGGCCTTGTTCCCAGCTTGATTTTGAAGTCCTCGCTGTTAATCTGAAGGAACCTGCAGGACATGCAGCTGGAAGTCCGTGTGACAAGTGAAAGTCTGGGATCCAGAGCAAGTAGTGTGTGTGTGTGTGTGTGTGTGTGTGTGTGTGTGTGTGAGAGAGAGAGAGAGAGAGAGAGAGAGAGAGATTCCCCCCACCCCACCCCACCCCCGAGTCTAATTGTTACCCTCTGCCAGCAGCCAGCTGAGGAGCTACCCTTTTAAATATCCTTGGGCTGCCTGTGCTGGGAGACCTCACCTAAATGTTATCAGATAAAAACCTGGACAACTGGGTGTAATTCTCTTACTAAAGTATAGTACTGATGGGCATGCTGCACTGCTGTTAGAGGTTAGATATCTTGATTTGTTGTTTGGGGGGTTTATGTAAAGGGAAGAAGAGTTGCTTGGGAAATGCTGGATTGTTGGCATGCTCTTTGCTTCAGAGCCTGTTTGAAGGCAGGTTGCACCAACACTTGGCCAGTTACGTCTAGTTTGTACAGCTTGTGTACTTTCAGTACCAGCTATTGGTCCAAAGTTTCTTGGCTTAAGAAGCTGTGTCATTTTAAGTGTATACTGTATGAGAAAGGGGTGGGGCAGCAGAAGCTTTTTATAGGGTTTCAACTCATTAACATTAATTTTTAAAGTAATATTTTGAGAATTTAACAGGGGAAGTAGAACTTGTATATTATGTTTCTTTAATTCTAACACATACTTAAACTGACAGGGAAGAAGGAGAGAATTTTATTTTTAAGTGATATTTTCCATTCTTTTTTTTTCTTCCCAATCAGAAACTGGTTCTTCAACTTTCAGTGCCAATTAAGACATGCTATAATAAGCATTTGACACTCTGTCCTGCTGTTTGACTTCGGGTGTATGGGGGTAGAATGTTTAGTAACTGAGCATACATAGTTAAACAGCTAGAGATCTGACATACAGTAAGTTTGGTGTGGTATTTGGTTTATATTTCAGCATAATACTGAAACCATGCAGAATTCCTCCTGGAAAAGTGTTCAACAGGATGCCAGAAAGGCCGTGTTACTGATAAGTTTCTCTCCTTCAGTAGGTTTTTTTTAGTGTGTTTTGTTCCCCACTGCTGTTTTATTCTTTATTGTGGTTCTTTGGTAACTGTGCCACGTGAACATGAAATTCTATACGTGAGTGTTTATTGGTTTTGTAGAAACCCCAGGATACTGTCAGCTTAATAACTGTTGTTTTGTGGGTTGCTGAGAAGGCATATTAAAAGTCAGTTGATAATAAAGTTTTCATTAATTAGTTTAACATTTTCAAGGTAATATTAAAGACGGTTCAACCAAAATCAGAATTAAACAATAACATGAGCTTTTGGTTTGCTCTGGTTTAAGAGAGTTTGGTTATAGCTGGCTTTCTTTCCCTTCTTTTACTGACTGTCACCTTCCTACAGAACTCAAATATGGTCTTTAGGTTGTATGGTTGCATAATAAATTTAATTGTTAATTATATGTATTTTTGCTCTTGATGATTCACTACCTTTTTGTATTTTATTTTTGCTTTTGAGAAAGTGTTGCAGAAATGATAATTATAACATAGATGTCTGCTTAAATGTAAGATGAGTTGATACTTTGTGATAAGCCTTTGCTTCATCTTGATTACCAAAGAAGCTTATAACTCATTGAGATATTTCTTTATATTTGTGTTTGTTTAGGATATGTCTCAGGAAGGCTATGGAACTAGGTCTCAACCTCCTCTGGCTCCTGGAAAACCTAACCATGAAGACTTGAACTTAATACAACAAGAAAGACCATCAAGTTTACCAGTAAGACTATTAATGTACTGATTTGGGAATTCATTGAGTTACAGATTTCTAAAAAGAGCATTTGTTTTTGTTTATTCCACTTTATATTGAGACTTGGGGGAGAAGCTTATGGATTTCAGATATATTTGTGATTTATTAATTTTTATTTTACAGTTTCCTTCTCAAAGGAGCTGTGTAGTCCTGAATAAGTCTATTTCATTTGTAGGTGTCTCCGAGTCCAGTGTTGTAGGTATCTCTAAGTCCAATTGGAAGCTTTTATTTGGCTGATAGGTGTTGTGTCAGAAAGGTGTTTCTGTTGTACAGTTGTGCTTTGCATAGCCTGTTGCTTTCTGGTAGTGATTCAGAACAGAGGTATCTGTATAGGAGTTACATGTCAAGGAAATTCCCATTTGGCAAAGAATGAGATAAAGCATCCAGTGGTAGTTTGAATTTCTTCTGGGACTTCATGTAATGAGAAGTCACCCAATCTTTTTTCACCCAAAAGAAAGTATTTTTGTTTAAAATTGGAAAATACAGCTTATAAGTATTTCCATTAGCAAATTATTGGGTATATATTGACTAGAGTAGTAGCTAATTTATAGGTTACATGTTAATGCCCTTAAATAGTTCACCTGTGCTTAATTTTCTTTTTTATCCCGCCATGGGCAACCTCATTTAAATGAGATATTCCTTATAAATTCAAAGAATATATTTGTGCAAATTTTTATATATATTTTCTTGTTAAAATATTTTGATTTGAAGACATTGTTATTGCTTAATCTCTATTAAGAAGTCGTATTTAAGACAGGATCTCAGACTAGCCATGATTTTAATTTGAATCCCAAACATGTTTACATTAAGTAAGATTTATTATGTTACTTCTAAACACTTGAGAACCAGCATTTGTAAAGAATGTTTTACATGACATTTGGCGCATACCATACCATTTTTAAGTTATATGTAGCCGTAGAGTAGAAGGTAAGTGATGGCTACAGGATGTGTAATATCTTTGAATCTGATGCACATGTATTTGAAACTCTAATTTTTACAGCTTTTATTTCTATGGTGGGAAGTGGGTAAAATTTACTGTGGTCATTTTTTAGTCACATTGGAATATTTATTATCTAGTTATTTGGTTTTTGAAGGAACGAAAAAGGTAATGGACTCTGTTCTAAGCTGTAAGCTTTTTTCTCCAGCAGATAATTCACAGCTTGGTGAACATGGTGTGTGTGTGTGTGTGTGTGTGTGTGTGTGTGTGTGTGTGTGTGTGTGTGTGTGTGTGTGTGCGCGCGCCTGCATCCTCAGATGCACGTGGATGCTGTTGATAAATGCCACATTTGCTGAACATTTGGAAATTGGCTTGTGGTTTTAGGGAATTGAAATTGACTCATGGGAAGGTGGGCAGTGGTTGACAGTGAATTCTACTTTTTTACCACAGGATTTTTAGTGTTTTAGATAAGCCCAACTTTTTAGGTTTGTCATTGGCTGGTGATGTGTACTGTTTTACAGGTTGAAGAATTTGTGAAAGATTGATACCGATTTTCTACATAGCTATAAGAATAGTTTGCAACCTTTTGCTTTCTTCATATCCATTTGAACTTCTGTGTCACCTACTAGGCTATGCTTCTTTTCATTGCTCTGCTTCGGAATCAATGGTTGACTTTCAGCTAACTGTACAGCATAATTAGGGGGGAATGAAGTGTGGTAGTCCCAGAAAACTGAAGAGTTCTGCTTTGGGATGGTGCCAAGTTGGTTACTGGAAAAGGAGCTCAGAGTATTTTAGGAAGTGAACCAATATATTCTTCAACAGTTTAAGTCTTTTGGATTGTTCTATTTGTATACATATAATGGCTAACTTTATTCTTTAATGTTTATCTTACTTCCTTCCCTAGGGGATTTAAGGTTGCTCATAATATAAATTTTCTTACGAAGCTATTAAAAAAAGAAACGCCCTAATTGGTGGTTTCTTTTTGGTTTTGTAACTCACAGATAAATAGCATGCTGATTTTAATTTTGATTTTAATTTGAATTTCAAACATGTTTACATTAAGTAAGGTTTATTATGTTATTTCTAAACATTTGAGAACCGGCATTTGTAAAGAATGTTATACGTGACATTTGGTGCATACCATACCCATATACTCAATAACATTTCAATAATCTTTTTTTAGAGAGGAAAGTTTCCAGGTTTTATGCTGAGTACATAGAAGCATCAGTTACTGAATAAAGGACAAATTGGAGATTGGATGGTTGTACCTACCTAAACCTCCTGCTCCCAATCTGTTAAGATGAAAATTGGCTTTATTTAAATGAATTTTAGTGCTCCACTTTTCTTTCAACAGGTTTTGTTTGTGTAGAAAGTTTTTCTATATAGAGTTTACAAATATATTTTTATTGATATAGACACTGCATCAATATGTTATATAAAACAAAGGTAATTACAGTTTTGGGGAGAGATTTGTTGGTATTCTGTGTGGCTCTAATATGTATTTTACTCTAACTTGGATAAATTGATTCTGTAAGTACCATGAAACTGTATTTGTTATCACAGCTGAATTTATTAGGTCTTTCGTAGATTTCTGCTGTGTTTTTTTCCTTTTCAAGTGTTAGTGATACAAATTTTGTCTTTTTACTTAAGGTTAAAGGCAATCCATCATATTTGTAAACTCTCGTTTTGTAATTTTGAACCAAGGAAATTGTGGGTCTTATCTGTATGTTTAAAAATATGTGGTAAAAATGATTCTAATGTATAATCAAGTCTTTATCCATTATGTATGTGACTGTAAGAAGGAAGCTTCTTAAGTAGTTGTTTCTTAATTTTTTGCTTAAGTTGAGTTAGATTGATAGAGTTTGTAATGTTTTTCTGCATGTGGGGCATTTTTTGTAGTGTATTTTTGTTACACAGTTAACTTTCCATAACAAGAAATCAAGGCATTTTCTTATGCTAGATCTAGAATTTGGTTCTCTCAGCAAGTTGTCCTCTCACCATTGTTTAAATTGGTATTTGTCTATATTTGCATTTCATTAAGTTCTTGATGATCTTCAGTAGCTAATGCAGTTGTGTTTTCCATCTGACCGAGTTCTTCAGGTCATCCACATAAAGCCAATGACTGATAACTTAATATTTGTCGTCTTGTTGTCTTGGTGCCATGACCAGTAATATTTACTTTTCACTTAATGCACTCAGACCTAAGCTCAGAACAAATCTTCCTTAATAATGTCTACTGCTTTCTATACCTCTTAATCATATAGCCTGCTCCCTGTTGAGGTTCATTAGCTTACATATGCTTGGTGTTACCATTACTAACAAATCTTAACATATAGCATGTGATATAAAAATTAGCTTGAAGAACTGACTCTATCTCCTTGGAATATTATCACTTAAAAGTTGAGCACATTCTATAGTTTTCTTCTACCTCTAATATTGATATGAAGTGAAGCCATCATTAAGTAAAATATACAGTGGAAGGTCTAAACAAATGCTATAGCTTATCAGCTCCTTTATTTTATAAACATTGAGTATAGCTCAGTTTGCACTCTGACCCTCAAAATATGATTTAATACATTTTTTGTTGAGTCTTTTTTAACTTTTTCATCTCTTATGGCATTTACTAGTCATCCTCTTATTGCAGTTACTTTTATAGTTGTCTTGCCTCTCCCTCTCACCCTCAACAGACTAGGATCTTTTCACAGTATTTATTATGTTTTATTCAGTAAGTATTTTCCTAATAGAATTTATGTAAGAATTTTTAAGTACATTCTTCCCCTAGTTGCAGAATTTTCTTTTAATTGCTTACAGGGTCTTTTCCAAGGTATTGAATTGACATCAGGAGAGCCTATGTTCTCCATATGCTACTGATACTAAAGGATTGTATGAATGTGGTATCTGTATTGGCAGGGTGGTTTTATTCTTAAAACTATTTTCTTTTATTATAAAATGACATTTGAGTTTTACTTTGGTAACCTTAAGCTTCAAGAGAAGAAAGAGTGGGCACTTTTGTATAATTAATCTAAAAGTAGTGTGAAACATTCTTTTCTTAGTAATGTATATTTTTTAAGGAAAATATTTATTTATTTAGGCTGCGCAGGCAGGATCTTCACTGTGGCATGCGGGATCCTTTAGTTGCGGCATGTGTGCTCATAGTTGTGGCACGCATGCGGGATCTAGTTTCGCAACCAGGGGTCGAACCTGGACCCCCTGTATTGGGAGCACAGAGTCTTATGCGCTGGACCACCATAATGTATTTTATTTATTTGTTTGTTTGTTTGTTTGTTTATTTATTTATTTGCGGTACGCGGGCCTCCCACCGCCGCGGCCTCTCCCGCCGTGGAGCACAGGCTCCGGACGCGCAGGTTCAGCGGCCACGGCTCCCGGGCCCGGCCGCTCCGCGGCACGTGGGATGCTCCCGGACCGGGGCGCGAACCCGCGTCCCCTGCATCGGCCGGCGGACTCTCACCCACTGCGCCACCGGGGGAGCCCTATATTTTTCATTGTAAAAGTAAATAAATTGACAAACAGTAATCATGATTTCAGTGAATACAGTAAATACCTGTTTATACATATTATAAACGTATAAAAAAGTAAACCGAAAAAAGGGTTTTGAATTTTTATTTTCCTTGTTCTAAGCAAATAGTGCTTTTTCTCCTCCAGGGATCTGAAGAGTTGCTGATACTCCTCAGTTTAGAAATAACTCGTTTTTTTCTTCAGAGAAAAACCTGCCACCGGTTTGTATTTCAGAGATAGCAGGTCCATTATTCTGTTTACCTAAGGTACGAAGTATGATCAGTCATATTCTAAAGGCCTTTGTGAAGGTCTATCAGGTCATTATAAACCTCTTTCTGACCCTTTCTTCCTTAAATAGGAAACATTTAAAGAGGTTGACGTGAAAAGGGTTTGATCTGTCCAAGTTTAGTAAAAACCCTAAATGTCCCGTGGAATAGTGCTTATGGCACTTGTATTGGGTTTGCAATTAGAAGGAAGTATTGAGGTTTAGATAAAACGTATTTCTTTTTCCCCTTTGTGAAAGGAAGGAGGTAGTATATGCTGGTTGTTCTTTGAAATAGAGGGTGTTAAACAGGATATTGGAAGCCTGAAAGAGAATGGTTGAAAAACTGTTATTACCAAGAATATTCTTTGGGGGTTAGGTATTAGCAACAGAGCATGCAATGATTTCCCTTTACTGAAAAAGAATACTTCTGTGTGTGTGTTTGTTTTATTAATCTTTAATGACACATGTTGGGTTAGGGGTAAATGGTCATGTACTTTGGAAGCATGTATGAAAAATGATACGTTAATAGGGACATTTTACGTGTGTGGATTTGATAATACAGTTCCTATGAACAATTAGAAACTATTGGAAAAGCTAGGTGGAGCAGTTTTTAACCGGGTTTTGCATTTACCAAGTTCTCAATCCATCTAAGAATACAAATTGTTAAGATGATCTTAACCTGTTAGTTGTCAGGTTTTTGCAAAAGTTAAAGTCTACCAGGTAAGAATTAGATGTTTGGCTGCTGAATGAACTTTTTCCAAACTTTTTAAAATTTGTACCTTGAGCTTGAATTAAGTGGTTGTCATTAAAAGGTTAAGAGTGTAACTGTCTTCTGTTGATTGATCGTTCTTAAATGATCCTGAACATTTAAAAAATTCTAAGTTAATAAAAGAGAAATTTAATCTGTTGTCCCCTTCTCTCAGTGTTCAAGCAGTGATAATCCCTGTGTGCAGCTGAAGACATCAGCTGTCTGTTATCAGTGTTTTCTAAATGTTATTAGGGTATGTTGAGTCTTGAAGTCATGGAAGTCTTAAAAAGTGGGCACCTGGTGAATGGAGCAGGAGGTCCTCTGAAGGATGTGTCTTGTCAGCGAGAGTATCTGCAGACACAGTTAACCATTTGCATAATTTTGAAACTGAAGGTACAGGCACACTTTGATATCTTGGAGAAGTGTTAAATGGAGCGTACAATATTCCGTTTCTCACCTAGGACTTACCGTAATTTGCAAATGTAATTTTAGTCTCTGGTCTATTCTATATGGAGACGACAGTTCTTTTTGGATTCAGTTTGAGAGAAATATGAAAAGACCTTACTTGAAAGTCCTAATTTAGGAAAAGTGATAGTGACTCTGACAGATGTTTATTTTCCAACATGGATTATTTCTTTAAGATGTGATATTCTGTAATTTTATCCCCCAGAGTATTTTTGTGATATTTTGAAAATAGAGGAAATACTTGAACCTTGAACAAGGTAAGAAGTTGTAGGAAGTGGGAAGGTATGTTTCTCTCTCTTTCAAAACAATCTTCCACTTAAATATTTGTTCTGTACATGAATGTTCAATAAAACCTTAACAGTTTGGATTTCTTCCAGGTTACAGCAGGCTAAATATATGGAAAGCTTGAATAAATTAATATTTAAAAAGAACTGTAGTTTGTTTTTAAATAACTCGAATGTTTGTGTGCAAAGTGTTTCTAATTTGAGATCTTTCAGTCCTTTTGAAATAAATGGGTACTTCTAAATTCATTATAGCTGAGATATTTGCTTAGTGGTGATGCATTATTTTCAAAAATTCATTTAATTTTTAAAAACATTTTAACCAAGCATACCTCCTGTAGACCTTTTTACATAATTTTCTGAAGCTTTCCCTCTAAAATATGGGGGAAATGAATTTTAACCCATTTTATGGGACTGTCAGTTCCAAAAAAAAAAAATAATGAAGGAGTACTGTAAAAAATAGACACTAGACAAAATTGGAGATGAAGAGAGGCTGAAGGCTGAAACATAACTGATTTTCAGGATATTGGTTTTGATAATAGAAGGATAACTATGATCTATAGTTGATAAATGAGGCTCATTAAGTAAGCAATGATAAATGCAGATATTCCTGGCTAATAAGAAAGTCAGCATACAAATTTTGCCATAATAAATGGGAGACTGGAAGGTTTTGACCAGCCTTTCGGCTCTTCAGATGACCTGTGTGAGGCCATGGAGCCTCCTCTGTGGCCTCACAGGCTGGGGTGCACGGAACTCCCAGGTCTGGACGCAAATAGCCGCAGAACCGTACCTGGACATAAGCCTCTTTTACCAGAGGGGCCGTCTCTGAGCACAAGGGGGTGAGCAGCAGTGTTGGGCTTGAGTACAAACCACACAGAGCAGCGTGTGTGAGGGATTCTCACGTGTGGGCATGGGGGCTCCAGTAGGACAGTTATGAACAGCGTAGCTCCTTCGAGTTTTAGTTTTAATTTTTTATGCTAGAACGAAAAAACGAGTGATGTTCAGAGAGGTACCTTTTCATATTTTAACCTGCCGTTTCTGTTTCTACAAATGGCAGTTCTTGGCATGTTGAGCCAGAAAGCCTCCTCCTTTTCTTCCTAGTGCTTCTCCTGTTCACTGGTGTCTAGAAGGGGTAGCGAGCTTTCTCCAGATTTTACGGGCATGGCCATTGTAAGACACTGAGTTGAATGCATTTTACTTTACATTATCCAAGTTAGCTGGGAAGTCAATTTTAGTTTGCAGATTTCCACTTTGTATGGAACTGAAGGCACACATCTGTAGTATGTAACAAGAGATATATAACCAACAGGAGCTCATAGTAGCATTTGTGGACTGGTTAATTGCTTTTATTTTTCTTTTGAACTGGAAGGAACTATTTTGAATATTAACTGTCAGTTTAGGAGAGGAGATAAATACATGTAGAGAAGGTTCTTACCTGAGAGCAAAAACTTCTATTTTTCCTTCACAATGTAAAATTTTAGAGGTGTCTCTCTCTTTCTCATCTTTTTTCTTTGCCTTTGCTAAATTGTAAAATAACTGAATGGTCTTGTTTTCCTTTGTTTGGGTCAAGAAATTTTAGCTGAAAATTGTTACTGTGTGAAAGAAGATTATTGACTCAACAAGCCTTCAATTTTCCGTGAATAACACTCCCACCCCCTAGCTTCAGGAACATGCCGTGCATGCATTCTATTTTAAAATACAGACTGTAATTTAAAACAGGCAGTTTGATGCCCCACTGAACTTTGTTTAAGCCTGGAATAAAAGAGGGGAAAAAAGCTTTAAGCCACAAAAAAGTGACTAAGCTTTCTCAACCACTTTTCTTCATAATGCATTCTATTAAAAAAAAAAAAGTTTCCAGGTACTATTGTTGTCTTTTCCCATATGACCTGCATTTTATCCAATGTTAGATTGTGGTGTGTGCGTTTTTTTCCCTTTATTTCATGACCGGGCTGCCATTGACTTTTGTAAGTGTTCAGAGTAGTGTTCGTTTGCAGTGGGATCTGCGCGCTGTGTGCCTCTGTGCACGTTGTCCACGTTCAGCGTGTGTGAGAACATTAATTCTAAAATTAAACCCATAGTTTTTAGTATTCACTTATTGATTGATAGCTAATTTTCTAGAGTTCTCTTGTTTTAAATAGTACCTGATTATTAGACTGGACTGATATAAATAGTTAACTATAACATTTTTTACTATCAGATCATTATAAAAATGATTCATTAGAAGCATTTTATATCCCTTGCCTTTTTCTCCCCCTTCTCACAGAAATGAAAGTGAACAGCTTATAATGGCTTGTATGGAAGGAATGATGACTTTGTTTTGATAAAATGATATGTATTGACCTGGAGACCTGTTGTAATGATGATGCTGTATGGCAGGCAGGACTAAGTCTCAGCCAAGGTTCTGGTCTTGAGCAATTCATGTCGCTTCTCAGGACGTGTGTGTCCCTGTCTGAAAAATGAATGTTAGAGCATGTTCCGACTCCCAGATTTTACATTAAAGGCTTTCTTTGTTGGTGTATAAGAAAAGCACTGATAAAATGAACTCTTTGCTTCCAGGAAGAAGTTGAATGAGAGAAGTGCAGCCATCTTGAAATCTTCAGTAACGGCTTGTGTATGCCCTTGGTGGCCCCTCTCCCATATTCTCAGGAGCCATTTGCTTTTGAACATATTTAAGGATTTGGGGTTGCCTAATTGAGCGCCTAGCCTTACTCTTTAGGCCATGCGGGAGCCGTGGGCCTTCTTGTGGGCTCTGTGTCTCCAAGATCTCAGCGACTGCAGAGGTTCCCCTCTCTCCCCATGTGGTCAGTTTGGGAGTCTGGTGTATATGAGTCAGGGAAGCCTGGGGAGAAGAAAAGTCCATGTGAGAAGTGAAAAGTACATATTCCAGGTAACTTTATGGCCTACCCCTAAAGTGGGGGGTAGAAAAGACAAATAAGGAAGCCGCAGGACAATGAAATCTTGTCTTTGTAATGCACAGTCTAATGCCTTTTCCTACTGGACCAGTGGGAACCCAGCAGGGACAGTTTTCTGAACCAAGATCATCAGGTGTGAGTGGATTTTAATTTCATTCTGGTGGAAGGAAGGCCCTGATGGTCTATACCTGAGGTCTCTATTTACTTCTGACACTCCAGGTTTACATTTGTATATTGTAAAGTAATTGCGTAATAACTCTGCTTTTTAAACTGAAATTTACCACCAGTGGAAATATTAGCAACCGAGGGACATAAAAACCACCATTTCTTTTTAATGAACCTAAACCAGTTTTAATGCCCCCTGCATTTCTACAGTTTGTTGCTGTGTGCCTTTTGTTTTAAGTCTTTGGAGCTCGCTGTCTTGATTTGGGTAGAATGCTATGTGGCAAGTCTTACGTTTACTTGTTATTTTACCTCTCTTCCTTTTTTTTTTTTAAAAAATTAAATATTTATTTATTTATTTGGCTGCACTGGATCTTAGTTTTGGCACTCGGGATCTTCATTGTGGTGTGCGGGATCCTTAGTTGCGGCATGTGCCATCCAGCTCCCCGACCAGGGATCGAACCCAGGCCCCCCGCGTTGGGAGTGGGGAGTCTCCACCACCGGGCCGCCAGGGAAGTCCCCACTTCTCTTTCTTTCAAAGCACAAAATGATGTTCATTGAGGCGGTGGCATAGACTATGCCTGATCCACAGGTAAATGTTTCCTCTCAAAGTAGGCCAGAATGAGTGAACCTGGAGGCCACTGAGTTGACAGGACAGTACAGCAGTGTCCTGCCCCATCTGAAACCTGCCCTGATACCGATACTCTTTCTTCTTTTTCAGAATTTTCTAATGTAAGTAGGGATCTTCATTAGTCTTTATTTTTCCCATGGGTTTGGGTGGTTGAGTGCAGTGAGCCACTTAGTGCCTTCTGACACCAAAAATATGTGGTTGGTCTTCTGTAAGTGTCTGTATCTGGAGAAAATTTGGCTTCAAAATAATAATATATTTATTATAGATATAATAATTTATTGGTACCATTATAAAATGTCGTGTTTTATATAAATAAAAATTTCAGTTGATACTAGAAACTGCTAGTAAAAGAAGAATAAATATGCCCAGAGTACGATTTTTAGTGAATATCCTAGGTAAAGTACATGAACTTTAAAGACAGGGCTTCCTGACATCTGTTTTGCCTGCTCAAAGTCACATCCCACCCCAATTCTTCTATTTTTGAACGTCTGGGACTTTTACGTTACCAAGACAAGTGAATTGTACCATGCCTTTTAGTTATGAAAAGCGTTCATTTTTCAAAATGCCTTTATTACTGCTGGAGACAGGAAGACAAGTTTAGAGCTATTGTATTATCTCAATAATGAGGTTGAGTCAGATTATTAAAAAGTGATAGCAGTGAGAACGCAGAGGGAGAAAGTTGTGGAAATAAAGGGAGGGATGAATGGTAGATGCTTTTAAGTTTTTAAACTAAATGACCGGGAGGTTTGGTGGTGTTGGTGACAAACACAGGGAAATGGTGGTGGGGAGTTGGTTTGGGGAGAAAAGAATACCCAGAGATTTTATGAGGTTAAAAGCCAAGTCCTGAATAACTGTGTTGGAATTCTAAAACTCCTAAAAGGAAGCAATTCATCTTTGCTACCAAAGCCTTATTTTTTGTATAGTTCTTTACATGGGTTAAAATATTGTCATAAATAGGAATTGATGTTAAAAGAATGATTGCATTGACTGTAACTTTACATTTCATTTAAATTCTTGGAGATGATTTGAAGAATATCATGGCAGAGTTTGTATAAACAACTCAGCAGACCATTCCAGAGAGTTTCTAGCTCTAACTGGAATAAGACAAGAGTACAGTCTCAAGAAATAGAAGAAACTTCATTATTATTTTTTTCACTTGGCATTCGTGGCTGGTCTCATCATCTTTGCTTTTAAGGTAGTGCAGTGAGTTTATATCCTAAATGTTCCTTTCCTTGGGTAGGGACGGATTACTTTATATTGTATTGTTTGGTTTACCTTTGAATGATTTAGACTTTGTTCTTGTTGTACCAATTCGTTTTGGAGGAACATTCCTTAGTTATCTCATAATTTCTTCTTTTCTGAAACTTATTTTGAGTATATGGGTTTTTGAGCCTAGTATACAAATTTATGTCTTGTGTGTGTGTAGTTTTTTTTTTTTCCTTCTTTTAGGGTGACTGGGAGGGGGCAGGGAACCTAGTTGTAACATGCTGTTTTTGAAAGATGTTCTCTTTTATTTTAGAAATGGTTTACCGCTTTAAGCAGCATGAATTTCTGTGATACATTTGAATCCCAGCAGAGGAAACGGGACCTCAGGGAGATTACCTGCACTCTGAAGGGATACTCTCTTGTTTGTTTGTTTGTTTCTTTCTTTTTAAATCAAGCCCCTCCCCACTTTTTTCTTCCATTTTTAAAGCGTACTCATTTCACTTCCTACATGCAGAGCAAACGTTTAATATAAATGAGTTCTTAAAATGTGTGTATTTTTACGTATTTAATTTGATTCAGATTTTTAAAAATTCTGTTTCCCAGATGTGAAAATAGAGACTCAAAAATGGCAGGAAACTTAGCTCCAAGTTCAACAGCAGTGGAGTTACAGTGAGTCTGTAGCTCATTCCATTATAGCAGCTGCCTGCATATACCTGTTCCTGCATACACCTCAGTGTCCTTGTAAACTTTGGTTGTTAAACCTAAAGTCCTTCTTTTTTTAAAATAAAACCGTTCTGCCAATTTTGATTAAAATCATGAGTGTCCTTGAATAAATATGAATGTGTTCAAATTTCCCCAAGTGTTCTTACTTTTCATAGTTACTACATTTAGGCTTTTCTGAGCTAGCATGCCTAAATGTTGATATCCTCTATAAAGGCACAAGATTTCACTTTATACAGAAAATTTCAATTACATTTAACAATCATTTATTGATTACCTCCTTTGTTTAAAATTTTATATTAGCTGTAATAAAATAAAAATAAAATTTTAATTATTTCACTAGCTTATTAGTGTTTGTTCTTTCCTGTAACAATTCAGCAATAAGAGATCAACAAGAAAACACGTCTGTGTTCAGGATGCCTGTTATTTAAAATACTTTAACATATTATCTCATTTTACCTTCAGAGAACCATCCATAGAATCTGCAGAATTCATACTTTCAGCCTGTGTTATTTCAAGGAAATGATTTGTCATTTTCTGGAAGTCTTACATATTTGAAAGTATAAGAGCAGTGATGGCTGTATCAAAATTATATTCACCTTTTATACAAGACATTCAAGTGGCTTTTGATCACATACTATCAGTGCTAGTGGTTTTAGAAAAAGGAGAACACTGTTTTCCAGCACTTTTGTGATCACTTGGCTTGATAGAGTAACAATCACGCTGGCTTTCTTGAGTGGCTTCATGAGGAATTTTATTATTTTTACTACTTTTTTCCTGACTTCATTTGCACTTTCTATTTTTATAGGGATGAAGACAAAATAATAAAGTTCTAGTCATCTTTGACTAGACTTTGGCCCTGTTTTGAGATGTCAGATTTTGAAAAGTGTACCTAATTATGCATGTTACGGTTGACACAGCACGTTCACACTTGCCGTCAATTCAGTGTGACTGCCTGGTACCTCCCTTGACCCCTTTGCATCACCAGAGATATAACACATATAAAACCTCTTGTGTAGTACTTGAGACCTATGTAGGTGCTCAATAAATGTCAATTTATTAGCCTTTGTTTGCCCTCCTTCTGCCTTGAAATTGCATTTAGCTGCCAAGGCCTATTAAGGTTGCTAGTCCACCAAACTTCCCTGAGTTTCAGCATCCTCTCCTATGGGTGTGGGGAACCGGAACAGGGACATTGGAGAAGCACAGAGGTTGTGGCAGCAGATGCTCGGCTAAAACTTTATCTCATCGACTCCTCTCCTGTCACTCCATTGTTGAACCCCAGTACTACTGGCCTCTTTGGACAGAGATGTTGGTGTGAACACCACTGGGATTCTTCTGCATTCATTTTGATTTATACTCTTCGTTTTTATTTACCACATAACAGAAGAACACCAATATGAGAAAATTATATTAACATACACTGTAATTTAAAACCATTTCCCTAATATTGTGCTGTAATTTTGGGTTTCAGTACTGCAGACTGAATTATTGGGGGAGGGCTAGGATGGGGATGAAGAGGCAGAATCCTCTAGGGTTCATCTCATGGCTAACTGCTTAGGGAAAATTACAGATGAATAGTTTCGACAGTTGCAATATAATGATAATTCAAAAATGTAATGGTGGTCACTGGTTTTATACGGGTTTTTTTAGTTAACTATAACAATATAGTTAACTAAACAGCTGCAGTGATTGGAGTTTACTTTTTCCTTGCTCCTTCCAGCTTGTGGTACTATCAGTGAGAAATAAAATCACCTAAAAGAAGAGAGAGAAAAGAAAAAGAAGGCATAAGCAAAGGCATGGGTAGAAATCTACTTTGCTAGCAGTGAATTCTGCTTTTTAGAACTCCTTAGATTTCACAAAGGATTTTCAGATTTCTGAGAGTTAACTGTATGAACCCTAGTAGTCATCCAGGAAAAACCAGGTGTGACTGATGACACATCTTTAGTGCGTGACTGCAGGTAAAATAACAAGATATCCTTTTAAGTCAAATACATACACACACCCTATCTATCTTATCTATCTATCTATCTATCTATCTATCTATCTATCTATCTATCTATCTAGACATGCCTAAATAATTATATTGATATAGGAGATAATACCTTTTTGAATTCTGCCCTTTTTTCATCTCAACTGATTTCGGTGATGTTAAATAAATATATGTTGTTGTGAGTCAGGTGGTATTTTGTAGGGGAAGAACACCCGGTTTTTTTAGTGTTGCTCTTTTAGACAGTTGTATTAATTGATGTTTAAAGTATGTATCCTAAATAGGGCACTTCTGCAAATGGTTAATTCATAAGTCAACTATATTTAGCCAGCAATGGAAGCTAGTGAAAAGGTACCTAGACAAATCATAGAGGAAATGAATATGACTTTACAGTTGTAAATAGATTAGATATTTTCCTTTTTCTAACATTTTATTGACTATCTTGTCATATCCTTTGTGTATTATACTGACCGTCACCAGTTTTACTTCTGAATTTACCTATAAACAGTACAAACATAGTTTCTTATTAAAATATATAGTTTAATGTAATTAATACATTTTTTGGCCTTGGACTGAATTTTTTTATACTGTGGCATTCCAATATAAAACATGACCCAGATACTGTATAACTTAATGGCCAAATATAAGAATATGGATTTTTTTCATCTACAAAAGTGTTTAAAAAAAGAGCTTGGATGTCTTTCAACATGTGTCCCTATGAATTATAAATAAATTTGTTTACTTTTAAATATACCAATGGCCACTTTTAACTCAAAGAGTCCTGTTGTGACAGAAGGTTTTCATTTCCTATGATATTTTTATATAGAATTTATAACCTGGCTGCTTCTAAAAAGGGTTTGAGCTGACCTACAGTAAAACATTTGTATAAACTGAGACTACTCAAAGCAGAATACAAATTTTTTAAAAATGTTTTTAAAAGGTAGACACAAGCAAACCATGATAATGCAGTACCAGAGATAACGATTAAATTTAAGGCTGCATTCCTTACTATCAAGATAGGAGGGAGAAATGAGGTTATGTAATTATTAAATAATGCAAAAAACATTTATTAAAGAATGAATATCACTTTTCCCCTATTGTTTTGTAAAAGGAAATATTCTATAAAGGAACATATACTCCTGAGAAAATAATGAATAATGATGCCAAAATATGGGTTTTCTGGGTTTTTATAATGTTAAAGAAGTTTTTTCATGTTACTTGGGATGATTATCCAGAGCCTAAATTAGGCATCCTGTTACACAAATGAATGATTGGCTATTTTTTTCTATAACTTGCTCAGATGTCACAATTATAAATTCAGCAATTTTGTCCAAATGAGTAGCTTATTGAACCATTTTCATTTCACAGTAATTTTTAAAAATAATTATTTTGTAAGCATATTATATATTGTAGGATGAAAATCATTTAGTAAGCAGATAGTTCAGTTGTAAAGAGAGTATATTTTATCAATTTATTATTTTTTTTTTGTTTTGAGGAATAAATGACATTTTGTTTTGTAATTTGGCATTTTCCTGTTGTTTGTTTTTATGGGAGAAGATTGCTAATCTTTGGGTTATAAGATTTGGACTTAAGGTTAATTGTGGTGAGATTGATGATGGCCTAAATTTTACAATGCAAACCTTACACTAAATGACTTAATAATTATAGCCACTCCAATTTATCTCTTGCGGCAAAATTTATATGATTTGTTTTTCTTGTACCTCTTGGCTTGAGTACATTATAAAATTGGAGATGCGTTTTTCAGGAGAAAAAGGATAAATCCATAATCTGTCTAGTTCCTTCACAGTCTTAGTGGGGAGGAATGCTAAAGCTGGCGTGATATATCTGTGTATCCCACCCTGAGCTCTCAGGACTAGCCATGGAAAAAACTTAGACTTCGGCTATATTTTGGTGGTTGTACCTTATGCTTTAGAGAGAGTGGGTGTGGGCCA
Source organism: Physeter macrocephalus (assembly GCF_002837175.3). Taxonomy (NCBI): domain Eukaryota; kingdom Metazoa; phylum Chordata; class Mammalia; order Artiodactyla; family Physeteridae; genus Physeter; species Physeter macrocephalus. The sequence goes on along the minus strand of NC_041223.1, from coordinate 10,288,162 downwards.
GTGACCCAGTAGGGGGTAAGGATCTTGACACCAGCTCTGATTTGAGTCCACAGTTATCTTTCCCTTTTGACCATTCATCAACCTTTTCAGGGAAGGGGAACAGGGTGTGTCCTTCATATCTGTTGAAAAGGGGCAGCTGTGTTGTGCTCCTGTTGTTGTTAGGGAATGGGACTTTTCTGAGCCCTAAACCATACAACAGAATTTAACAAAAAGAAAATTTAACATATATTTATTCTTATAAAACAACAATAGCATTATAATATAACTACCTCTGTTCATCTGTTGGCCGGTCTAGTCATGTACAACTTCCTTCAAGTAAAAGCAAGTCCTGGTAGTTTGGTAGTTCCTCCTTGTAGAGAATCTTCAAAAAGACTTTTAACTCCAGCGTTTGGTATTTCATTACCTGTAGGAAAATTACTTGCTCAGGATTTTGTGGCTCTTTCAACTGTAAGGGCTTGTGCTTTTAAAAACTGTTCGGCCGCAAAATCATGAAACAACACTGTATGTCAGCTTTATTTATGGTATTTTTCCTTTTACGACACAAAAACCTGTAAGTTGGCAAATTGTTTTTCAGGATTTCCCTTCAGAGGGCTTAAAAAAATATGTTGAGTATGCTGGGATTAGATTAGGTGACTGGAAAAAAGCTCCAAGAGTTAGGGTAGCTGTTCTCCAGTAGCTGAAGTGCACAAATCAGTTTTGCTCCCTTAGCTGGCTGCTTGTGCTTAAAACAATTTTTGACAAATGCTGGAGTTTCACAAATGTAGGAGTAGCAGTTATGGAGGTGGTTTTGCAAGTCCCTTGGAGCAGCCCTGCACATCTTCAGTCACTCTTAATTTCAATGAGAAAGGGGATGGTAGAAGCTATTTTTATTTTCTCATGGAAGCAAGAGAAAAGGAAGGCAGAAGTCTGTACCATGTAATTTGAAAAAAGAAAAAAATCAAATTCCATTGAGATTCTTTCGTGTTTACTTTTTGTTTTACTCTTGCTACCTCCCAGTGTGTTTGACTAATGTAAGTCTTCCCCCGGGAATATGAGACTATATGGTACAGTCCGCCTCATAACCTTCCTGGATATTTTTATAATTTATCATCAGCTGACACCGCCTGGGTAGAATATTCTTACCACTCCCTCTGGCTGCTGGAAGTCTGAAATTACATCTTTGTCTTTGAAGTCAGGCATACTGTTAGCGTTGCTATGGTGACAGGGTGGGTAATGGCGTCCACAGACAGGAGATTGGTATTTAGCGTTTAAATGCTGCTGTACACAAGGCCTTGATTTTTAGAGTGGTTACTGAACTATCCCCTTTTAGTAAATGTTTAAAAATTACATTTTTACATGGTCTTACTAGATTAATAGTCACGGTTTATTTCATTTTAACTGCAAGGATAAAAGCATTATTCCATTAAATGGGTAGCTTTTTTTCTCTTTTGGTTTATGCATTATTAACACAGGCTTTCCTGTTTTGCTTGTAACATTTTATAGGCTTTTTCAAACATGCAGTCAGATTTGCTCTGTTGCTTCTTTATTTTTTGGACTTAACCCATTGTGGGACTGACCTTGCAAGATTTCAGAGGAGACAAAGTTCTAAGAAGGAACTAAGCTTTTAAAATATTAAAAATGAATGACATATTTTTTTAAACTCTGAATATGACAGTGATAATTGGTCAGTCTTTTCCTGTGAATTGCAGCAGTAACTTTATTTTTAAATGTTTCTTTTGTTTCAGGTTTCTGTTTAGTCCCTCTCTTATACTATACTCTCACATAGGGATATTAAAGGAGAGACTCTTCACAGTTGTGGGGAACTGTAGGACATTTTGTAAAGGTTTTAGTGAATGTAACTTTTGAAGTTTTAATAAGTAACATTCTCTTTCTTATTAAATGTGTTTGGTCTGAAACCAGCTACTTATATTTACATATGATTTGTTGATTCTTGATTATTTTGTCTTTAGAATAATGGTGAATCTTAAAAGTTCACATAATGTATACATGTCCCTCCCTATCTGATATATGAATTGCTTCTAAAATATAATTTTGAATGCCTTTTGCAGTAGAACTTACAACTTCATAAAGTACTTTATTTCTGGTAATTTAAATTGTTAGGAAATTCTTCCTTATATTAACTTGAAATGTTTTCTTGGATTTGTATTCTACTTCTGCGTACTTAAATCTAAATCTGTCTTCTATATCATGGCTATTCAGATATTTGAAGATAGTTTTTTACTTTACCTGAGTTTTCGCGAGACTAACTAGTTGCTTTAAGTATTTCACCAATTATGTGGTTTCAAGTCCCTCTACTACCGTGTTCTTAACTCTTTGATAAACTTCATTTTTGTGTAAGCACCTTCAAATACGAATCCACAACTAAACTGAATACTCCAAAGTTATGGCCACTATAGACCCAGCCTGCCACCCCTTTATTCTGGACTGTCAGGATACTAGGGGGCCAGGTTTTATAACAGCTGCATCCCATTCTGGCACTCCGATGTGAACTGCTTCTAAGGCATATGTCTCATCTATCCTGTACCTGAACCCAAGTACAGGTTTCACATTTACCCTTTCTGAATGTGGTCTTGTTTGGGTCCATTGTTCAAGCCTGCTAATGTGTGTTTGGATCCTGTTATCATCCATTGTATTTAGTGTAATTCCTACTTTTGTCACCTGTAAATTTTATCTCATGACAGCTCTTAATATAAAAAGTTAAAAAGACCAAATGCAGAACTTTTTGACATTCTGGTTTTGCCATTCATCCAAGTATAATAAATCTGGAGCTGCTGTATGTTCTAGGTCATACCCTACATGTTAAGCACAATACTATCCTAAGAGACTTGATCAGTGGCTAGGTGGGTATCCAGAACAATTAGGACTCTACTCCTGTTATGTATGCTCTAGTACTATTTTTCAAAATTATTGTGGATTATACATGACTTTTACAATGAAATAATACATATAAAAGCTTTATAATATTGAAAGTTATACATAATTTGCTATTGAGATAATTTAATTTTCATCAAACCTCAGTTTTCTGTATAAGAGAAGAAAATCTATCAATACTTTGTAAACCAGTTAATACTGCTGCATCCGATTATATGCATTGGCTTCTTCTCTATATCCAGGAGGAATATTCAAGATAAACATGAAGAAAAGGTAGAACAACCTGTGTTCATCCCCAGAAGGGCCTAGAAACAGAGCCCTGAATGTCATGCGTCCAAGGCAGGAGATAGTCCCCCTGGTCTTGGGATCTTAGAAATGAAGCCGTCCCATTTGAGGGGCCTAAGATGTCAGGTAATGAGACACAGAAGCCATGGCCTATCCCATCGGGATGGTGACTGGAGAGAGCAGGTAGCGGATGCAAGGGCCTCCTCTACTTCTTCCGTATTTCTTCATATTCACCTGTGTATCTGACACATGCCTCATGCTTTATTTTTCATCAACAGCTGTCCAGGACCGAGGAGGTTCTGGACACTAGGGAAGTTAAGACTGGTGTAGTCTTTTGCAAGCATCCAAACCTTGGGGAAGACATGCACTGAGAGCCTGGTATTGGGGAAGAGACCAGGGCACCCACTTGTGTAGTACAGGGGGCTTTGCCTCCTTCCTCACCACTGCCTGTGCAAGGCGAGAGGGAAGGGTGAGCCTAGTGGGCGATTAACAAAAAAGACGTTCTTTTCTGAATGTGTCCCAGGCCCTTTCCTGTATCCGTGGAGGCTAGGTACACAGTTTCTGCGTAGACTTGTAGTAAGCCACCTGCTCCCTCCCCAGCTCACACCCACACCTTCTGTCTCTGCCCAAGCCAGTGCTCAGATTCTAGAGATGGGCACCTGGGAGGCAGACGCTTACAAATGAGAAGTCTGACAGTAAGTATCAGAGGCTGGAACACAAAAGTTGCTCCAGACCAGTGCTGGTTCACTGGTGGGAAGTGATCCTCTAGAGGTGGTCTATAGGGACAGCATTCTCTCCTTCATCGTTCAGTAGGCACTGTATGACTGGTGACCATTTAAGCTTCTCTAACTGACCGGCAGTTTTGGCTTGAATTTGGGGTGAGGGATTGGCAGATTCTCACTCCACTCAACCTCTTGATGAGATTTTCATTAAATGAATCTCCCCCAAAAGGAAAAGTATGAGTGAGGTTTGGGTCTGAATATTGCCCTCTTTACAGCATTTGTAGCAGAAAGTTATAAGAACTTTTAGGTATTCTAGATCAGCACTGTCCAGTAGAACTTTCTGCAGTGTTGGAAATATTCCGTATCTGTGCTGTCCGATAGGTTAGCTGCTAGGCATATGTTGCTATGCGGCACTTGAAATACGGCTAGTGTGAGTAATTGAATTTTAAATTTTAATTAAATTTAAATAACCACACGTGGCTAATAGCTACCATATTAGGCAGGGCAGTTTTAGATTATGGATGCTATGTAGTCATGTTTTTACTACAAAGTGGATTTTGATGAAAATAACAATGTGCTTATTTACATTAAGCCTTTTAGGTTCTTGGCATATAAATCATTGATGTGCAGTGCATTCGGAACTAGCATGTAAACTTAACTCATTCATACATGTGTATAGGAGATCACAGGTACAAATATATTTTAGATGTAGAGTTTATCTGTTGCATGGTTTTGGCATATAGTTTGAAAATCAGGATTTCAGGAGTAAGGACAATCGTACATTAGTGAATGAACGCTGTGCACTTGAGTACTGTTTTAGAAGTTAGAAAGCTGAAGTGCCTACATGTCTTTCGACTTGCCTGTTTCTCTGAGTTTTCAATTATCTATATTTACTGGAAATAGTTATTACAGAGGTGGTTACATTAAGGATGTTTTCTGGGTACCCCCTCCTCCCTCCCACATACACACCAGTATCAAGGTTAGCTTCGGCTGTGAGGAGTCTGGGCCCCTGGGCACAGACTTCAGGTCGAGCGGTGGTGTGACCCACGGGGAGCAGAGCATATCACGTGGAGTTCCAGGATTCTGTTGGCTGCACGCACCGCTGTGCAGGTCTAAGCTGGGATGTGGAGTGTAAAATATCTTAAGGCCTGTCGCTTGGCATCTTTCTCATAACTTGGATGTCATGTGTGACAAATAGGTTAGGTTTGAGCCTGTGGTGTTGTAAATAATTTCCCTTGAATGTGTGCAGATAGTGTCTACTGATTCTTAGGATTGTTTACCTTCTGTTTAATTGTAAAGGGCAATGAGGTGTTTTCTTCCATGAGTCTCAGATAATTTTATATTTAGAGCATGAGAGTAGGTGACAACTTCAGGGCAGGATAGGAAATTTTCAGACTCTTGACTTTTAAAATCTGATTTCCTCGTTTGCCAGGTGATGATGGAGATGATGATGCCAGTGAAACCTGCATGTTGAGCCCATATCACAGCCACTTCCAAGTCCCCCAAACAACTGGATTTTTGTATTCTGTTAGAGAATCTGTATTAACAATGCCTTTGCCTTAGATTTAAAAGCAGCTACTTCCTTCACTTTTTAAGTGCTCTCTGCATGTTTAGAACTTTCATAAGAACTATATTTCACATTCAAAATAATGTAGTTGAGTAGTTTGAATAATATGTTCCAGGATTTCCAATTCACTTGTCACCGCCTTCAGAATTCAACTTTTGCTTGTTGTCTACATTCATTTCACTAAACACTGCATTTTAACAGTCATGGCACTGTCAATGGGATGTGTCTTTTTCCTGATATCAAAGGGTTAAATATCGACTTTTTTTTTTTCATCGTTGTCATCTGATACCTGGGAGCATCTTTTTATTTTTAAACTGTTTATCTCCCCCCACCCTCTACCAAGAGGAGGAAAACACTAGGAATGGATAATAATAATTCTCAATATTTGTTTGATTCTGTGGCGTACTGTACACTTCAGCATCAAAAGTCGATGGATGGGTTATTATTGCTAGTTGTTCTTATTCAGTCTATAAACCTAATTTGTTTTATTTATGATGGGAGAAGGGGAATTTATGAATTCATTTTACTAAGCAATTCTTGAGTCTTTGTAGTATGCCATTATGATGGATACGTTCCTGTTTTGAAGAAAAATGAAAAAACACAGAGTCCCTGAGATTATGAAGCACCTTTCGGCAAGCATGTTTTGTTGTGATATACGTGCATTTACCCATCTTGTTGTGGGGTATCTAAATGTTCTCCAGATGTCTTCAGTATTTCTTTTGAATAATCAGTATTTTTTCTTACAGTTTGGATTTCTCTTTCCTGTTTTGACAAATAATAGTTCTCTCCTCCCCCCGCCCCACCCCCGACTTTTGGAAAAGTCAGTAATCTGGGTAATTTCTATTAAGGAAGCTCTATTAAAACCAAGGAGTGATTGCAGTCCAGTTAATGAAGCAAAGCACGAAAGAAATGAGGACAGGAGCGATAGGGAGTTAGTTCACTAATGAAGCAAAGTACTTTGAAAGGTAAGGAAAAATAAAGAAGCCCCCTTGCCTTTCTTCCAGCCTGGTTGTTACCTGGAATTTTTGTTTGTTTGTTTGTTTGTTTTTGCGGTACGCGGGTCTCTCACTGTTGTGGCCTCTCCCGTTGCGGAGCACAGGCTCCGGACGCGCAGGCTCAGCGGCCATGGCTCACGGGCCCAGCTGCTCCGCGGCATGTGGGATCCTCCCGGACCGGGGCACGAACCCGCGTCTCCTGCATCGGCAGGCGGACTCTGAACCACCACGGCACCAGGGAAGCCCTGGAATTTTTACTTAGATAAAATCATAAACTACTTATATGTGCCTCAAACTAAACACAAAACCCCAAACACAGTTTAATTATTAAATTTTTGTTAATAAGATTATGGGAAGGTTATTAAACAAGTCTGTGAGACTTGCATAGGAAAGATGCTCTGCAAAAATGGAATTCCTTCTTCTATTAATAAGAATACTTGGCTTGTGTTCTTTTTTAATGGTTGAGTGTAATATTCTGCTTTTTTAGTCTAGTCTGTGAAGGGTGAAAGCAAGAAAATGACCATTACTTCACTCTACTGGAAAGGTCTTACCTAATTTGAGTTGTTTGTTGTTACAGTGTGTAGGGTTTCATTCTTAAAACCTCTTCAAAGGGTGGATGTATATTATCAAGACGTTTTCAATAAAATTTTAGCAATTTACCGAAATTTTACAAGAAGTCTTTCAAAAGAAACTGTAACAGTTGTAGAGTTGAGTTGTTGACTGCATTGTCTGAGTCAGTCCTTTTAAATATATCATCAGTTATAAAAATATGGATCCTTCCTCACATTCCCCCAGTAAATAAATAATATTTAAAGCTTTAGATTTCTCCTGCTGTAGTTTTCTCTGTATATAGTTTAGTTGGGTGAAATCTGTAAGAGCACTGCTCAAAGTGAGAAGTGATTCAACGGATATATATAAGCCATTTGGCTATTAAGGTTTTGTTTCTGCTGAGAAAGCACCAAGGTATGAGTTTAGAATGGGGGTGGGGAGAGTGTGTATAATGCTTTCTGCTTGTGATAGCTCTTTATTGATCTAAAGGGCATTTAAAGAGAGCTAGGTCACTCTAGTTGTTAGAAGAGCATTTTGTTTTCTCAAATCAGGATGGAAACAGTCTATCTTTTGAATGAGTTGGAATTGCATTGACTTCCTTGCCCGCCCGCCCCCTCCCCCTTTAATCTGTTACTGGCATGTGAGAAGTCTGCACACCACGCCTCTTTCGCTGGTTTGCTCTGTGGCTGCCCACGTTTCCCGGTTAAATTTTCATTCAGAATTGTCTTTGAAGATCATCCACTTCTTGATTTAACCGAGAACATTATGTTCGTCTTAAACTACTGTTGAGATTTTTTTAAAAGCAGTGTTTCATTTAACTTTACAATTCCTAAACTTCTTTGCTTAAAAATAAAACAGTAATTTTTGTTTTCTGATGAGGAGTTGGGCCTTCTACATGTGTGATGTGGCATCTGTCTGTATGACAGATGTCTGTTATTGACTCGCTGTAAGTTCCCTTGTGCATTGATATAATGGAATTATTGTTCTTAAAATAATTTATCCTAATTTATAGTAAACAAAAATTTTCATTTGGTAATTATATTCAGTCAGCAAGAAATAATATGCATAAACCTTGTTGTATTGACACAATGTTGCCCTTAAAAGTACTATTTTTGTTTATGAGCAATTGTGTTTAGTTCGTGTGGGTTTGGTGTACATTCCTTTGAGTCGGTGTCCATAGGGCAGCTATTGATTAAAGCCTTAAAAATTAGGGCAACAATTTCACTTCTAATCTTTGCATTTATTTTTATGTACTTCCAGGGCAGAGAACCCCAAATTACTCTCGGGCAAAAAAAAAAGCCTGGTAAACTAGGATAGCATTTGGGTTTAGCAAAGTTACAGGGTTTTAGAATTATAGGCACAGAACACTTTCCTGTATTTTTTAAGCCTTGAATTTAGAGAGGTGATTCTGTTCAGTTAAAAAGCGGAATTATTCCCTGAGCATTTTATGAAAAAGAGCACCAGGAAGTCTAGAGAGCAGACCTCACTGTGTTTTCTTGTGTATAGTATGGGGTGCCACTCTGAAAAACCATTGCAAAATGGGCCACCTTTTTACTTTGTTAAAGAGGAACAAAGAGTTGTAAAATGGAACATTGATTTCTAAATTTGAAGTTTTCTGTGTTCTCACAGGAAAGGTAAGAAATCGCCCTCCTAGAAGTCACAGAAAGAAGCCCCAAGCCCCTCAGCTCTTGCAGAGATGTCTTGGTCTCTAAGAGAAAACAGAGCCCAGCGCAGGAGGCGTGTGGAACTGTGCACGCTCCGTGGCTGGTCACCCCCTGCCTTGGGGCGGCTTCATCGAAACCAAGAACTTTTTACGTTCAGTCAACTTTCTTTCACTGTCAGATTTCAAGCCAAACCACATTTTGAAAATGTGATGCTATTCCGTACAACTGAGGTGTGTATTTTGGAGAGTGAAATGAAAGAAGTGACCAGTAAGGACCTTTGGGAGGTGGTGAACGCTGACTTAGAAAATTGTGACTTTGGCTCTTCCATGTGGAGCTGAGGTGACTTCTTTGCGCAGCATCAGGCCCAGCCCCTCAGCTGCTCGCTGGCTGTTGCCAGTCGGCAAGTACTGCGCCTCCGAGCCTGTGTCCTCAGCTGGGGTAACGGGCGTGGAGCCGGTCCAGGAGCACATGTGCCGGGCCCTTCAGCTGTTCCTGCTCCCTGTCTCAGGGTCACCATTCGAGCGGCCTCTGGATAGAAGCCTGGTGATCAGCAGTGTTACTGGGGATACTTGAAATTAGGCGTGAAGGGCAGGGTCACTGTATGCATAGCTCTTATCTCCTGTTGAATGTGAAATCCATACACAGGTAATATTCTCTGGTTGTTTGTTGAACTAGAAGTAAATGGGCACACGAGCCTGTCTGATCTTATATGGCTGAGGTTTTGTTTACTGAGGAACACATTTTTGAAACGAAAATTTATTTTATTTCTATATATTCCAAAATAAAGTAAGAAACATCATGTGGGGGGAGCAGCCTGCCAGTTTTTATCCTTATAAAAAATAAGTCAACTATTTTTACTGAAAGGAATGGATATACTGATTTATTTCCTAGAGTAATTTTATACACACACACACACACACACACACACACACACACACACACTCTCTTTTCAAAATACTACAAAAGGGTAAATGACAATTCAGCAATAAATCCAAATTTCCTTTCCCCCCTTAATTAAACAGTTCTTTCTAAAATTTCAAAATAAAACCAGGGTAAAATGCACCTCAGTGGTTCCTAATTTTGTTTTTAGTTTTTACTTTTAGAAGGTAGTGTTTCAGAAATCTGTGCCTGTGTCAGTTTCTTTAGTTTATAGTTGGTATAACTTATTTTGATAGGTTCTGTTTGTCTTAGTGTGTTTAAAAATCACTCTTTGTTTTACTTAGTTTATTTAACTGTGTTAAATTCTTGCATGAAAAAAGGAATGTAGAGTTAGATTAGAAAATAAGATAGAAGCCTAAACTTCAGTGATGAAAGTTTTCTTTGTTTAAAAATAGCTTTACTGGTTATCTTAATGATGTAGGTAATATATATATTCATTATAAAGTTGAGATTACTATGTTCTGTATCTTAGATTTTTTTTCTCTATGTACATTCATGGTAATCATTTTCTTTTAGAAAAACAGGGTCCTATCATCTATGTACTGTTTTATAACCTACTTAGAAAACTTAACATAATTTCTTGTCAAATATAGTTGTGTACCATCATTTTAAATGATTGCATAGCATCCATATGGAATGATGAATGAGCACATTTAAGAAAATATGAAGCCTAATTCCTATACACTAATGACGAAAAACCTGAAAGTGAAATTAAGAAAACACTCCCATTTACCATTGCAACAAAAAGAATAAAATATCTAGGAATAAACCTACCTAAGGAGACAAAAGACCTGTATGCAGAAAATTATAAGACACTGATGAAAGGAATTAAAGATGATACAAATAGATGGAGAGATATGCCATGTTCTTGGATTAGAAGAATCAACATTGTGAAAATGACTGTACTACACAAAGCAATCTACAGGTTCAGTGCAATCCCTATCAAACTACCACTGACATTTTTCACAGAACTAGAACAAAAAATTTCACAATTTGTATGGAAACAGAAAAGACCCCGAATAGCCAAAGCAATCTTGAGAACGAAAAACGGAGCTGGAGGAATCAGGCTCCTGGATTTCAGACTATACCACAAAGCTACAGTCATCAAGACTATGGTACTGGCACAAAAACAGAAATATAGATCAGTGGAACAGGATAGAAAGCCCAGAGATAAACCCACGCACCTTATCTTTGATAAAGGAGGCAAGAATATACAGTGGAGAAAAGACAGCCTCTTCAATAAGTGGTGCTGGGAAAACTGGACAGCTATATGTAAAAGAATGAGATTAGAACACTCCCAAACACCATACACAAAAATAAATTCAAAATGGATTAAAGACCTAAATGTACGGCCAGACACT
>NC_041223.1:10275471-10276270 GCF_002837175.3 Physeter macrocephalus | reverse complement strand
ACATATATACAATGGAATATTACTCAGCCATAAAAAGAAATGAAATTGAGTTATTTGTAGTGAGGTGGATGGACCTAGAGTCTGTCATACAGAGTGAAGTAAGTCAGAAAGAGAAAAACAAATACCGTATGCTAACACATATATATGGAATCTAAGAAAAAAAAAAAAGGTCATGAAGAACCTAGGGGTAAGACGGGAATAAAGACACAGTAGAGAATGGACTTGAGGATACGGGGAGCGGGGAAGGGTAAGCTGGGACAAAGCGAGAGAGTGGCATGGACGTACATACACTACCAAACGTAAAATAGATAGCTAGTGGGAAGCAGCAGCACAGCACAGGGAGATCAGCTCGGTGCTTTGTGACGACCTAGAGGGTGGGATGGGGGGGGGTGGGAGGGAGGGAGAGGCAAGAGGGAAGAGATATGGGGACATATGTATATGTATAACTGATTCACTTTGTTATTAAGCAGAAACTAATACACCATTGTAAAGCAATTATACTCCAATAAAGATGTTTAAAAAAAAGAAAATATGAAGCCTAAATATACTGTATAATTAAGCATTGCATATTTGAGTTGTCTTCCTTGTTATATTGATCTTTAGTGTTTAAAATGATACTTAGACTTTTTTAAAAATTCTGAGCGGTATTTAGTAACGATCAGCTGCTACTTTATTTTTATTTATTTATTTATTTTTGCGGTACGCGGGCCTCTCACTGTTGTGGCCTCTCCCGTTGTGGAGCACAGGCTCCGGACGCACAGGCTCAGCGGCCATGGCTCACAGGCCCAGCCGCTTCGCG
>NC_041223.1:10269806-10275138 GCF_002837175.3 Physeter macrocephalus | reverse complement strand
GGTACGCGGGCCCTCACTGTTGTGGCCTCTCCCATTGTGGAGCACAGGCTCCGGACGCACAGGCTCAGCGGCCATGGCTCACGGGCCCAGCCGCTTCGCGGAATGTGGGATCTTCCCGGACCGGGGCACGAACCCGTGTCCCCTGCATCTGCAGGCGGACTCTCAACCACTGCGCCACCAGGGAAGCCCTTAAGCTCTTTTTTTTTTTTTTAAATTGTACTTTAAATTAAATCAAGACCATGGAAGAGTTTGTTGTATAAACAAACAGAATTCCTCAAAACAGCCTTTTCCTTTCGATATATTTCTTTGAGATTCTCCTTGTTTATAGGAATTGTATCATGTTTATTTTGAAAAGAGAGAAATGTAATGTGCTTATGAGGGTAGCAGTCTGAGAGGGATGACAGATAATCTATAGCATGAACTATGCATGACGTAAGTCTGGGTTCTGAGACAGTTTTCTGTTCCCTCTGTCTTCAGAATAAACCCGTGCTTGCCAAGTGGCGAGATAAGCTCTCATTGATAACACTTGAATGAGAACTTCTTGCGTACCATGCTTTTGTTGCCATTTCAGAATCTCTTCTGTCTTGGGGAGAAGTCATAGTGATTCTGCATTCTGGCTTACTGTTGTGGGAGCCCTGTGTCCCATTGTCTCCCTCCACGCCTGGCCTTGTCTTGGGCCCAGCTGCGCGCCTTGTTACTGCATCTTGTGCCCTTTGGCCCCTCAGGGCTAGGAGCTGTCAAGGCTCCCTGTGACATCAGCAGTATGCGACTTGCAGGATGTACTGCATATGCTGAATCGGCTTTTTTTTTTTTTTTTTTTTTTGGTCCCTTCCCAATGAGAAAAGCAGGCGCTAAGTCTCATTTTGAGAATTTATTGCTATCTGTTGGGGACACTTTAGAGACCACTCTGCTTATTTGACTAATAGCCAAATGGAAGCTAATAGTCTGTTTTTACCATTGAAGCTTAAAATCCTACTAATTTCTTCCCCTGACAAAAAAAAATCTCTTCATGCTTATATGCTGAGACTGCAGACTGGCTCATTTGATACTTTGTGTAGGGAAAATTAGGATAGGATTATTTGTGTGATTTATGGTTTTAAATTCTTCTTTGATAGCATAATCATACGTGTATACTCAGGTCATAGAAGGTTGTGTGTATGTGTTTGTGTGTTTCTGTGCTTGTAAAAACTGGAAATTTGGAGTTAATGATTTTGCAAGAAAGAAGATATGTTTTTAAACAGCTTAACCTCAATTGAAGTATGATTCTCTTATTTGAAAAGGTTTATTTTTCATATTTTAGGAAAACTTACTAAGGTTTATGTGGTCTGTAAATGTTTTGTTTCAGATATTTGGAGGGAATCATTCTTTACTTCTTTTTTATTTTAGCTTGTAGGAATTGAAAAATATACGAACAATCAAAATATTAACATGGATGAGGTGCTAAATAGTAATAAGCACCAGAGGACATAAGAATGTATTAATCTCAAAGCTGCGTGATGATTTTTGTGTTGTGAAAGGTTAGCTTTTAAATTGCAATACTTAATTACTTTTCAAATGAATATTTCATTACAGTTATTTTTTTCATTGAATATACATCTACATACGTATTCTATTCCCCATGTGGTAGACATTGGTTATCAGCAGTTTGAAATTCAGTTATCCACCACCCCCAGCCTTTTTTTTTGCATGGAGCAGCTGTGATTGAGTTTCTTATTTAAAAAAAAAAAATTATGGTTCAAAGTAATAAAATTCAGCAGTGCTTTCACACGTTGAATGTGACTGCACAGTTTATTTTCTAAATTTTATCTAGGCTTGTCCCTGGTAAGAATATGACACCCACTGGTGTTTTCCACCTTCACACAGGCACTCCTGTTCATCTCGATGAGGCTATCTTTCTTACTCAGTCTCTTTCTACTTTACCTTAGCCGTGTGGAAAGTGTTTGTCATTTAAGAAAAATTACTGTTGATTATTCCCTGTCTGTTTTTCTAGGAATAAACTAAATTTGCACTTCTATTCATGAATATATATTAATAGTTGTAGAAAGCTTAGAATACTTACATTAAGTTTAAAAACAGTGGTTTCAATGTAGGGAAAAAGCTTTGTTATATAAATATGGATAACTTTATAGATTGCTAATTATCTTTGGGGGGAATTTGTGAACAGTAAAAAATTTTTTGGTTGTTAGCTTGATTATCCAGAAGTCATATTTAAATGTACATTTGGGGTTTATTGCAGATTATGCAAAAATTCAGTAATCTTTACTAAGGTCTGAGAATTTTCAGATTAGACTTATTTAATTTCGTCTTTATGATGTAGGTGGTATATAGCTTTTGTGTTTTAATTACTGAGATGTATTTTTTGTATATTTACATACTTTGCCTTTATTTTATTTACTGCTTGTTGATGCAGTACTAGCAGAACTAGATGGTACCTCTGATTGGCCTCAGCAGAGAGACCACAGCTTCTCATAGTATCTGAGATATTTAGGGAATGCTGTCCATTTTCTGTCCAGTAAATGGAATGAGTCTCCATTTGTATATACTGTTAATATTCAACAAGGTAGACCTACAGCCAAGCGAATTGTAGTTAGCCATTTCTTGCTTCACTGGAAATTCATGTTAAGACTTTAGAGTGGGCAAATAATACTTTGTTATTTATTGGTATATTGCTGTCCACAATACACCAAGACTTTAAAATCTTGTTAGTCTTCTTATTTTGATAGTGTAAATGCTTAGAAGGAGTAGTTTCAACTTGTGGAAAAAGTTATTAGAGCACAAATATAGGTAACTTTTAATAGCCTCTTTTTCTAGCTCTTTTAATAACTTAGTCCATTTCCTTTTTCTCTGTATTTGCTCTTTGTTAATGGTGATGATGTTGTCCTACTTTTAAATTGCCTTGATTAGAGATTTTATCTCAACCATCATTAGAGGTATATAAACCTATTTTGCGGGACTTTGAAAGGGTCATAGTATTCTTTTTATTTATTTATTTATTTATTTATTTTTAAATTTTTGGCTGCACTAGGTTTGTTGCTGTGTGCGGGCTTTCTCTAGTTGCGGCGAGCGGGGACTCCTCTTCATTGAGGTGCACGGGCTCTAGGCGCGCAGGCTTCAGTAATTGTGACACGTGGGCTTAGTAGTTGTGGCTCACAGGCTCAGTAGTTGTGGCGCACGGACTTAGTTGCTCTGTGGCATGTGGGATCTTCCCGGACCAGGGCTCGAAGCCGTGTCCCCTGCATTGGCAGGCGGATTCTTAACCACTGTGCCACCAGGGAAGCCCAGGGTCATAGTATTCTTGCTGTTTTTCAAAATATACCTTACATTTGAACATTTGAAGATAAGCATTACTGAATACAAATTAGTTTCGTACATACATGTGTACATGTATATACACATACACTTTTTAGATAAGAATAGTCACAGTATTAAGGTAAGAATCACCATAGGAAATATCATTAAATAGGTATGAAAAAGTCATGAAGATAAATCAGTTGTCATCAGTGAGGTTAATGATTAATTTGGCAAATGGGATTTTTTTTTTCTTCCTCTTGATGCTTTTCCCTCTTTTGATTGGTTTTCACTGCTCTCTGAATGATGAATAAGAAAAAGAGAGAGGAGGAGGGAAAGAATGTGTATATTTGTGCAGTTGGTGCATAAAATTTATTTTAATGCTTTAAAATATAGTAATATTAATTTACCTTATGTATTTCATTTGAAATAAAAATTTCTAGTCTGCCATTATGGGTTAAAGCATACGTTGTATTTGTTATTATTATCATAGTGAAAATCTAAATTTTAGACTTTTCTGAATGTATTTAATATTATTTGAATTGATCAGTGAGTTGAAATTATCTTTTCTTATAACATCAACTTACAATTGTACCTGAAACATACATATTGTATGAACCTCATTTTGGGGGACTTGCGGTTATTTTGACAATGATGGAGGTAAGATTCACAGAGAATTTTGATTCATTCACTAGGGAGCTCAGTTACAAAATTTATTCTTCGGTTAAGTAAATCTTTGCAGTAGATATATGCAGAATTCAGGTGCATGTAGATTTTTGCACACTGAATTTGTTTCCTCTTCATTATGTCCTAGGAAAGGATTGTCCTTCTTTCACCTTAGGTCACCAGGGACCTTTCCCAGTCCCTGTCTGTTCACGCTCTTTGCCCACTGGGTCGGAGTGCGGGGCTGCCGGTGTGCCACAGAGCCCGTCTTTGCCGTGTTGTTAGCTAAGACGCCCTTAAACACCGTATCTGGATGTTGTCCATAACCTGGAAATGATTCTGTTAAACTGTTGTTATTGGTAATGCTGCTTGGTAGCCAGTATTTTAATTTTAATTACTGAGTATTATAAGTTGAAACAAATATTTGAATATTTTGCTCATTTTGCCCTTACAGTACAAACATTTTACAGAAATGAGGGTAAAATGGGAAATTGAGAATGATAATATTAGTGATGAGAAATGTGTCTGAAAAATATAATACAAAGATGTGAAACATTTGGGGAGGATAAATGTAGAGAATATTTTGTCCTAACTGATTTTTCATTGCCCCTTAGCAAAAAAGTAAATCCTCCTTGGAGATTATGTTTTAGAAGGAAAAGTATAAATTAATCCTTTCTTCTCTTCTCCCACGTCATTTTCATGCCCATCCTCATCTTCATCACCATAACTCTGTCTGGTGTAGAAGTCCCACTGGGATTACCTTTGCTCTTGGGTTTTGTACATGTTTCTAGAAATCTCCTGTTTGAGTGTAGGATTACCTCTAATCTCAAAATTCTTGTCACCTCCAGTGGTTATAAGAATAGAGTCTGCTGCAGTTAGTTGGATCTGCATTTGAATCTCACTGCCACCACTTCTGGCTCTGTGATCTGAGCAATTTCTTTGACTTTTCACCTGTTTGTTTTGCTGAAAATGGGAATAAAAGTTCTTTTTCACAAGGTTATTGTCAGGATTACTTAAGATCATGTAAGTACAGCACCTCAGTAAGTGGTAGCTCATTTTTGTTGTTAATGGTTAATTCTGGCTTGAGGTTCTTTGCTGCCTGCTTGGAGTGAAGGAATGGGAACAGATCTCTTACAACTTGTGAGTAGAACCCAGACGCATAGAGCAGGGCCCTCAGCCTGCAGCCAGCTGACTTTTGCTCCAGAGGGAAGCACTGTTGTAAAGAACGGTTAGCTTCTGGTAACACTGGTTCTGTTTGTGAGTTGAAATATTTCTTGGGCTGAGACTTTTTTTTTTTTCTTTTTTCTTTTTTTTGCGGTACGCGGGCCTCTCACTGCTGCGGCCTCTCCCGTTGCGGAGCACAGGCTCCGGACGCGCAGGC
>NC_041223.1:10268388-10269454 GCF_002837175.3 Physeter macrocephalus | reverse complement strand
GGCAGGCGGACTCTCAACCACTGCGCCACCAGGGAAGCCCTTGGGCTGAGAAATTTAACTTCAGTTTAGTGTACTTCTGGAATGCATTCCAGGTTCCAAACAACTTGACTTAGAGATGAACTTTAGTGTAAGTTATTTGTATATTATTTCAATAACGGTCACCAAGTAAAAACATACCCTGCTATTAATATCTCAGTTGATTTTATTTGTGTTTGTGTGTGTCAACAAAATTATCCAGAAAATATTCAATATGAATGTAAATCTCTATTCAAAATAAGTTTGTTGGTCTAGGCTAAAACTGTATGCCATTCCAGCCCAAGGGTGGGTGGTGGCTAGATTTGTACTGTTTATGTCTTGCTCAAGCTGCCTGCCTGTCATATGTTGGACCTGGTTCTCTCTCAGCCTTGTGTTGACCGTCCTACCTATTCTTGGATCTCTAGTGGAGAAAGATAATTTTGCTCCAGTGTGTGTCTTGTGTGGAAGTGTAGATGGCTGGTTTTCTCTGGGTGCTGCCTTTTCTCTCTGCTGCTGGTTTCCTTAGCTGGGGAAGCTCTGATGCGAGTCATACATATAAACGACAGACTGCTGTGTCCTCATTCATCCTCATGTACCCTAAAATGCACTGTGGATGACATTTGTAGAAATTTATTTCTAATTAAGAATTATTATCACAGAGTAAAAGAAATTTGGGGGGGATTTTGGGGCTTAGAATTCAAATAGTTTGAATTCAGACATTCTTGTTTTTGCTTCTCCTTGCCTGTGATCTTGAAAAAATTATGACTTCTCTGAAATTGCAATGTCTTCGGTAAAATGAGCCTCCTATCCTTATTGATAGATTACATGAGCTACCTAATGTAAAGGGCTAACAGATTCCTTCCTACATACAGTCGGACTTAGTTTATTCCCATGTCATTTAGCCTCAAGCTCCTTATCTTTATTTATTTTTATTTTTTAATTTTTTAAACATCTTTATTGGAGTACAATTGCTTTACAATGGTGTGTTAGTTTCTGCTTTATAACAAAGTGAATCAGTTAGCTATACATATACATATATCCCCATATCTCC
>NC_041223.1:10263352-10267926 GCF_002837175.3 Physeter macrocephalus | reverse complement strand
CTCCATACTGTTCTCCATAGTGACTGTATCAATTTACATTCCCACCAACAGTGCAAGAGGGTTCCCTTTTCTCCACACCCTCTCCAGCATTTCTTGTTTCTAGATTTTTTGATGATGGCCATTCTGACCGGTGTGAGATGATATCTCATTGTAGTTTTGATTTGCATTTCTCTAATGATTAATGATGTTGAGCATTCTTTCATGTGTTTGTTGGAAGCTCCTTATCTTTAAAACGGGGATAATAACATGTAGCATAGGTTAACACAGAGTTAATTGAGAAAAGGGGGTGTGTATTCAGAGAATATTTCTGGATGAGATATATCAATCAGGAAACAGTGGAAGAGCTTGGGAATGTGTTAGTTTCCTATTACCATGTAATAAATTACCACTAATTTAGAGGCTTAAAACAATGCCATTTATTATGTCATGGTTTCTGTGGGTCAGCAATCTGGGCATGGTGTAGCCAAGTCCTCTGCTCAGGGTGTCAGTTGGGGCCAGGGTATCATCTGAGGTGTGGGGTTCTCTTCCAAGCTTGTGTGGTTGTTGGCAGAATTTATTTCCTGCAGCTGTAGAACTTAGGGCATCTTGCTTCTTCAAGGCCAGCTGGAGGGAGTCGCTGACCCTATTAAAAGGGCTCTCCTGATTAGGTCAGGCCCACCCAAGATAATCTCCCTTTTGATTAACTCAGAGTCAATCAATTAGTGACCTTAATTTCATCTGCAAAGTCCCTGACCTTTGCCATATAATGTAACTTAATCATGGGTTTAACATCCCAACATATTCACAGGCCCTTGCTGTGCTCATGGGGAGAGGATTATACAGGGTATGTACATCAGGGGCCAGGCATCTTGGGAGCCATCTGAGAATTCTGCCTACCACAGAGTGGGAATGGATTGGGAAAGATTTACATTCCTTATTTCATAGAGCTCTGAACTTTAAAAATTTTTAAATAGTAACAATTCAAAAGCCCAAGACAATTTTTTAAAATTCACTTGACAGGAGAGCGCCTCCAGAACTTCTAAGTAAAAATTACGAAATTGAAATTCTAGAAGGAGTTTTAGCTCATATCTATGAAGTCAACAATAGCAGGTCTCAAATTTTATTGAGCACTTAACAGTCTCTGAGGGACTGACAACCAGAAATAAGAAGTTAATGGTCCAGGGGAGCCCGGTGGTTTTCTCAGCTGCCCATTTCACCTGGTGCCTCACCTTTGTCTCTCTGAGTATAAAATTATACAAATCTACATTATTAAGAATTTTTCCTTAGTAACCAGTGGAAGATGAACATTTAGTAAGCAGGTAAACCTAATCTTGAGTACTATAGTTTGAAATCAGTCCCCTAAGCTGAGAGGCTTACCCACTGTTTGTTAAAATAGGAGGCTGTCTCTGCCACATCTTTTCAGGTAGTCCCTTGCTCTCTCCTTAGTAATCCTTTAGGACTCAGGTGAGCAGTTGAATTATAGCAGTCTCTTCATGTTCAACTGGATCTAGCCAGAGGAACCTGCAGAAATCAGACATCGAATTGGCTGTGGTTCAGAGATACTTCTCTTTAAAACAATCTTCTATCAAAGCACCCACCAAAAAGGTTATCCTAGGAGTTCTGGTAAAAATAATTCTGTTTAAAAGACACTTTAAACTTACAGGAGTTTTTTGGTATTTTGATTCTTTTGAAGGAAATAAATAGAAAAATCATGGAAATAAGTCATAGTTTATGTGATTGACATCTCTTCATATTGCATTGTTGTAGTCTCACATTATATTATATAAGTGAGAAGTGCCAGTCTGAGGTGTGCTGTGCAGCACAGTAGCCTTTGGATACATGTGGCTGTTGAGCACGTGAAGTGTGGCTAGTACCATAGAGGAGCTGAATTTGAAATTTTATTTAATTTTAATGAATTTAAAGTTAAATAGATACATGTGGTTAGTGGTTGTCATAATGACAGCACAGCATATAGAACGTTTCTCTTGTCATAGCAAGTTCATTTGAGCAGTGCTGGTGTAAGTGAATGTAGTTTATAAGTTCATGTAATAAAGAGCCAACTAAATGAGTTTTAATATCCGTTCTGGTTCTCAAATTCTGTGCTTTATTGTTTCCTATAAATTACTTTAAAATGCATTTTAATAGGATATATAGGTTTATTTTATTAGTGAGGGTCTAAGTTGCTCATCTTCCTGCATATATATTTTTACTTTTATGCAGTGAAACCAATTTTTATGTTGTTTTAAAAGGAACTTAGTTTTTTTAAGCATCACAGAATTCCCACTATTAAATAAAGAAGCTAGAGGCATATGAAATTCATAAAGAATATTCCATTTAGTTTATATTTTTAACTCTCCAAAACCACTCCTGGAATGAGCCTGCCCCCTGCCCCCATGAACACATTTATTTTTGGTTCAGTTTGATTTAGTAACTTATCTCAATAGCTATAACATCAGATTTATTTAAAAATTCCTTCATAACCATTTAGTGACAATTCTTCACTCTGATTATGAATGGAAAACAGGAAAATATTGAGATGTGTATTTGTGGTTATAATGAAAACATGTGTTGTGGTCTGTGTCTTTTTGTTTTATTTCCAACTCCCAAACTTCTTGGCTATTCTGGTTAGTTTTTACATGGCTTAAACAGAGGTTTTCTGTGTATCTCAAAAGTTTTCCTTATGGAATGTTTTTCTACAACATTTTGCTCGATTAATTTAGATGTGATTTCCCAAAGGGCACCTAACTTGAAAAAATTATTTTATTCATTCAGGGATTGACAATGCCCAGATTTTAGGAGAACAAAAAAACCTCAGAGAGTGTGGGGAGGAGTGAAGTAAAAACTGTAGTTTTGAATTTTGAGTTTTCACTGTGGGTATATTTCAAAGCTGTCTATGTACATTTTACTTTTAATACTCTGGATAAAGATGTGCAATCTCAACAAGTTCAGATTGACTACAGTTCAGGGTTTTAAAGCATGTAAACTCTTCGGGGAGCTTTAGTTTTATAAACCTTGTAATAACAAAGTCATATGAGTCCTACAGTCATTATTCATACTTCTTAGTTTCTTACAAGGGAAGCATTATCGACTCTTCTTTCTGCAGAGCATACCTCATTTTAAAACACATTGAATTATGGTTATCAAGTAGTGTTATAGTAAATACTCTTGTTGGGTTAATGTACATGAAAGGCTAATTGTGTGGAGATAGAGAACAAAGTGTTGCAATTTTGCCTGAGATTGGAGAGGGTAAAGGTTAAATTGTTCCTTGAAAATGTAAAAACACAGAACAGAAAACAACCCTTAGTACTGTTCTCTGCCATCTTCTTCACACAAGACGTATTATTATGTCAATGAAATTCAGATAACTAAAAAGCCAAGTGAAAGCAGGTATAAAATCTCCTATCTTTTAGTTTACCTTTTGTTAGATATTGGCAGGTTTGTTACAACTCAGTGGGTGGCATCACCTGGACCGTAGAATGTATTGGCTGTGATTTGTTGTGTTGTTTTAGCTCTAGCTTCAGGGTTTCAAATATACATTTTTACTTATCACAGCCTATCTTCAACTTTTATTACACCACTTCACAGGTAGTGTAAGAACCTTACAGCAAGGTACTGTTTTCTCCCCTTGGGCCTTTTTGCTATTATTATCACAGGTTTAATTAGCCGCTTATACATTTTATTTACCCACCATTTGATGGATATTTGGGTTGTTTCACTTTTTGGTTTTTATGACTACTTCTGCCAGGAACAGTCATGTGTGAGTCTTTCTGTAGACATAATGTGTTCATTTCTCTTGAGTAGTTACCTACTAGTGGAATTTTGCTAGGACATGTGGTAAATTTCTGTTTAACAATTTAAGAAACTGCTAAGCTGCTTTCCAAAGTGGCTGTACCATTTTACATTCCTGCCAGCAATGTTCCTCTCCACATCCTCACCAATATTTATCTTCTTTCTCTTCTTTGTTAGCCATTCTTGTGGATGTGACTGGGGTTTTAATTTGCATTTCCCTAATAGCTGATGATATTGAACATCTTTTCATGTGGCATTCGCCATTTGTATACCTTCTTTAGGGGAAATGTCTATTCAAATCTTTTGTCCATTTTTAAATTGAATTATTTTCTCTTCTTCTTATTGAGTTTTTAAGGGTTCTTTATATATCCTGGCTGCAAGTTCTTTATCAGATATAATTGGCAGATATTTTCTCACAGTCTGTGGCTCATCTTTTCACTTTCTTAAAGGTATCTTTTGAAGCCTCGCTCCCCCAAAGCCTTTAATTTTACTGAAGTTCAGTTTATCATTTTTTAAAACCACATCTGATTTTTGTGTGAAGTGTATGATTGCTTCATTTTTGAAAGATATTTTCACTGAATATAGAATTTTAGTTTGACAGTATTTTTCTTTCAGTACTTTAAAGATATTGCTCCGTTGTCTTCTGGTTTTCTGTTTCTGTTTCTGTCTTGTTGTTCTTTGCGTAATGTGTTATGTGCACCCACCCCCCTTAAAATTATCACTGGTTTTAGGCAATTTGATCATTACATGCCTGTAGTCATAGCTGTGTGGCTGTAGTTTTCTTTGTCTTTTTTTTTTTTTTTTTT
>NC_041223.1:10255732-10263254 GCF_002837175.3 Physeter macrocephalus | reverse complement strand
GGCCACGGCTCACGGGCCCAGCCGCTCCGCGGCATGTGGGATCCTCCCGGACTGGGGCACGAACCCATGTCCCCTGCATCGGCAGGCAGACTCTCAACCACTGCGCCACCAGGGAAGGCCCCCCCCCTTTTTTTTTCTTTGTCTTTTGCTTGGAGTTCATTGACTGTTTTGGATCTGTGTATTTACAGATCATCAATTGGCAATTTTTCAGCCATTTTTTTCTTCACAACGGATATTGAGAGAATATTATTTCTTCCATAAATTTTGTTATTGCCTTTGAATTTTACTGGGTAAACATGTGCTAGACATCATTTTAGTGCTGTTTTGAAAGAAACATGGAAGTCCCAGTATATGGTACAGAATCCATTTCTTCACCATGAAAAATCTTCGTTCTTCTGCAATACAAATTATTGAAGACTGTCGTGTGTCATTCTATAAAAAGTTATTTTCACTGTGCTACTTTATTAGCTGGATCTTTACTTAAAAACCTATTTAGTTCCATGGTAGGAGTATCTTCATTAATATAATCCAAAAAAGAATTTAACTTGAGAGTTTTGTTAGTTTAAAAGAGAACTATTTCCTTTGGAGAATCATAAGTTCTACCTTGCAGTAGGATATATTTAAATGTGATATATTACTTTTTCCAGCTACATATTTTTTTCCAGGCTTCCTTATTATAGAAGAATCAAACTGTTATTCTGTTTGTTCCAAATCTCTTTCCATTTTTTATCCATATGGCAGCTGACTCAAGTGTACATGATAGTACATTTACATTTTTGAGTTAAAAGTAATAAACCTGTTTTTTTGTTTGTTTTGTTTTGCTTTTTGGTGTTTTTTGGTTTTGTTTTGGTTTTTTTGCTGTTGAATTGCTTAATGAATGAAAGAAGATTTAAATGTCTTCGGTGCTTATGTCTCAGTTTGTAAAATGAATAATCCTGAAAGTACTAGTAGTGTTGATAATGCTACATGATTGTGATTTAAGAATTTTACTTTCTGTCATTAGTTTGCATATTTTTCTGCTTACAGTATCATTGAAAATTCTCAATTTACAGAGATCCCACCTTTGCAAAGATAAGTATATAGTATATCATGTTATAATAAAATACCTATCTAAAGTAACTGCTGAAATGCCTAGTTGGAAACTTTTATCCTTTCTAGGTCAAGTTCCCGTGTTTCCCTTATACAGAATAAGGCAGACTGACTCAGCTGTAAACTCTCCATATCCTGCCATTGGGAGAAATTACCCACCCCAGTGACAGGTGTGGGAGGCTGGGAGGACAGGATACTGCTGCTCATTTTCTTTGCTCCTGAGGGTATTAGAAATTACTACTTGCTCTACCTGAATGTGCACTTGGTAATGGTCCAGGAACATTCGAGATTTGCATGAAATACACACATGAATTATTTTTAGTCAGTTCGTTCTTCCTTTTAAATGCTGAATGCAACGTGGCTTTTCTTTCTCTTTTTTTTTAAACTACCCAATTTAAAAGACTCTAAAGAAAGTATCTTTAAAAGTTTAGTATTTCTCATTAAACATTCATCAAAATTTCTAATAAGGCTTAGATCCATAATTATAGTGTTATAATTTGATTAGTATATCTGGAAAAGAATTGAGCTCCTTTCCGTGTGCCAGGCAATGTGCTGACTACTGGGCATACGGAGTTGAAATTCATGGTGCCTTCCCCTGAGGGGGGTGTCTGGTCAAGTGGCAGAGGCGCTCCATGAAGCGGTGCCATGGGATGAACTCTGTGGTGTCAGCTGAGGCCCGGTAGGAGACCCAGCGAGGGTTACTCTGCAGCTGAGGGGGAGGACCTTTCAGACTGTGGAGAGGGTCTGCCCTGTGCAGCAGTGTGGAGACTGTACATTGCAGAGGGGGCAGTCGTTTTCCATGTGCCAGGAGCTGAGATTTTAGTTTGAAGCATTGAAGAGCCTTCGACATACAAAGTAGGGCATAGATCTTGGTGGATGTTTTTGGAGATAACCCCTTTCAATCACCTTCATTTGCTGCAAGAAACAATTTCATGGTAAATCTACTCAGTATTTATTTTGATACTTACATTTTGGTATAGATCTCTGTCATCCTGGCAGTTGTGTGAAACCACTGTGCTTTTTTTTTTTTTTTAATACATTTATTTATTTATTTGTTTTTATTTTTGGCTGCACTGGGTCTTCGTTGCTGTGTGTGGGCTTTCTCTAGTTGCGGTGTGCGGGCTACTCTTCGTTGCGGTGCGCGAGCTTCTCATTGCGATGGCTTCTCTTGTTGTGGAGCACGGGCTCTAGGCACGTGGGCTTCAGTAGTTGTGGCACACGGGCTTAGTTGCTCCGCGGCATGTGGGATTTTCCCGGACCAGGGCTCGAACCCGTGAACCCTGCATTGGCAGGCGGATTCTTAACCACTGCACCACCAGGGAAGCCCCACTGTTCTTGTTTAATTCATGACTTGGCGAGAAAAACAAAAGGTGTCTAATTTCTTGAGATTTCTAGCAAGCATCCTCCCTTGTCTAATTCTGTGTGTGATGCCAGTGCTGCCCCGACTGTGAGAAGGCACCGTGAGTCTCTTTCTCTGAGATTGCCCACACACTCACATTAGCTGTGGACGCACAGGGCAGATGACGTTTGGTTTGGTTTTATTGAGGGGTGGTAGTAAAGCAGGGAATGGGAGGTAATTAATGGCCTAGTTAACTGAAATTGGGAAATGGAGAGTGTCTGCCTTTCTTCATGTCTAGTGTGTAGAATCAAACATGGGAAAACAAAAATGGGTTAAAGGCACCTATGTCCCTTTTTAAGTTTTCAAAACTAGGTAAAATTTAGAAAAGTGTAATCAGTGATACTAAAAAATCAAACGAAACTCTTTTTTGTATAAAATATTGATATGTCTATATATCCTTAAATGCACATTCATACAATCATTAATATATGTTATTTTTTAAGTTCTTCAATTTGGTATTTTTTGATGACCTTTGAGTAGATGAGGATTATAGCTTGCTTTCCACCCTCTCTTTCCCACTCTTCACCATCCTCCCAATGTAATTATATCTCAACTTTTGGTTAAGCCTATATTACTATTTTCGTTATTGTATAATTTAAAGTATTGTTCATATTAATGTAAGTAATATACAGTACTGTAATTACACTTCCTTTCTTGGGTAACTTTTAGTTTTGCCTGGAGTTAAAATTTGCCTCATTTTTTTCTCATGGTTGGTTTTCTTTGAACATCCAAGTAGCTCTTCCCACACCCTTCAACAGCTCATCAATAAGACAGTTTTTCATACTATCATACCTACCAGATACTTGTTTTCAACGCTATTTTTTTCCCCTTAAGAGACATACTTTCTGAATTTCCAGAGTCTCCTATCCCAATTTGGAGTGGTGGTTATTTTTAGATGTATACAGCTGTATCCTGGGGTGTCCCTTCATTATTTTTCTGACTCTTAGCCTCTTATTTATGGATCTTCTGTTTCCTAAATCACTTATTTGATTGTGCACAATCTTCAGTAGCTTCATGGGAAAGTGAGCTTGGGAGGTAAATTTTTTGACCTTGTATTTTTAAGATACCTTCAGTATACGCTCACATTTAAATAGCTTGGCTAGGCTAGACAGAATAATCTATGATGGAAATAATTTTCTCTAAGAATTAAAAAAATAAAACCTTCCAACTTCTGATATTCTTGCCTTCAAATATCTTGTGTTGCTGTTGAGAAATTAGATGCCGTTTTGCCGAGTGGTCCTTTCTTAGTATGTGACCTACTCCCCCGTCCCTTCTAGGAGCTATTGGGATTTTTCACCCATGTTCTAAAGTAATGAAGTGGGTTTCTTTGGATTTTTGTTGTTGTTGTTCAGCAACACAGTTGTTGAATTGTGTGCTGGGCACTAAGTTTATACTAGTCTTCATTTCTGGGCAATTATGAGATTTATTTGATAGTTTCTTTCTCTCCCTTTATCTACTCTAATTCTGAAACTCCTGTTGGTTGGATTTGGAAACTGGATTGATCTTTTCTTTCCTCTACTAATTTTTCCATTCCTTTAGTATTTTCTAAGTGATAATGTTGACTTTATCTTACAACCTGATTATTTTTGTTTGTTTGTTTGTTTTTGTTTGTTTTTTTTTGTGGTATGCGGGCCTCCCTCTGTTGTGGCCTCTCCCGTTGCGGAGCACAGGCTCCGGACGCGCAGGCTCAGCGGCCATGGCTCACGGGCCCAGCCGCTCCGCGGCATGTGGGATCCTCCCGGACTGGGGCGCGAACCCGGTTCCCCTGCATCGGCAGGCGGACGCGCAACCAGTGCGCCACCAGGGAAGCCCCACAACCTGATTATTATTTTATCTTTCTTTTTATATTTTTTATTTCAAAGTGTTTATACCCTGTTCCTTTTTATAGCATCCTTTATTTGTTTCATGGATGCGCAATATCTTTTTTTCCCTTTGAAACAGAATGTTATTTAAAAAAAATGTTTCTTCTATTCCTTGCATCGTCTCTGTTCCTTCTGAGTTATTCTTTTTACTTTTTATAATCTCTCTATGCCAGAGGCTTTGCTCAAGAGTGTTCTTATACGAGTGTGAAGCACTGAACTACTGTTGGGAAGCTCTCCATGTGAGCTGGACTTGTGGACTGGCAGGCGTTTCTTTAGGGCCATCATGTTATCAGCCAGCTTTCTCATTGGGGACTTTGTCAGGTTGCTGTCTGAAAATCTTTTTCTCTGGAGTTCATAGTTTATTTTTTTCCAGAGGAGGTACCTGTAGTCTGCTTGGAGAGATGGTGAATGATGTTTACGCTTGGCTGCTGACGTTCTGGAGCTGGATTAGGGAAGGGGGTTTCAGGTCTCAGTGCTCAGTACTTATCTCATTACAGCCTGTTGCCATCTCCTGGGCTGTCTCCTCCCTGGGAGCCCTGAACATTTCTGGTTCCATGTCTACAGAGAATCCCCCTTATCTAATAGGGATGGTAGTGGTCTGATGCTTTGGTTTTACAGACTTTCATTTAATTCCCTTGATTTTAGTCTGGAGATCCCCAGCTCTTGAGCTTTCTAGGTTATGCAGGCTATCTTGGTTTGTTCCTTATTGATATCCTATGTCTTGTGCCCCTCAGACATTTAGGATTGGCCTTCCTTGTCTCTGAGTTGTTTCTCATCCTTCCATTTCCTTTTACATCTGCATATATTGTTAGTAATATTGTTTCAGTTAACAGATAACCTCAAAACCTCATTTTATTAAAGCAATCATTTTATTATCTCTCCCTGTTTCTTTGGGTCAGGAATTCAGGAAAGGTGAGGTTTCGGCCAGCCATCTCTCACATGGTTGCAGACAAGACATTGGCTGGAGTTGGGAGGAGGGCAGAGAGCAGCTGGCAATTGGCTAGTCATCTCTTCATGTTGTATCAGAGCAAAAGCTTAGAGACAGAAAACAGTGTAGCACCGTTGTGCTGCAGCGGTAGTGCGGCCTAGCTCCAGAAATAGGAGTAAGCCATGGGAGATGGACCCATTAGCTTAATAATCACTGGAACTAATTCTCTTTTCAGCTTTCCCTTGGGTCTTTTCAAATTTCTACTTAAATCTTTTCTCAAAATACAATTTTCAGATCCTTATTTTTGTCCCACGGGGCTCTTATTCTGCTGTTTTAAAGGAACCTCAACATGACTGTGGAAGAAAAGGACATTCTGGATACATGAGGAATGCGCCAAAGCAGTTATTTTCCAAATTGGGATTTGGATCTCCTTGGACCTGTTTGGTGTCTGCTGGCATTTTAGGAATTTTCGAGGGGTGTGTCATAATGATGTGATGTTACTGGAAAGTAAAGTGAGGAAAAGCAGCTCTCTCTGAATGCTTTGGAGAAGGTTCCAGGGAGGGAAGCCGTGGGTGGTGCAGGTGCTAGGTGGAAGTGGCTGTGGCTGAATCTCCAGCACAGATCTGGAAAGAAATCAGAAGATTTCGCTCAGCTAAACAGAGTGTATTTCAGAAACTGTTTTTGCGAGTAAAGACTTTCATTTCCAGATAAACACAGTAGATTATTATTAAACACTGCTTTATTTTTTTAAAAGTTCTTATGGAAAGAAAGCTTCAGTGTATTTTAAACATTTTGAGATGCTTTCAGGCTGTGGCTGTTAAGAGCAGCCCATGACATATTTTATTGATAGCAGACTTTGAAAGAAAAAAGAGTAAAGAGTAGTGAGAATATTGTGTTCTGTAAAAATTACTAAAATGATTTTAAATCGATGGTAGATTTTGGATTGTCCCTTTCTAAAATCAATGTAATAATATCCCCAGCTTTGAGAAACTTAGCTGGCAAAGTCTTATTTAGTGTTTGTGTA
Source organism: Physeter macrocephalus (assembly GCF_002837175.3). Lineage (NCBI taxonomy): Eukaryota > Metazoa > Chordata > Mammalia > Artiodactyla > Physeteridae > Physeter > Physeter macrocephalus. The sequence goes on along the minus strand of NC_041223.1, from coordinate 10,256,952 downwards.
TAGAGTGTAAAGAAAGGTTTTTAATTCAGAGTAAATGTTCATGTTCAAAAGACAGTACATGAATCTGGAAGAAGGAAATCTTTAAATTTGAATTGTAAGGCTGTCTGCTCATATTTAATTGACCCATGTTTAAACATGGGTTGCAATGGATCATTTGCTATTTAACGGGCTTTAACGACCTCAGGTAACTCCTGTTTTTATATTACATTGGCTGTTTATTTTTTGTTAATTTACTTTAGTATTCAGCTTCCTATAGACAAAGTTTTTCTTTTTATAAGTATAAAAAACTACTGTCTTGAATCTTTCTCTTTTTATTAAAACCTTTATACAAATATTGGGTTTAATTGCATATGCTTTTTATATAGTCCGAGAACCATATTGATAATAAAGCTTAAACATCTGCACATTGTTGCAAAACTTAATTCTGCAAGAAAACTCACACCGAAGTGTCATGATACTGTACAGATCATCTTTAGAAAGTTGATTGTGCCCTGCCTTTCACCTTGGATGAAAGCCTGCAGGAACTGATATGCTCACTGAAGCAAAGCCAGAACAGAACCTTTACAACTTTCATTTTGAGAGGAGATGTTCCGTTGTACGAGGTAATTTTCACTAAAATTCTTACCTCCTGCTATTTTTCTGTCAATTTTTATCAATTTTTACCAAACTTCCTTTGTTTGGAGGCTTTTGTCTTTTTAAAAATTAATTTCATTAACTTATTTTTGGCTTCACTGGGTCTTCATTGCTGCGCGTGGGCTTTCTCTAGTTGAGGCGAGCGGGGGCAACTCTTCGTTGCGATGCGTGGGCTTCTCATGGCGGTGGCTTCTCTCGTTGCGGAGCACGGGCTCCAGTAATTGTGGCTCGCGGGCTCTGGAGCGCAGGCTCAGTAGTTGTGGCGCACGGGCTTAGCTGCTCCATGGTGTTGTGGGATCTTCCCGGACCAGGGCTCGAACCCGTGTCTCCTGCATTGGCAGGCGGACTCCCAACCACTGCGCCACCAGGGAAGCCCGGAAGGCTTTTGTCTTTGATCTGTCAAGATTCACACTAGTGAGGGAGGAGAGCAGGGAGGCTCTCAGCCCTTCATTTCAGAGTTAACTTAATTTCCGTTTGAATTACTCGTCTGCCCTCAGGTGTCATGATTTCAGGGTGGATTTTCTTTTCTTTTTTTTTTTTTTTTTTTTTTTTTTTTTTTCGGTACGCGGGCCTCTCACTCTCGTGGC
>NC_041223.1:10252766-10255390 GCF_002837175.3 Physeter macrocephalus | reverse complement strand
GTGGGATCCTCCCGGACCGGGGCGCGAACCCGCGTCCCCCGCATCGGCAGGCGGACTCTCAACCGCTGCGCCACCAGGGGAGCCCCGGGTGGATTTTGTTAGCCACCCTCACCTTCCTCTCATCCCCTTAACTAGTTAAGTGAGCAGCACCTCTCAAACAAGTTCATGACTAGTGTTTATTAAAGACAGAATTTTCTTTCAATTCTAATTTCTGTTTAATAAAAAGATTTTAAGTTTCCAAGTTGGGTTGACTAATGATTTCTAAGCATTATTCAAAGTATAAACCTTCTGCCGACTAAACATTACAGACGAGTTAGCCAGGACTGACGGTTAAACCGACTCTTAGGTTTGAATTTGGCTCTGCCACTCACTTGTGCAAATTGTCTGCTTTCTTTATGCTTTAGTTTCCTTGCCTATCAAATGGGACAGTAATACATTCATCTTAGCCTAAGATTAACGTGTAATGCAGTTAGAACACTGCCTGGCACATAGCAATTACTCAGTAATTAACTAGCTGTTGCTATTACTATTGTTATTAAAGACCCATAGATCCTTTTACACAGACTACAGTCAACTTTTTTTTTTTTTTAAGCTAGTGCTACCATTTTTTAAGGAAACAACTCTTAGCATAACAGTAGTAAAAGAGATCAAACAGGATTAAAACACAAGACTCCTCCCTTTCACTGCTGAGGGCCCGGGTTCAATCCCTGGTCAGGGTACAAAGATCCCACAAGCAGCATGGTACAGCCAAAAAAAAAACCCCCAAAACAAAATCTAAAGCAAAACAAAATAAAACCCCACAAACTGTCTTCTCATTATAAGTAATTTATAAAACACTAGAAAATATAAAAGGGGTAGTGGATACTTGGCTTTCTTCCATTCCAGAGAGAGAGTTAATTACAGCTAATGTTTTTATCTATTTCCTGAATGTTAATCTTCAGTGACTACAAGTTGTTGGAAGCTATCATAGCTGTACTACACAAAGCCAGTGCATAAATTGAAGAAATTCTGAATTTTTACTGCTAGTGGATTGTCATTTAGTAAGGACTCTTGGGTCACGCACATTTGGGTTTTAATCCCAGTTGGCCCACTTGATGGCTGTGTGACTGTGGCCAATTTACTTAACATCTATCTCTGAACATCTCTAAACCTACGTTTCCTTGTCTGTAAAATGGAGATGATGACCCATTCACAGGGCTGCTTTGAGGAGTCGGTGAGATCACGTTTGCCATTCACTTATTAGTGTGCACACAGATAAGACGCTCAGTCAGGGAGGTGGTGGTCATAGCTGCAGATGTAATAGTATTTCTTGTTATCTCGCATATGTTGAGAACCTTCTCTACTGCTGCCATGTGGGGTGGTGATAAGAAATAGTGATCTAATATTTAATCAGAGACATCTAAGCTTGTAGTTTATCCCTTTCGTGTAATTCTTGCCAATTAATTTGGTTTTTAACTTTACAGCGAGTAATGTAAAATTTCTTACACAAATAGCATTTACTTAACTTTGATTTAGTGAGCACTTAAGGAGCATGTGCTGTCTTGCCAGGCACTGGGCTTAACCATCCTGGGAGTGCAAACGTGAACAGGATGTGGCTTTGGTCCTTCAAGAACTGCAGAGTCTGGTGAATCTTAGAGGCAGTGAACTGGATAGAGAGCCAAGGAGGATTTCCATGACTTTTTGTTTTATTTTATGTTTTTGCTCTGTTGCACTTCACTAGCCATAATTAGGTGTCATAAATGGCTTTTCGTGGCTAATAATATTTCATAGTCAAGATGATTAATAATTACAACTGTAGTGATAACAATAAGTGACATTGATTGAGGGTTAACTTGTGAGCCAGGCACTTTTGCAAGCGTTTTACAAGTATTAACTAATTTAATTTTCACAACACTCCTACGAGGACTCTTATTAGTCCTATTTTATCTTCATGCTCTGAGGAGCAGTAACTTGGCCATGATTGCACAGCTGACATAAATGGCAGGGTTAGAATTGGAAACCTGGGGTGAGGCCCCATAGACCCTACTGTGCTGGCCTGGAGTGATACTCATTAGAAAATGGGGTCCATCTGTATCTTAATCGAGGATTGCTGACAATATTGCACCAATGTAGAATTAGAGAAATCTATATTTCTTGTATCCATCTTGAATTTCAGAAATTTAAAGGACATTTTCATGAATACAGTGTCAGGATATTGACTTTCAATTTACTTTAATTAAGAATAATTGGAACTTAATGTGTTCATAAACATAAAAAGTAATTACTCTAAATGTCCTGATTCCCACTCCCACAAACATTTTTGGTACTTCAAAACTTCTATTGAAATTGGATGCAGTAATTGAATTTTTTTTGTAAAAAGTTCAATTGGATGCAAACTAATTTGCATCCAATTTCAGTTGGATGCAAAAAATTGTAAAAATTGCTCTTTATTTTTACCTTAATTTGCTCCTCATGTATATGTTTGTTCAAGTATAGGTTTTTAAATTCTTAATATTGAAAATTGTCCAAACGTGTAACAAAATTGTAATCCTAACAAAACAATATCTTAAGAATAGTCAGCAAGGGCTTCCCTGGTGGCGCAGTGGTTGAGAGTCCGCCTGCCGATGCAGGGGACACGGGTTCGT